>NC_064921.1:326618711-326936211 GCF_023897955.1 Schistocerca gregaria
TCCTGCGTGGTACCATTCTTCTGTGCTGTCAATAAAATAAAATTCCCCAAATAGTATAATTCGCTAAATAATTTTAGTTCATTTTCTACATCTAGGTTTCATCTTCACTAGTGGCTGTATACAATGCGAATGCCCGACTGAATGATTCAATACAGTTAATTTCGTCAGTAACCGTCCCGTGTTCCATTACACGTCTACAGCCAACGTTCGGCGAAACACACCACATTCGGGGCAAGTCCTGACTAAGACTATTTGTACTTGTTTGCTGTTGTCATTATGAAATCAAACAATACTTTCAATAAACCACAAATATGAATAGAAATGTATGCTGTTTATCTGTCACGTTCTTACACAGGTAACAACACAGTTCGAGGACTTTTGCTTACGTACACTGCCAAGGTTTGAACTTTAAAACCATACCACTTCAACTGCCAGTCTAATGTAAGTATCGTTGCGTGTACCTAGAAGCTGCCCCTGTAAGTGCATCCCTCACTGCACAGCATGCCAAGTCGACTAGGTTCCTCCGCATCATCGTAAGGCAACACCAAGGCTCGCTGACGCAGCCCTGCAGCGGTCCGACATGTTGTCACAGTCTCCTCAGCCTACTGTTTGGCCGGCAAACAGACCTCTGTCCCACGCGGCAAGCGGTACGACTCCCTACCCACCGGTAAATGACACGGCAGCTACTCTGACCGAGAAGGTGAAAGCTCCAGAAATACCTATGAAAAGGTGAATGCAGAGGAATTACACGGAACATACGATTTTTGATATCATACAGTTCGTCCCTTTAGAGAACTTGAACACTTTTGTATCTCAACAGGTTGTGCCCCACCTGTTATCCTTGATTACTTGACGTGACACAGTTCGAACTCAAGGAGGCTGTTTGCCACAGGATCGAGGTATTGTGGCTCCCTTGACCCAGAATGTATTATGTTATTAAGTTGTGTGCAGCGGAATAAGCAATTGACAATCCTGTATGGTGTTCGCTACAGGTTTACTGCAAGCTATACGTGCTCCTGATTTATAGCTGAGTGGTGATGTTAATTTGTAACACGATGCCCGAAATTGGTTATGGATTGTCTCACAACTGCAATACCACTGAAGACGCTGAAACTGGTTGTGCAATAATCTGATTAGTACAGTTATGAGCAACTACAAATTCGACACTCATCTTTGTTCCACTTATGTTCACTCTAAGAAAAAAAAACGCACCACGAACGAAGTATCCGAATGTGAGGGGGAACGGTAGATGTAATGTGCAAGTCTACACAAACAAATGATTACAATTTCACAAAATTTCGATGATTTATCAAGACAAAGAACTTCACTAATTGGCAGACCAATGACTCGTTCGTTCAAGGAGTTGTTCGGCTTGGCACTGATCGACAGAATTATTGGATGTTCTCCTGAGGAATATGGAGCCAAAGTCTCTCTAATTGTCCCGTCAGATCGTCATAATCTCGAGACGGGTCGACGGTTCTGCTTGTAGTGCTCCAGAAGTTCTCCATTTGGGGAGAGACCCGGAGACCTTGCTAACCAACGTAGGGTTTGACAAACAAGAAGGCAAGCAGTAGAAACAACCATTGTGTGCGGAGGGGCATTATCTCGCTGACTTGTAATCCCAGGATGGCTTGCCATGAACGGCAACAAAACGGAGTGCACAATACCGCCGACGTACCGCAGCGTTGTAAAGGTGCCGCGGATGACAAGAAATGGCATCCCAAAACATCATTTCTTGTTGTCTGTGAGTATGGCGGGCGACAGTCACGTTGGTATCCCAAAGCTCTCTGGGACATCTCCAGACACGTCTTTGGCCCAGAATCTCATTGACTGGAGCAGAATTGTCTTCACTGATGAGTACCGCTTTCAACTCAGCCCCGATGATCGGCGAAGACATGTGGGGAGACGGCCAGATAGTGTGGGATGGCAACCTGGCTGTGCTTGCTATATGGCCTGACAACCAGGAGTGATGGTCTGGAATGTCAATTTGTTTCGTAACAAGGCCCCTTTGGTTGTCATCCGTGGTAAACTTACAGCACAGCGGTAAGTCGACGATATTCTACGCCCCATTTTGTTACCCTTCATGCCAAGCCGTCCTGGGCTCACATCTCAGCAAGATGATGCCCGCCCTCACACGGCGAGAGTTTCTACTGCTTACCTTCGTGCTTGCCAAACCCTACGCTGGCTAGGAATGCCGACAGATCTCTCTCCAGTTGAGTACGCTTGTAGCATCATCAGCAGGAGTCCCCAACCAGCTCAGGATTTTGATAATCTAACGCGCCAGTTGGTCAGAATTTGGCACGATATCCCTCAGGAGGACATCCAACAATTCTGTCACTCGATGCCAATCCGAATGACTGATCGCATAAGGGCTAGACGTGGACCAATCCATTACTGACTCGCTCAGCTTGTGAAGTTCTTCCTCTTAATTAATTAATCCATTTTTTCCGAAGTTGTAATCACTGTTTTGTCTGTCAAAGTAGTTCACATATACGGATTCCCGTTCCATTCGGATGATCCATTCGTGGTGCGTCGGATGTTTTTTTTTTTTTCCTTTTTGTGTGTGTTGTCTAAGTGTTTCATCTGTTATGGGCGAATGTACAAGTGTTGTTTCAGAGTGAATGTTGCTATTATCGGTGCCTACGTACCACGTGACTCGCTGTTACTGAGGGCCGGTGCAGCACGGAAAGCGGAGCTCCCGGCAGCAGTCTGAGAAAAAACCGGTTGGCTCCGGGAAGCGGCGCAGATCTGCTCTGCCGTGTTTCCTCCCTCCAAACTTCTAACTAATCTGGCTCAGCTGTAAAGGGTAACAACAAAACGTCAGTACCGCCTCGCTGAACTGCACACACTAACTATCTACATCGATATTATCGATTTTATGTCATCTCCCATTCACTTAATGTGCAAGGGAAACATGGCCGTCTATATGCATGTCTATGTGCTTTACTCTCTCTCGACCTATTCTTGAGGTGCCTAAACTAAATATATCCTAGGCGAATTTATCTAGCAGCGATTCCTGAGAATGACAAAACTTTTCTCCGAAGCATTCCCACTTATATTACAGGAGCACTACACTCCCGTTCGGCTATATAGGTCTGCTACAAACTCAAGGCGCGTTTCTGAATTCGTACGATGTCTTTCACGCGATCTTGATAAGGGTCCCCTACAATGGAAAAATATTCTACAAGTGGTCACACTGCTCTCCTGCATGGGATTTCCTTACAGAGACATTGGATTTTCCGAGAACAATTCCAACGGAGCTAAGTATTTCATTCGCCTTTTCTTACACGGACTTAATGTAATCGTCTTGGTTCATATTGTTTGACGGTATTTTCCCTACACACGATGCAACGTGCTCAGCAAGTTTATCATTATTATCTTAATCTACACTCCTGGAAATTGAAATAGGAACACCGTGAATTCATTGTCCCAGGAAGGGGAAACTTTATTGACACATTCCTAGGGTCAGATACATCACATGATCACACTGACAGAACCACAGGCACAGAGACACAGGCAACACAGCATGCACAATTTCGGCACTAGTACAGTGTATATCCACCTTTCGCAGCAATGCAGGCTGCTATTCTCCCATGGAGACGATCGTAGAGATGCTGGATGTAGTCCTGTGGAACGGCTTGCCATGCCATTTCCACCTGGCGCCTCAGTTGGACCAGCGTTCGTGCTGAACGTGCAGACCGCGTGAGACGACGCTTCATCCAGTCCCAAACATGCTCAATGGGGGACAGATCCCGAGATCTTGCTGGCCAGGGTAGTTGACTTACACCTTCTAGAGCACGTTGGGTGGCACGGGATACATGCGGACGTGCATTGTCCTGTTGGAACAGCAAGTTCCCTTGCCGGTCTAGGAATGGTAGAACGATGGGTTCGATGACGGTTTGGATGTACCGTGCACTATTCAGTGTCCCCTCGACGATCACCAGAGGTGTACGGCCAGTGTAGGAGATCGCTCCCCACACCATGATGCCGGGTGTTGGCCCTGTGTGCCTCGGTCGTATGCAGTCCTGATTGTGGCGCTCACCTGCACGGCGCCAAACACGCATACGACCATCATTGGCACCAAGGCAGAAGCGACTCTCATCGCTGAAGACGACACGTCTCCATTCGTCCCTCCATTCACGCCTGTCGCGACACCACTGGAGGCGGGCTGCACGATGTTGGTACGTGAGCGGAAGACGGCCTGACGGTGTGCGGGACCGTAGCCCAGCTTCATGGAGACGGTTGCGAATGGTCCTTGCCGATACCCCAGGAGCAACAGTGTCCCTAATTTGCTGGGAAGTGGCGGTGTGGTCCCCTACGGCACTGCGTAGGATCCTACGGTCTTGGCGTGCATCCGTGCGTCGCTGCTGTCCGGTCCCAGGTCGACGGGCACGTGCACCTTCCGCCGACCACTGGCGACAGCATCGATGTACTGTGGAGACCTCACGCCTACGTGTTGAGCAATTCGGCGGTACGTCCACCCGGCCTCCCGCATGCCCTCTATACGCCCTCGCTCAAAGTCCGTCAACTGCACATACGGTTCACGTCCACGCTGTCGCGGCATGCTACCAGTGTTAAAGACTGCGATGGAGCTCCGTATGCCACGGCAAACTGGCTGACACTGACGGCGGCGGTGCACAAAAGCTGCGCAGCTAGCGCCATTCGACGGCCAACACCGCGGTTCGTGGTGTGTCCGCTGTGCCGTGCGTGTGATCATTGCTTGTACAGCCCTCTCGCAGTGTCCGGAGCAAGTATGGTGGGTCTGACACACCGGTGTCAATGTGTTTTTTTTCCATTTCCAGGAGTGTATATCTATATCTATACTGGAGAGCCAAAAAAACGGGTACACCTGCCGAAAATCGCTTTGGGTCCACGCGACCAAGCATAAGTGCCGCAAAAGGACATGGACTCGACTAATGTCTGAAGTAGTGCGCCGGCTGCTGTGTCCGAGCGGTTCTAGGCGCTTCAGTCCAGAACCGCGATGCTGCTACGGTCGCAGGTTCGAATCCTGCCTTGGGCATGTATGTATGTGATGTCCTTAGGGGTAGTTAGGTTTAAGTAGTTCTAAGTCTAGGGTACTGATGATCTCAGATGTTAAGTCCCTTAGTTCTTAGAGCCATTTGAACCATTTTTGAAGTAGTGCTCGAGCGAACTGACACCACGAATCCTGCAGGGCTGTCCGTAAACTCGTAAGAGTGCGAGGGGTGAAGAGCTGTTCTAAACAGCACGTTGCAAGGCATCCCAGATATGCCCAACAATGTTCATGTCTGGGGAATTTGATGGCCATCGGAAGTGTTTAAACTCAAAAGAGTGTTCCTGGAGCCACCTGGTACCAATTCTTGGCGTGTGGGGTGTCACACTGTCCTACTGGAATTGCCGAAGTCTGTCGGAATGCACAATGGATATGACAGGATGCATGTGATCAAACAGGATGCTTACATACGTATCACCTGACAGAGTTGAATCTAGACATATAAGGGGTCTCATATCACTCCAACTGCACACGCACCACACCATTACAGAGCCTCCAAAACCTCGAACAGTCTCCTGCTGATATGCAGGGTCCATGGATTCACGAAGTTCAGGAGGTTGTCTCCATAGTCTTACACGTCCATCCGATCGATACAATTTGAAACGAAACTCCTCCGATCAGGCAACATATTTACAGTCATCAACAGTCCATTGTTGGTGTTGACTGGCCCAGGCGAAATATAAAGCTTTGTCTCGTGCCGTCATCAAGGGTACACGAGTGTGCCTTCGTATTCGAAAACTCATATCGATGATGTTTCATTGAATATTTCGCACGCTGAAACTTGTTGGTGGCCCAGCATTGAAATCTGCAGCAATTTGAGGAAGGATTGCACTTCTGTCACGCTGATCGATTCTCTTCAGTCGTCGTTGGTCCCGCTCTTGCAGGATCTGTTACAGGCCACAGCGATATCGGAAGTTTGATGTTTTACCGGATTCCTGGTATTCATGGTGCACTTGTGAAATGGTCGTACGGGAAAACCCCCACTTCATTGCTACCTCGGAGATGCTGTGTCCCATCGGTCGTGCGCCGACTATAACACCACGCTCAGACTCACTCACATCCTCATAATCTGCCGTTGCAGCAGCAATAACCAATCTAACAACTGCTCCAGACACTTCTTGTCATATACCGGCCGGAGTGACCGAGCGGTTCTAGGCGCTTCAGTCTGGAATCGCGCGACCGCTACGGTTGCAGGTTCGAATCCTGCCTCGGGCATGGATGTGCGTAATGTCCTTGGATTAGTTAGGTTTAAGAAGTTCTAAGTCCTAGGGACTGATGACCTCAGATGTTAAGTCCCATAGTGCTCAGAGCCATTTGAACGATTTTTTTGAACTTTCGTGAAAAGATCTCGCTGCAACGAAAAACGCATATTTTTTTATGATCACAACCCCAACTAGCTTCTCCTATTCTTTCTATTTCGTGACAATAAAAAACGAGCTGGTCTTCTTTGAATTTTATCGATGACCACCATCAATCCTATCCGTTAAGGACGTAATACCGCGCACAAGTAGTCCAGAACGGGACTGACAAGCGTAGCGTAGGTAGTCTTTTTAAGCAATGTGCTGCGTCTTTCAAGCGTTCTGCCAAGAAAACGCAGTCTTTGGCTCGTCTTCCCCACGACATTTTCTGGATCAAATACAATCGCGTCCTTTATTTTTGTTATAAGCATTATCTTATATTTGCTAACGGCTTTGCCACAGTGGTAACATCCGTTCCCGCCTGGTTACCGGTGTTAAACGCCGTTGGGGTATACCGCCCTGGTCTTCTGAGCGCTTTTAGCAAGAGGGGTATACTCAGCCATTGTGAGGACAAGAAGAGCTACTTGACTGAGAAGTTGCGGCACGGGTCACGAAAACTGACAACGGGCGGGAGATTGGTGTGGTGACCATATGCTACTCCATATCTGCATCCAGTAACTCCCATGGAATGAAGATAATACGGCGGTCGGTCGGTGCCGCTTGGCTTTCTAGGCCTGTTTGGATAAAGTTAATTAGTTTCTGACATTTATCCACAGTCATAGTTGTCATTTTCCTCAAGTTTCTCTGTAGCTCATTGCGATCGGCGGACCACATATACTACCCTGTACACGATAGCTTTGTCGGTGGACACTCTTACACGCTGCTGAAACCATCTGATAAACCATTTACGTATACTGAAAACATTAGAGGTCCTAGTACGTTACACCAGACGTTATTACCGTTTGTGCGGAACATTAGCCAACCAGTACAACGTACTGGGTCCTATCGGTCAAATATTCCTCGACCCAAAGATGTGTTTGCAAAGATATTCCACATAATCGTATCTTAGTTATGAGTCAGCGATTTGGTACAGTGTTGAACACCTTTCGGAAGACTAGGGAGACAGAATCTACTTCGTCACTTACATGTCTTGTTTACAATATGTCGTACATGAATGAAACGAGTTCTTCTTGACGCGAGTGGTCTTTCCTGAATCCACGCTGTTTCTTTGAGTGGAGCCTGTTTTGCTCCAGGAACGTTTGAGATTAGTATATGCCCTAGGACCCAGCAACAGATAGCTACCGCCTGTACTGACCTGTCATATCTCCTATGTTACGTTCACTGTGCGTCCCGAGTCCTAAGTAAAAGATTCAGCTTCAACCACGAAAGGAATGTGAGACAACCTGTATGATACTCAGGTACCTTCATCCAGCTGTCTATTGAAGAATCTGTGCTCATTTCTGGCCGGTGGGGACAGTGTGGGAATCCCGTGCTGGACAAAATCTTTAATGTGGCCTTCGTTTTCTCAGATGAGGTCTTATATCGTCTGGATAACTGTAACTAGTGCTTGTGCTGTATAGTAGTTTGTTTTATGTGCTTAGCGATGAATATTATAAGAAAATAACTGACTGAAACTCTGTGCATGCACTGTTAAATGCACAAAGAGGACACCAGCGGCAACGTCAACATCTGATGCAAAGACGACGATCAGCCAACACTCCGTAAGACACTGCAGAGTGATTTGAGATTGAAATTAGCACGCTGGTGTGCAGTCTGTTGACCATCACATTTGCTTTCCTTGGACCGGTTGTCCTCGTGTTGAACACCACTGCCGTTGAGGCACCACAGTCACTGAAATCCTGGACTCGGGCTAGGAAGAAACCTTGTTCAAGTCCCCATCCGGCTAACGAGACGTAAGTAACTCTTGGTTTTCCGAAACTGTATTAGGCTAAGACAGAGATGGGTCTCATAAATAGGTCACGCATGATTGCCTCCCACATAAGATGCAAAATGAACTAGTGCTCGGTATCTAATGATCACGTTACGGACTAGACATTCAATACTAGCGAGTCTCCTCTTTTTCGAGCTCCACTGGCCTAACAATTTTTATTATGAAACCAACGTATTTATGTGTAATAGAGAGTTTACAGCACCCTACAGTTTCTGCTGGTTTATTCAGTACAACTGAGAAGCACACTAGGCTCTAAACAGGTGCCAAAAGACAACACAGTACACCACACATCAATCCCGATCCACACCGTTCTCCTCATATTCTTGGAAAATATCTTCTTGAGAAACGATAAAAGCTAAACGTATCCGTAAAATGCTTTCAAAAGCAAAAAAAGTTTAAAAAACGTCTCTGTAAAACGAAATACCAAGTCAGCGAAGGGTGCCGTAGCATTTATCACTGTCAATAACATTCTTCTAGGTATGTGAGCATACTGTCAATATGTAGAATTCTCCTACGATTCGACTACTGCTGCAAATGACCTTCCTCGGCTCTGAACCCACAGTGGCCGAAACGTTGGAGAATTTTACATATTGACAATGAGGTCTACCTGTCAGGAATAGGACAATGGGGTGTAGGGCTTTACGTCAGGAAAGAAATGGAACCCAGCGTAGTTGCAATAAGGTATGTAAACGAACGGCTGATGTGGATAGATTTGACAGTGTCTAGCAATAAAATTAGGATTGTGTCAGTATATTCGCATTGTGAAGGGACAGATCAAGATAAGATGGATAGTTTTTATGAGGAACTCAGAGATGTAGTTGTTAGAGTAAAGGACAAGGACAGTGTTCTGCTCAAGGGGGATTTTAATGCCAGGATTGGAAATCGAACAGAAGGGTATGAAAAGGTTATGGGTAAATTTGGAGAGGATATGGAGGCCAACAGGAACGGGAAACAACTCCTGGATTTCTGTGCCAGTATAGGCTTAGTAATCACAAACTCCTTTTTTAAACATAAGAACATTCACCGGTATACTTGGGAAGGCAGGGGAACCAGATCTGTCATTGGAACAGTAGTGTGTAAAAGTAGGATGAAGCAAACAGCATGGTAGAATGACACAGTCAAGGAAGACTGTAACAGGAAAAAGAAGGCGTATCAAAAATGGCTACATACTAGAACTCAGGTAGACAGAGAAAGATATGTTGAAGAAAGAAACAAAGCCAAACAGATAATTGCACCATTCAAGAAGAAATCTTGAAGACTTTGGAAACAGGTTGGAGACTATGGGTCAAGCTGCTGGAAAACCATTCTGGGGTGTAATTAGCAGTCTTCGAAAGGGAGGTAAGAAGGAAATGACAAGTATTTTGGACAGGTCAGGAAAACTGCTGGTGAATCCTGTGGATGCCTTGGGCAGATGGAGGGAATATTTTGAAGAGTTGCTCAATGTAGGTGAAAATACGATCAGTAATGTTTCAGATTTCGAGGTAGAATGGGATAGGAATGATAATCGAAATAGGATCACATTTGAGGAAATAGAGAAAATGGTCAATAGATTGCAGTGCAATAAAGCAGCTGGGGTGGATGAAATTAAGTCGGAACTCATCAAATACAGTGGAATGTCAGGTCTTAAATGGTTACACAGGATAATTGAAATGGCCTGGGAGTCGGGACAGGTTCCATCAGACTGGACAAAAGCAGTAATCACACCAATCTTTAAACATGGAAACAAAAAAGATTGTAACAACTACAGAGGTATTTCTTTAATCAGCGTTGTGGGTAAAATCTTCTCAGGTATTGTTGAAAGGAAAGTGCGAGTATTAGTTGAGGACCAATTGGATGAAAATCAGTGTAGGTTTAGGCCTCTTAGAGGTTGTCAGGACCAGATTTTTAGCTTACGGCAAATAATGGAGAAGTGTTACGAGTGGAACAGGGAATTGTATCTATGCTTTATAGATCTAGAAAAGGCATATCCCGGGTTCCTAGAAGGAAGTTATTGGCTGCTCTACGAGATTATGGAATAGGAGGCAAACTTTTGCAAGCAATTAAAGGTCTTTACATGGATAGTCAGGCAGCAGTTAGAGTTGACGGTAAATTGAGTTCATGGTTCAGAGTAGTTTCAGAGGTAAGACAAGGATGCAACCTGTCTCCACTGTTGTTCATATTATTTATGGATCATACGTTGAAAACAATAGACTGGCTGGGTGAGATTAAGATATGTGAACACAAAATAAGCAGTCTTGCATATGCGGATGACTTAGTTGTGATGGCAGATTCGATTGAAAGTTTGCAAAGTAATATTTCAGAGCTAGATCAGAAATGTAAGGACTATGGTATGAAGATCAGCACCTCCAAAACGAAAGTAATGTCAGTGGGAAAGAAATGTAAACGGATTGAGTGCCAAATACGGGGAACAAAGTTAGAACAGGTGGACGGTTTCAAGTACTTAGGATATATATTCTCACAGGATGGCAACATAGTGAAAGAACTGGAAGCAAGGTGTAGCAAAGCCAATGCAGTGAGCGCTCAGCTACGATCTACTCTCTTCTGCAAGAAGGAAGTCAGTACCAAGACTAAGTTATCTGTGCACCGTTCAATCTTTCGACCAACTTTGTTGTATGGGTGCGAAAGCTGGGTGGACTCAGGTTACCTTATCAACAAGGTTGAGGTTACGGATATGAAAGGAGCTAGGATGATTGCAGGTACTAGTAGATGGGAACAATGGCAGGAGGGTGTCCACAATGAGGAAATCAAAGAAAAACTGGGAATGAACTCTATAGATGTAGCAGTCAGGGCGAACAGGCTTAGATGGTGGGGTCATGTTACACGCACGGGAGAAGCAAGGTTACCCAAGAGAATCATGGGTTCAGCAGTAGAGGGTAGGAGGAGTCGGGGCAGACCAAGGAGAAGGTACCTGGATTAGGTTAAGAATGATTTTGAAGTAATAGGTTTAACATCAGAAGAGGCACCAATGTTAGCACTGAATAGGGGATCATGGAGGAATTTAAAAGGGGGCTGCTCCAGACTGAACGCTGAAAGGCATAATCAGTCTTAAATGATGATGATGATGATGATGACAATAAGGTTACATATCCTGAAGAATTTTATTCACAAAAGAAAAGGGGCTTGAGCACTTATAAGTTTTCGACAGTTATGCTCAATTCTGATGTTATATCTAATTCCAGGGACTTATCGCTAAAACACTTTCATGTTTATCAACAAGTTTTGTTACTATGATACAAAACTGCTCTGAAGGTTGTTACATAGGAAGGATATTCAAGAAACAGAAACTAGTTTTCGTCATAAATATGATCATTTCATCCTAGTATTCAACGTATTTCATTCAGTCGTAAGATGGCTGTATAGATTGCTTTCTTTTTTCTGGAAGTAGAGCTCGCGGAAGTAAGTGCCCCTCTTACGAAAACAACTATTAAATCCTTAAAAATTACACAAATAACTGAATAAAAAAGATAAGAACATTTAAAAAACGTAAGTGTGATAACAATTACTACAACATTTAAGAGGAAACTTCCTTGTTTCCCACGTCGCAATTTTTGATACGAAGAATATTTCCTCCTCTCTTTCCTGCTAAATTCCCGCGTGCTTTCCTTGTTTCATACTTTTTCTTAAGTATTCACGTCATATGTATTTCACATTCGTTAAAGAAATAGAGTTGCCTCACATAACATCCCTGAATTCTGTCGCTCAAGAGCACAAAAAGCAAAAGAGGCTACGAAAAAAACTGTAGATGGGCCCGCAGCAATAAAACACGCATACGAGGAGTGATCAAAAAATAAAAGGAATTTTTTTTAATTTCGTGGGTTTTATACACCCGTTTTTCAAAATTTTTTTGTCTTGTTGGTACAAATGTTTCTAATGAATGTTCGCCTTTTCAACTGCTTTGAATATTTAATTCATTGTGGACAGTCGAAAAAGTTATGGATGTTTTCGGGTGCTCACCGAACTTTTACTTTCGAAAAAGACGGATCAAAGAATTTGAATAAAATTTTGCATGAAAGATTGGATAAATTGCTGCACCGCATTCGAATTGTTGACTATGGTTTTTAGCGAATCTGCTATGAGTAAGACGTGAGTTTACGAGTAGCATAAACGTTTCAAAGATGGTTGAGAAGACTTTGAAGACGACGACCGCCTGGACGCCCTGCCACACCAATTACTGACGACATTGTGGAAGAAGTAAAGAAAATAGTTCTGGAAAACTGCCGAATTACCATCAGAGATGTTGCTGATGATGTCGCTGTATTCTTTGGCTCATGCCAAGCAAGTTTTTCGGATGTTTTGGGCATGAAACGCGTAACAACAAAGTTTATTTCGAAGTTTTTTAATTTCGACCAAAACCGATGTCACGTAGAAATCTCTCAGTAATTGCTGCACGAAATCGACAACGATCCTGAACTTCTGAAGAAGTTTGTAACAGGTGACGAAACATGGGTATACTGGAACGTCGTAGAAACCACGCCGGGTTGTCCCAAGGGGAACTACCTGAAGAGGCAAGAACGAACGAAATTCGCCAAGTTCAAGTACATGCGGAGGTTCTTCTCACTGTTTTCTTCTGTTACAGTGGGATAGTGCATCATGCGTTCCGGCCTTATGGTCGTACGGTCAATAGGGGGTACTACCTGAAAGTTATACACCGTTGGCGTGAAGCAATCCGAAGAAAATGACCAGAACTGCGACGAAACCACTAGAGGAGGAAACTGCATGACGATGACACTTCCGCTAACATGTCAACGGCATTTCACGATTTTTTAGCAAAAAACAAAACCGTTATGTTGCCTCAGCCACTGTATTCACCAGACATGGGCCCCTGCAACTTCTTTCTATTCCCGAGGCGTTTTGCCACCACTGACGATAAAAACAGAATCACTGAAGGAGCCGAACACAATAATGAAACGTGTGTTCCGGAATGGCTTCCAAGATTGGAAACAAGCGCTGGCACAAAAGTATTATGTCTCAGGGGGATTACTTTGGAGGTGACAGAGTTGATGTTGATGAATAAATAAAAATTCTTTAGGAAAAACAAATATTCCTGTAACTTTTTGATTACACTTGTTATTTACGGTTTAAGACAATTTTAACGTATCTTTCTTGTGTGTGTGCTGTTTAGTCACATCTAGAGTTCATAATAATGTAAAACAGTTAAATACTTGTTAGAAAATGCAGAATCCCCTCAGGAATGTTAGCGTACTCATTAAAAGGGTTCCTAGAATACTATGACACAGTTCGTTTCAAGAAAGGTCATCTACCAGAGATTCTTAAAGGAAACTATGCGCTCTGTGATGCCTAAAACAAAGGAAGCTTTAATTCTTGCTATTGTCAATTAAATGTTACATTGCTCAAGTTTGGAATACATTCCAAAACGTGATAAATGTCAGATCGCAACTTTCTAGTCAAAACATTCACAACGAGAAACAAAACAATTCTTGTCTGTTCCTAAAAGCAACATTAGTGCTCAGAATTCATTGTGGAAGTGATGAAGCATATTATGTTAAGAGTGCGTGAGCATCGTGAAGCTTGAATGAACACGTAACGACCAGTACTTACATCAAGAATGCTGGAAGACGGCGTCGAGACGGCAGCCACTGAGGGAGGCGGCGGGCGAGTGAGCAGTCGCGCGCATCGCTCGCTTTAAATATGGCGGGCGCTCCGGCCGCGCATGCGCTCTGCTCGCGGCCGGCGCAGAGCGGCACTTGACGTCCGCAAAAATAGTTCGTCGCCTGCTGGCATCTCCAGCTCGCGTCTTTCCATACTTCTCGAAATCGGCTGGCCTAAGATAGGCGTGATACTGCTTCCAGCGTATACCACGGAAGTCGGCTGCAGGTTTCACAATAGAAGTGTCACTCGTCTCAAAGCTGCAGTTCCAAATAGGTTGCTGGAGAGAAATGAATTGTCAGAAAAAGGTGGCATGTGATGCAACATAATCGTAATTTAACGAGAATAAAATGCTACATTTTCAGACAAACTCACTCACTTTAAAATGTTTTCTGGAGCAGCATTTATTGAAGTATTGCGGCGTGATATGTCTGTAAATAAATCAAGTTATACTCTCTTAGCTCTTTTCTGGACTGGTATCAAGTAGGGCACCACAATGTTCAATGAAAATATGTTCGATAAGAGTAAGTTCTTCATCGTTTCATCTTCCCAATTTATTATCTTTTGTGTTTCCCTCTAACCCTTTAGGATGGTGTCGTAACAATTACTTTAGAAAAACGCAACGAGCTGTCACAGCGTTGTCAAAACTGTACGTATTTTTTAATGGTATCAGTTGCCTGATTCTATCCATAACAGATAGCTGAACATTGTGACCGTAACGTACATAAATGAGGAATGATTAAGAACAACTATTCTCTATTAGATATTTAGATTTATTTTATTACCCTTGATTAATTCAGTTTTACTTGCAGGTGTCTCCTCGTAAGACACACGTTCAGTTTCAATTCGCCGCTGTGCATGGTCGTGCTTTATCTGTACCACACGTGCCCGCAGTGTATACTGTGCACTCTGATTAGAATTTCTTAGCCAAGGTGACAGTAGGAAAGAATTCGCAAGTAAAAAGAGACAATGGCAGAGGTCTTTTTATGTAAACTAAATGTGAACCTTCCGAAAATGGGTGTGAAAACGTTTGAATGCGATACAAGGTAATTAAGTAAATTTCAAAATCAAAATAATGGTCGGTTCTGTAAATGCTTCTTCAATGACGCTGATGCCAATGGGAGGATAACCTCTAATCTGCCTGGTTTTCTTTGACCAGCCAGTGTCTGCAGGAAACGCATTTGAAGATCCGCCTTGAGACGGAACACTGTTATTTATTCTTTAATCGAAACACGCTTCTGCAAAGTTATTCCACCATCAATGTGTGTGTGCCTCTCTTATTTTTCACTTCTTATTGCTTTATTTTGTTCCAAATGATCCAGATCTCATATTTCTGAAGTACACCTCTAATGAGGCACAAAATTAAAAAGTGTCAGTATCACAATGTGCTTACGTACAGATACTGCATATACATGCTGACTTTCTAATTACAGCACCACATCGATTTCCACACGTAATAGCGATATATGAACCTTCTTATCCCCGCTGCAAAGATGCCGAAACCAATTTGACGAGCCACATCGTCATAGTCAACAGTTACTGGTTGAGGCCATAAGACTGCATTTTATGAAGTACGGCATATTTTTGTGAAGTAACGCCCGTGGTTGCTTTACTTGAAACAATTCTTTTTCCTGACACAATCATATATGTTACTGGTATGTGTCCATGCATGAAGCTACTAGAATCTTCGGCTGAACACCTTTCTGAGGATGAAACTTGTAACACAAAAATATAAATCTGGTTGTATTCGAGAATAAAAATAATTTCATACCAACGGCGGGAACAGTCAGTAAAGATACGAAGGCTTTACAGAATGTAGAAGCACGCTCTCCTTGTTGAATCTGTATTACACGAGAATGCTCAACAACTTCAACGATTCATGTGAGGATTTGTCGATCATCTTTCCTACAGTCTGGGTTTGGCATCAACGGTCTCCTACGACGTTTTATACACACAGAAGAGGAAAACGTACTTTAGTTGAAGCTAATTAGACGCTGTTCAAGTTTTCCACGTCGGGAACTCTGTGCTAACTTGGGGGAGCCGAAAAACCGCAAAATTTTGCCAATTTTTCAGTGTCTGTTCTATGAATTACACTCCTGGAAATTTAAATAAGGACACCGTGAATTCATTGTCCCAGGAAGGGGAAACTTTATTGACACATTCCTGGGGTCAGATACATCACATGATCACACTGACAGAACCACAGGCACATAGACACAGGCAACAGAGCATGCACAATGTCGGCCCTAGTACAGTGTATATCCACCTTTCGCAGCAATGCAGGCTGCTATTCTCCCATGGAGACGATCGTAGAGATGCTGGATGTAGTCCTGTGGAACGGCTTGCCATGCCATTTCCACCTGGCGCCTCAGTTGGACCAGCGTTCGTGCTGGACGTGCAGACCGCGTGAGACGACACTTCATCCAGTCCCAAACATGCTCAATGGGGGACAGATCCGGAGATCTTGTTGGCCAGGGTAGTTGACTTACACCTTCTAGAGCACGTTGGGTGGCACGGGATACATGCGGACGTGCATTGTCCTGTTGGAACAGCAAGTTCCCTTGCCGGTCTAGGAATGGTAGAACGCTGGGTTCGATAACGGTTTGGATGTACCGTGCACTATTCAGTGTCCCCTCGACGATCACCAGAGGTGTACGGCCAGTGTAGGAGATCGCTCCCTACACCATGATGCCGGGTGTTGGCCCTGTGTGCCTGCACGGCGCCAAACACGCATAAGACCATCATTGGCACCAAGGCAGAAGCGACTCTCATCTCTGAAGACGACACGTCTCCATTCGTCCCTCCATTCACGCCTGTCGCGACACCACTGGAGGCGGGCTGCACGATGTTGGGACGTGAGCGGAAGACGGCCTATCGGTGTGCGGGACCGTAGCCCAGCTTCATGGAGACGGTTGCGAATGGTCCTCGCCGATACCCCAGGAGCAACAGTGTCCCTAATTTGCTGGGAAGTGGCGGTGCGGTCCCCTACAGCACTGCGTAGGATCCTACGGTCCCGGCGTGCATCCGTGCGTCGCTGCGGTCCGGTCCCAGGTCGACGGGCACGTGCACCTTCCGCCGACCACTGGCGACAGCATCGATGTACTGTGGAGACCTCACGCCTACGTGTTGAGCAATTCGGCGGTACGTCCACCCGGCCTCCCGCATGCCCACTATACGCCCTCGCTCAAAGTCCGTCAACTGCACATGCGGTTCACGTCCACGCTGTCGCGGCATGCTACCAGTGTTAAAGACTGCGATGGAGCTCCGTATGCCACGGCAAACTGGCTGACACTGACGGCGGCGGTGCACAAATGCTGCGCAGTTAGCGCCATTCGACGGCCAACACTGCGGTTCGTGGTGTGCCGTGCGTGTGATCATTGCTTGTACAGCCCTCTCGCAGTGTCCGGAGCAAGTATGGTGGGTCTGACACACCGGTGTCAATGTGTTCTTTTTTCCATTTCCAGGAGTGTATTTAACTTTGTATCTTACTTAAAAATCCTTCAGAGCTTTCTTGTACAATGTAAAATTGTCTGTAATTTTCACTCGTCTGACATGCGCTACATACTTATCAATATACAGAGTTTCCAAGGAACAGTAAAATACATTATCAGAAAAACTACATAAAGGACACATTTGGGCTCTAAAATTTTTCGTTGTACGCCTTTTTAAAAGAATAATGATACACTCCTGTAATGGTCAAAGGTTAACATCTACAACTGCATACCCCCTCCCTCCTCCTCCTCGAACCCCCCCCCCCCCCCACCCAACCACCCACTCAGCCTCCTAACCTGGATGGGATGTTAATTACTCTTAAGACTGCCTAAAATGACAAAAAATGCAGGTCTTTTATGAAAGGTATTTCTAAATGTCAAACAACAGCAATAACAGCTCCTCCTTCCAAATACAATGTCATTTCATAGCAGCTAATTGACTTTTTAAAACATTAAATTTGCGAATGAAACAAACTTGTCGCAGAACAGACACTCATGATGATGTTGTCACCTAGGGTTTTCCCGTCGTCGCAATATCTCTCAACATCCTTCTCTTTGAGGTCCTGTACGGGTGCATTCTTGTGAACATGGGTACAACAATGTCTGCCAAAGGGAAAGTACCAGAGTCCAGGTTTTTAAAGCTGTAGGGTCCTGTGCTGCACCTTTTCCGATAAATGATTTCCAGCACAGAGTATGGAGCTGTCTTTTTCATTGTTGTTACCGAAATTATCCCTCTTCTTGCTAGCGTAAAGCCCCAAACTCATGGAATCTATTCGTTAAACAGCCATGCCTGTACCTATTGACAGATACAAGAAGAACGATACAAGGCGGCACCTCGTGTCTTGTAAATTTGGCTTCGCCGCAGGTTTAGAATAGTCAGTGGCGAAGATAGTCCAGTGTATCTCTGTTCGTATCTCCACAATACAGTGTCTGAAATTTGGCGTGCTCTTGAGTCTGGTTGTTTGAAAATATGAAGGGTTTTCCTTGTAAATGGTACAGTGTTCTTCCCTTGTCTAAAGGGGATAATAAATAGCGCCGTATCCGGTAGCTGCATGAAGTGAAAGAATTTGCACGATGTTGAGAGTACAGAGCGCTGGGGGAATTATACTATCCACTCTTCTGGAAATAGGTGTAATTTTGAGAAGATGATAATCCTGTCAGGAATATCGATATATCCACGTCTCCATCTGCGATGGTCAAACTATCACAGTCGACAGTCTTCGATATACACTTGAAACACCAGGGAAACGGGCATAGCTCTGCGTAGTAAAATACAGAGATATGTAAACAGACAGAATACGGCGCTGCGGTCGACAACGCCTATATAAGACAAGTTTCTGGCTCAATTTTTAGATCCGTTACTGCTGCTACAATGACAGTTTATCAAGATTTAAGTGAGTTTGAACGTGGTTTACAGCCGACGCACGAACCATGGGACTCAGCATCTCCGAGATAGCGAAGTGGGGATTTACCCGCACGACCATTTTACCAGTGTACCGTGAATATCAGGTGTCCGGTAAAACATCAGATCCCCGACATCGCTGCGGCCGGAAAAATATCCTGCAACAAAGGGAAGAACGTCGACTGAAGAGAATCTTTCAGCGTGACATAAGCGCAACCCTTCCGCAAATTGTTGCAGATTTCAATGCTGGGCCATCAACAAGTGTCAGCGTGCGAGCAATTCAACGAAACATCATGGATATGAGCTTTCGGAGCCGAAAGCACACTTGTGTACCCTTGATAACTGCACGACACAAAGCTTCACGCCTAGCCTGGGCTCCTCAACGCCGACATTGGACCGATGATGACTCCAAACATGTTGCCTCGTTTCAGATTGTATCGAGCGTATGGACGGACGTCCACAATTGCTACAGAGTGGCTCCAGAAACACTCTTCCGAGTTCAAACACTTCCGTTGGTCACCAAACCCCCCAGGCATGAATAATCTTGAGCATATCTGGGATGTCTTGCAACCTGCTGTTCAGAAGATATATCCACCCTCTCGTACTCGTAAGAATTTATGGACAACCCTGCAGGATTCATAGTGTCAGTTCCCTCCAACTCTACTTCAGACATTAGTCGAGTTCATGCCATGTCGTGGTGCGACAGTTCTGCGTGCTCGCGCGGGGGTCCTGCTCGGTATTGACAGGTGTACCAGTTTCTTTGGCTCTTCAGAGTAGATCTGTTAATAAAGATCCCATCGACTTCTTTTATTGCATGCTTAACCACAACTCCAAATGAAGTACCTTTTGTTGGTATCGTTTTCTCTCTCTCTCTGTCTCTCTCTCTCTCTGTCCCTCGCTCCGTCCGAACAGGCCTCGGAAAACCCAACGGTTCGGATCGACGGCCGTGTCATACTTGGTCAATAGGTTATCGACGTCGAAGTCTTAGATTCTGCGCTACAGAGCTTCTACATACAACAAACATACTAAAGGCTCAGAAAATTCATGCCTTTTGTAACGCAGCTTCCCTTTTTGAGTACCTGCAGACTACACTACAGTCTGCGATCTTGTAATATCCTATGCATAGATGAACGGAATGTGTAAAGAGAATGGTTGATTTGAAATATTATTAATCATCAAAAATAACACAACTTTTATTGTTATTAAAGAGAATTGTCATTACACAAACAACCGATCTTGTGACATGAGAATATACATAATATGTGATCAACAGTACCTGTACACCCCCAAAAACATACCTTATTCTTATTAGGTGCATTGTGTTGCCACCTGCTGCCACGTACTCCATATTGGCTACCTCAGTAGTCATTAGACATCGTGAAAGGGCACAATGGGACGCACCACGGAACTCACGGACCTCGAACGTGGTCAGGTGATAGGGGTGTCACTTGTGTTATACGTCTATATGCGAGATTTCCACACTCCTAAACATCCCTAGGTCCACTGTTTCCGATGTGATAGGGAAGTGGAAACGTGAAGGGACACGCAGAGCACAAAAGCGTACAGGCCGACCTCGTATGTTCACTGACAGAGACCACCGACTGTTGAAAAGGGTCAGAATGTGTAATAGGCAGACATCTATCCAGACCATCACACAGGGATTCCAAACTGCATCAGGATCCACTGCAAGTACTATGGCAGTAGAGCGGGAGGTGAAAAAACTTGGATTTCATGGTCGAGCGGCTGCTCATGTTGTTGTCAGTCCTGAGACTGGTTTGATGCAGCTCTCCATGCTACTCTATCCTGTGCAAGCTTCTTCATCTCCCAGTACCTACTGCAACCTACATCCTTCTGAATCTGCTTAGTGTATTCATCTCTTGGTCTCCCTCTACGATTTTTACCCTCCACGCTGCCCTCCAATACTAAATTGGTGATCCCTTGATGCCTCAGGACATGTCCTACCAACCGATCCCTTCTTCTGGTCAAGTTGTGCCACAAACTTCTCTTCTCCCCAATCCTATTCAATACTTCCTCATTAGTTATGTGATCTACCCATCTAATCTTCAGAATTTCTTCTGTAGCACCACATTTCGAAAGCTTCTATTCTCTTCTTGTCCAAACTATTTATCGTCCATGTTTCACTTCCATACATGGCTACACTCCATAAAAATACTTTCAGAAATGACTTCCTGACACTTAAACCTATACTCGATGTTAACAATTTTCTCTTCTTCAGAAACGCTTTCGTTCCCATTGACAGTCTACATTTTATATCCTCTCTACTTCGACCATCATCAGTTATTTCTCTCCCCAAATAGCAAAACTTCTTTACTACTTTAAGTGTCTCATTTCCTAATCTAATTCCCTAAGCATCATCCGAGTTAACTCGACTACATTCCATTATCCTCATTTTACTTTTGTTGATGTTCATCTTATATCCTCCTTCCAAGACACTGTCCATTCCATTCAACTGCTCTTCCAAGTCCTTTACTGTCTCTGACAGAATTACAATGTCATCGGCAAACCTCAGAGTTTTTTTTTCTTCTCCGTGGATTTTAATACCTACTCCGAATTTTTCTTTTGTTTCCTTCAGTGCTTGCTCAATATGCAGATTGAATAACATCGGGGAGAGGCTACAACCCTGCCTCATTCCCTTCCCAACCACTGCTTCCCCTTCATGTCCCTCGACTCTTATAACTGCCATCTGGTTTCTGTACAAATTGAAAATAGCCTTTCGCTCCCTGTATTCTACCCCTGCCACCTTCAGAATTTGAAAGAGAGTATTCCAGTCAACATTGTCAAAAGCTTTCTCTACGTCTACAAATGCTAGAAACGGAGGTTTGCCTTTTCTTAATCTAGCTACTAAGATAAGCCTTAGGGCCAGTATTGCCTCACGTGTTCCAACATTTCTACGGAATCCAAACTGATCATCCCCGAGGTCGGCTTCTACCAGTTTTTCCATTCGTCTGTAAAGAATTCTCGTTAGTATTTTGCAGCTGTGACTTATTAAACTGATAGTTCGTTAATTTTCACATCTGTCAACACCTGCTTTATTTGGGATTGGAATTATGATATTCTTCTTGAAGTCTGAGGGTATTTCGTCTGTTTCATGCATCTTGCTCACCAGATGGTAGAGTTTTGTCAGGACTGGCTATTTCAAGGCCGTCAGTAGTTCCAATGGAATGTTGTCTACTCCCGGGACCTTGTTTCGACTTAGGTCTTTCAGTGCTCTGTCAAACTCTTCACGCAGTATCATATCTCCCATTTCATCTTCATCTACATCCTCTTCCTTTTCCATAATTTTGTCCTCAAGTGCATCGCCTTTGTATAGACCCTCTATATACTCCTTCCACCTTTCTGCTTTTCTTTGCTTAGAACTGGGATTCCATCTGAGCTCTTGATGTTCATACAAGTGGTTCTCTTTTCTCCAAAGGTCTCTTTAATTTTCCTGTAGGCAGTATCTATCTTACCCCTAGTGAGATAAGCCTCTACATCCTTACATTTGTCATCTAGCCATCCCTGCTTAGCCATTTTGCACTTCCTGTCGGTCTCATTTTTGAGACGTTTGTATTCCTTTTTGCCTGCTTCATTTACTGCATTTTTATATTTTCTTCTTTCATCAATTAAATTCATGCTCATAGGCCACACATTACGCCGGTAAATGCCAAACGTCGCATCGCTTGGTGCAAGAAGAGTAAACATTGGACTATTGAACAGTGGAAAAATGTTGTGTGGAGTGACGAATCTCGGTACACAATGTGCGACCCGTTGGCAGGGTGTGGGTATGGCGAATGGCCAGTGAACACCATCTGCCAGAGTGTGTAGTGTCAACAGTAAAATTCAGTGGCGGTGGTGTTATGGTGTGGGAGTGTTTTTCATGGAGGGAGCTGGCACCCCTTGTTGTTTTGCGTGGCACTATCACAGTACCCCCCCCCCCTCTCCCCCTCCCCCCCCCCCATGAACCATAGACCTTGCCGTTGATGGGGAGGCTTGCGTGCCTCAGCGACACAGATAGCTGTACCGTAGGTGCAACCACAACGGAGGGGTATCTGTTGAGAGGCCAGACAAACGTGTGGTTCCTGAAGAGTGGCAGCAGTCTGGGTGATTGACTGATCTGGCCTTGTAACACTAACCAAAACGGCCTTGCTGTGCTTATTCTGCGAACGGCTGAACGCAGGAGGAAACTACGGCCGTAATTTTTTCCGGGGTCATGCAGCTTTACTGTATGGTTAAATGATGATGGCGTCCTCTTGGGTAAAATATCCCGGAGGTAAAATAGTCCCCCATTCTGATCTCCGGGCAGGGACTACTCAAGAGGACGTCGTTATCAGGAGAAAGAAAACTGGCGTTCTACGGATCGGAGCGTCTAATGTCAGATCCCTTAAAAGGGCAGATAGATTAGAAAATTTAAAAAGGGAAATGGATAGGTTTAAGTTAGATACAGTGGGAATTAGCGAAGTTCGGCGGCAGGAGGAACAATACTTCTGGTCAGGTGAATACAGGATTATAAATACAATATGAAATAGGGGTAATGCAGGAGTAGGTTTAATAATGGATCAAAAATAGGAATGCGGGTAAGCTACTACAAACAGCACAGTGAACGCATTATTGTGGCCAAGACAGACACGAATCCCACGCCTACTATAGTAGTACAAGTTTATATGCCAACTGCAGATGACGAAGAAATTGATGATGAGATAAAAGAAATTATTCAGATAGTGAAGGGAGACGAAAATTTAATAGTCATGGGTGACTGGAATTCGATAGTAGGAAAAGGAAGAGAAGGAAACCTAGTAGGTGAATACGGATTGGGGGGTAAGAAATGAAAGAGGAAGCCACCTAGTAGAATTTTGCACAGAGCATAACTTAATCATAGGTAACACTTGGTTCAAGAATCATAAAAGAAGGCTGTATACATGGAAGAAGCCTGGAGATACTGACAGGTTTCAGATAGATTATATAATGGTAAGACAGAGATTTAGGAACCAGGTTTTAAATTGTAAGACTCTGACCACAATCTATTGGTTATGAACTGTAGATTAAAACTGAAGAAACTGCAAAAAGGTGGCAATTTAAGGAGATGGGACCTGGATAAACTGACTAAACCAGAGGTTGTACAGAGTTTCAGGGTGAGCATAAGGGAACAATTGACAAGAATGGGGGAAAGAAATACAGTAGAAGAAGAATGGCAGTAGAAGAAGAATGGGTAGCTTTGAGGGATGAAGTAGTGAAGGTAGCAGAGGATCAAGTAGGTAAAAAAACGAGTGCTAGTAGAAATCCTTGGGTAACAGAAGAAATATTGAATTTAATTGATGAAAGGAGAAAACATAAAACTGCAGTAAAGAAGCAGGCAAAAAGGAATACAAACGTCTCAAAAATGAAATCGACAGGAAGTGCAAAATGGCTAAGCAGGGATGGCTAGAGGACAAATGTAAGGATGTAGAAGCTTATCTCACTAGGGGAAGATAGATACTGCCTACAGGAAAATTAAAGAGACCTTTGGAGAAAAGAGAACAACTTGTATGAGTATCAAGAGCTCAGACGAGAGAAGAAATGGAGAAGAAATAAAATCTTTGAGGTTCGCCGATGACATTGTAATTCTGTCAGAGACAGTAAAGGACTTGGAAGAGCAGTTGAACGGAATGGACAGTGTCTTGAAAGGAGGATATAAGATGAACATCAACAAAAGTAAAATGAGGATAATGGAATGTAGTCGAGTTAACTCGGATGATGCTTAGGGAATTAGATTAGGAAATGAGACACTTAAAGTAGTAAAGAAGTTTTGCTATTTGGGGAGAGAAATAACTGATGATGGTCGAAGTAGAGAGGATATAAAATGTAGACTGTCAATGGGAACGAAAGCGTTTCTGAAGAAGAGAAAATTGTTAACATCGAGTATAGATTTAAGTGTCAGGAAGTCGTTTCTGAAAGTATTTTTATGGAAGTAAAATATGGACGATAAATATTTTTGACAAGAAGAGAATAGAAGCTTTTGATATGTGGTGCTGCAGAAGAATGCTGAAGCTTAGATGGGTAGATCACATAACTAATGAGAAGATATTGAATAGAATTGCGGAGAAGAGGAGTTTGTGGCACAACCCGACTAGAAGAAGGGATCGGTTGGTAGGACATGTTCTGAGGCATCAAGGGATCACCAATTTAGTATTGGAGGGCAGCATGGTGGGTAAATAACGGAGACCAAGAGATGAATACACTAAGCAAATTCAGTTGGATGTAGGTTGCAGTACGTACTGGGAGATGAAGCAGCTTGCACAGAATAGACTAGCATGGAGATCTCCATCAAACCAGTCTCAGGACCGAAGACCACAACAATAACAACATCACAGGACAGGCCTACATTGATGTTTCAAGAAGCTTCTTGCTTCCCACTAATGAAGAGCAAGTCGGGGATGGCGATTGCATCTTTCAAGACGATGGAGAACCTGCTCATAATGCATGGTCTATGGCGAAGTAATTACATGACAAAAACATCTTTGTAATGTGCTATCCTGCACGGAGTCCTGACCTGAACCCTATAGGACACCTTTGGGATATTTTGGAACGCCGACTTCGTTCCAGGCCTCACCGAACGATATCGATACCTCTCCTCAGTGCAGCACTCCGCGAAGAATGGGCTGCAATTCCCCAAGAAACCTTCCAGCACCTGATTGAACGTATGCCTGCGAGAGTGGAAGGTGTCATGAAGGCTAATGGTGGGCCAACACCACATTTGCCGGCCGCGGTGGTCTCGCGGTTCTAGTCGCGCAGTCCGGAACCGTGCGACTGCTACGGTCGCAGGTTCGAATCCTGCCTCGGGTATGGATGTGTGTGATGTCCTTAGGTTAGTTAGGTTTAAGTAGTTCTAAGTTCTAGGGGACTCATGACCACAGCAGTTTAGTCCCATAGTGCTCAGAGCCATTTGAACCATTTGAACACCACATTGAATTCCAGCATTACCGATGGAGGGCGCCACGAACTTGTGAATCATTTTCAGCCAGGTGACACTTTTGACCACAATTATGAGACAGTGAGAGAGGGAGAGAGAGAATGGAGGAAGGTTGAATAGGGAGAGAGATCGATGTTCCTTGTCGTAGTAACTATATGTACTCGAATTTTATGTACTGGATAAAGAATAGTGCTAAACTTAAATTTATCAAAGAGAAATAGTAAAAAATCCTTTCAAAAGAAGGATAAGAAGAATACTCAGGGGAAAATAAGACAAGTCTGGATTATCGATTACGAAAAGCGTTTTTCTTTTCATTTGATGCCGTTGAAAGAGGCACTACGCACTGTATATCACTTCAGCAATCTGGTGTTTCACAGAAGACAAAAGACAACATACTGGAAAAAATATATTTCCCTTTCACAGTCAGGTTTCCTTTATATCGTATATTATCTTTCAACCATATAATCAGTTTCTTTTACTAGAGGGTTATGAGCACAAGAAACTATCACTTTTCATTTAAATTAGATTTAATGTCGACTATGAAACACAAGAAATTTGCGTCACGAGAACTGTTATTGTTAGTAAAGGACTTTAACATCTTGCGTCATAATGTTCTACATATACACTGAAGAGCCAAAGAAACTAGTACACTGCTTAATATCGTTTAGAGGCCCCCGCGAGCACGCAGAAGTGCCGCAACACGACGTGGCATGGACTCGAGTAATGCCTGAACAGTGCTGGAGGGAATTGACACCATGAATCCTGCAGGGCTGTCCATAAATCCGTAAAAATACCAAGGAGTAGACATCTCTTCTGAATAGCACGTTGCAAGACATCCCAGATATGCTCAATAATATTCATGCCTGGGGAGTCTGGTAGCCAGCGGAAGTGTTTAAACTCAGAATTTTCTTCCTGGAGCCACTCCGTAGCAATTCTGGACCTGTGGGGTGGCGCACTGTCCAGCTGGAATTACCCGACACCGTCGGAATGCGCAATAGACACGAATGGATGCAGGTGGTCAGACAGGATACCTACGCACATGTTACCTGTTATTGTCGTATCTAGGCGTATCAGGGGTTCCATATCAATCGAACGGCACATGTCCCACGCCATTACAGACCCTCCACCAGCTTGAATAGTCCCCTGCTGAAATACAGGGTGTCACCTGCTGGAGTCATATGTAGATATATTACTCCATATCACTCCAACTGCACACACTCCATACCATTACAGAGCCTCCACCTATACGTCCATCCGCTCGATACAATTTGAAACGAGACTCGTCCGATCAGGCAACATGTTTCCAGTCATCAACAGCCCAATGTAGGTGTTGAGGGGCCCAGGCGAGGCGTAAAGCTTTGTGTCGTGCCTCATCAAGGATACACGACTGGACCTTCGGCTCCGAAAGCTCATATCGATGATGTTGCGTTGAATGTTTCGCACGCTGACACTTGTTGATGGCCTGGCACTGAAATCTGCAGCAATTTACGGAGCAGTTGCACGTCTGTCACGCTGAACGATTCTCTTCAGTCGTCGTCGGTCCGTTTGTTGCAGGACATTTTTCCGGCGGCAGTGATGTCGGAGATTTGATGTTTTACCGGACTCCTGATATTCACGGTACACTGGTAAAATGGTCGTACGAGAAAATCCCCACTTCGCTACCTCGGAGATGCTGCGTCCCATCGCTCGTGCGCCGGCTGTAAACCATGTTCAAACTCACTTAAATCTTGATAAGCTGCCATTGTAGCAGCAGTAACGGATCTAACAATTGAGCCAGAAACTTGTCTTATATAGGTGTTGCCGACCGCAGCGCCGTATTCTGCCTGTTTACATATCATTTGAATACGCGTTCCTATACCAGTTTCTATGGCGCTTTAGTGTATACATGTGAACGCTCAATGGTAACCGACGTTAGGGTTCACCAGAGTAATAGCATTGAAAGTGTATGAAATGCAGTAATCGGTTTTAACATTATAGAGCGAAATTATAGCACTTTTTTATTTACATTAGGATAACCGCTTGATGTAAGAATTCCCGGCTCTTTTAACGAGAGACAGGCGTTTCTTAGTGGGGTTGTGAGCATTATTTTGACACAGTATTGCAAATTGGTAAACTTGTCGCTCAATTTTTATGAAAGCAGCAATCGGAAAACAACGAATTTCTATACCGGTTGCATGACGGTGTGGTAATGCAGTTCGATCAAGGTAAAGATAAGGTATTGGTGAGAGAATTTACGAAATTCACTGACAGTCTTATAATTCTGAATCTTCGTTTGTCGTATGATAATAAAATATTCAAACAGCCTAAGCGTTAAAACTAACACTGATAGACTGTTACTGTGATTGATTATAGCTCACATCTAATTTTGTTATCTATATAATATAAAATAGTTTCCAATTTGATGACGCAATTCGTTTGTCACTGATAACAGGGTTCGTGCTTATAACGGAGGACATCAACGCTTGCCGTTGTAAAACTGACGAATAACTATAGAATAGATTGGTGATCCCTTCCGTTATTAAAAGTGACGTGTACTGTAATAGGAATCACATTTATATTAGATACACATGCTACAGAGCTAATAATTTTGTGTTACACCTTACGTAATCAGTTGGCTGTTAAGCACTGAAATATAGCTCACTAATACGAATCACATTTATATTAGATATACATGCTACAGAGCTAATAATTTTGTGTTACACCTTACGTAATCAGTTGGCTGTTAAGCACTGAAATATAGCTCACTAATTCTTCTTCGTCATTTGTTATCGAATCGACCTGAAGCCAGATCGTCTCATTGGCCGCTCTTCTCTCTGAAACGGTTACATTTATCGTCTGCAAAGCTATGTCGCGTGCTGCGGTATGCGGAGACACTAAAAGCACCATAGTAGAACACAGAAGAAGCTCCTAAGTCGATGTAATAGCCAGTAAGAAGCAGTACAATTCAAGTTTTAGTTATCGATTATTGACATTTTACCCTTCTTTGGTGCCTTGGACATGAGCTAGGACCTTAAGATTTTGCATGTAAGGAGGAATAGCAGCCGCGTTGCACGGGAGAATGTGAAAAGTGTTCATACGTAGTATAAACCTGAGAAATCCGTCCATTTTCATCACTTGTTATCGAATCGACTTACAGCCAGATAGTCACATTGGCCGCTCTTCTCTCTGATACGGTTACATTTATCATCTGCAAAGCTATGTCGCGTGCTGCGGTATGCGGAGACACTAAAATTACCATAGTAGAACACAGAAGAAGCTTCTAAGTTGATGTAATAGCCAATAAGAAGCAGAACAATTCAAGTTTTAGTTGTCGATTATTGACATTTTACCCTTCTTTGGTGCCTTGGACATGAGCTAGGACCTTAAGATTTTGCATGAAAGGAAGCCTAGCAGCGGCGTTACACGGGAGAATGTGAAAAGTGTTCATATGTAGTAAAAACCTGAGATATCCGTCCATTTTCGTCATTTGTTATCGAATCGACTTAATGCCAGATCGTCACATTGGCCGCTCTTCTCTATGAAACGGTTACATTTATCGTCTGCAAAGCTATGTCGCGTGCTGCGGTATGCGGAGGCACTTAAAGCACCATAGTAGAACACAGAAGAAGTTTCTAAGTTGATGTGATAGCCAGTAAGCAGCAGTACAATTCAAGTTTTAGCTATCGATTATTGACTTTTTACCTTTCTTTGGTGCCTTGGACATTAGCTAAGACCTTAAGATTTCAGTGTCAGTATACCCAAGCGAAACAAATTTAAAAGTTCAAATGGTCTCTCCAGAGCACGGCCCATTTAAATAGCTGGCTGTGCAGCTTCCTTCTTTGACGTATGCCACAGAAAATGGTCTGTATGCTAGGCTGTATATATGGGAACATATAATCGTACATGATAATGCTTAAGTACGAGGTGCATTCAAGTTCTAAGGCCTCCGATTTTTTTTTCTCTGGACTGGAAAGAGATAGAAACACACGCATTGTTTTAAAATAAGGCCGAGTTCATTGTCAATACGTCCCAGAGATGGCAGCACCGTATGGCAGATGAAATTTTACCGACAGCGGCGAGAATGAGAACTGTTTTAAATATTTAAAATGGCGACGTTTTCTTTACTTGAACAGCGTGCAATCATTCGTTTTCTGAATTTACGTGGTGTGAAACCAATTGAAATTCATCGACAGTTGAAGGAGACACGTGGTGATGGAGTTACGGATGTGTCGAAAGTGCGTTCCTGGGTGCGACAGTTTAATGAAGGCAGAACATCGTGTGACAACAAACCGAAACAACCTCGGGCTCGCACAAACCGGTCTGACGACATGATCGAGAAAGTGGAGAGAATTGTTTTGGTGATCGCCGAATGACTGTTGAACAGATCGCCTCCAGAGTTGCCATTTCTGTAGGTTGTGTGCACACAATCCTGCATGACGACCTGAAAATGCGAAAAGTGTCATCCAGGTGGGTGCCACGAATGCTGACGGACGACCACATGGCTGCCCGTGTGGCATGTTGCCAAGCAATGTTGACGCGCAACGACAGCATGAATGGGACTTTCTTTTCGTCGGTTGTGACAATGGATGAGACGTGGATGCCATTTTTCAATCCAGAAACAAAGCGCCAGTCAGCTCAATGGAAGCACACAGATTCACCGCCACCAAAAAAATTTCGGGTAACCGCCAGTGCTGAATAAATGATGGTGTCCATGTTCTGGGACAGCGAGGGTGTAATCCTTAGCCATTGCGATCCAAAGGGCAGGTGAATCCTATGAACATTTTTTGAAGAACACTGCAACAAAAACGTCCGGGAAGCTCTGCGCGTGTGCTGTTTCACCAAGACAACGCACCCGAACATTGAGCTAACGTTACGCAACAGTTTCTTCGTGATAACAACTTTGAAGTGATTCCTCATGCACCCTACTCATCTGACCTGGCTCCTAGTGACTTTTGGCTTTTTCTAACAATGAAAGACATTCTCCGTGGCGAACATTCACCAGCCGTGCTGCTAATGCCTCAGCGATTTTCCAGTGGTCAAAACAGACTCCTAAAGAAGCCTTCGCCGCTGCCATGGAATCATGTCGTCAGCGTTGTGAAAAATGTGTACGTCTGCAGGGCGATTACGTCGAGAAGTAACGCCAGTTTCATCGATTTCAAGTGAGTAGTTAATAAGAAAAAAAATCGGGGGCTTAGAACTTGAATGCACCACGTATAAGTAAACTCCCACTCACGAAAAAAAAAGTTTACCAAAACAGTAACAGTCTATCAGTGTTATTTCAAAGTTTTATTTTTGTTGGGGTCCACAGCCTCAATGTGTTTTGAGAATGAAAACATGGTCCGGGTAGACTGTATTCTTTTTATTACGTGCGCAATTGGCCAATTTCAGACCTGCAAACGCTACAGCTTATTTCAAGGAGATACAGATATCAGGGGAAGAAATGGCCCAGTGCAAGTAGGACTTGAGCTTCGAGGTTTCAGTACAAACTTAATTATGTATGTAGACAGTCTATCCACTGGGAATCGAGAATCTCAACCAATCTGGCCAGTTGTCGACATTGATGCTGGCAAGATATCGGTCCCAGAGATTCCAAGATTTTCGAGAATATTTATATTTCAATAACATAAATGCGACAAAAAAATCATGCAGGAGGCAGGCGACTATTATTACAATAATCAGCAGTTGTTCATTCAAGCTGACTGGATCGCAGGAGTAACAGTCAAATATGAGGCAAGGAATTACTTTATTGTTCACATGGCGCGTTTCTGAGTTTATCCATCATGAGATATCCAGGAGCATTTACTGCACGTAGATATGTGAAAAAATCATTCACTTACTAGTCTTCGAATGTTTGTATCACATAAAACTTAAAACGCCACATCTACGTGCAGTAAACGTTCCTGGATATGTGGTGATGGCTAAATTCCGAAACGCGTCATATGAGCAATAAAGTCTTTCTTTGCTTCATGTTTCGCTTTTGCCATTGACGTCGGATAACAAACAACAAAAGAACTATAAATTTGTAAATATTTACAAATTTATAGTTTTTGGATTTTTTCTTCACTTATACTGTAAAATCTTCCTTTTCGGTAAATTTCATGATACTAAGCCAAAGTGACGTACCCGATAGGATTTTTAATGGATTTGCGAGTATTAAAATGTGTGACGTAAATGGCCTTATCTTTTGATTGCATTGACTTAGAAGCTTTCATTTATTCTACCGCCAAGGGATCGTAGGCTTTACTATGTGACACAAATTCCAACTTGATACGTCTACCCATTGCGGAGGAGAAGAGTTTTTAAAAGTCGGTCAGACAGGCAGACAAACGGACGTACGGACGGACAGCAAAACTGTCCTATAAGGCCTCCGTTTTTCCCGATAGACGCACAGAAAGCTAAAAATAAGTCGTGATTTTGGAAAAGGTCTTAGATTCTAGGAAACATATAAGTGGACGATTCCAGGAAACGTGTAAGTGGACGTCGTCTTCTTTTATGTGACAACCATGATTATCCATATCCAACTGCAGTGTACAGTGGCGCATCATCCCATGAAAGAACGCAGTGGTTGCGCACACCGGCTGCTCTGAAGCGGTGTCGATGGCGTGAACGGGTACCGTGCTGTCACGTGACATTCCATCGCTCAAGTGAGCCTTGACAGTGAAGTGTGTGTGTGAAATCTTATGGGACTTGACTGCTAAGGTCATCAGTCCCTAAGCTTACACACTGCTTAACCTAAATTGGTCTATGCCCGAGGGAGGACTCGAACCTCCGCCGGGATCAGCCGCACAGTTCATGGCTGCAGCGCCTCAGACCGCTTGGCTAATCACGCGCGGCGACAGTGAAGTGATGTGAATGGTTTTCATGGAATCAGCTCAGTAGGATGAGTCTACGTGGAGAGCTGAAGCAATGGCAGAAAGAAGCTACCTTGTTTGGGCGTGCCAATGAGGACCCCATGAACGAAGTTGCCTGTTTTGTTGGTGTATCAGCAAGTATTTTTTTATGTTCTTTAGTCATCAATTTCTGACTTGTTTAATGCGCCCCGCCACGAATACCTCTCCTGAACCGACTTCTTCATTTCAGAGTAGCACTCGCAACTTACATCTTCAATTATTTGCTGGATGTATTCCAAACTCCGTCCTCCTGTACAGTTTATGCTCTCTACAGCTCCCTCTACTACCATGGAAGTCATTCCCTGATGTCTTAACTGATGTCCTATCATCCAGTCCCTTCTCCTTGTCAGTGTTTCCCACATTTTCATTTCCTCTCCTAATCTGCGCAGAGCCTCCTCATTCCTTACCTTATCAGTCCACCTAATTTTCAACATTCGCCTGTAGCATGACATCTCAAATAAGTCGATTCTCTTCTGTTCCAGTTTTCCCACAGTCCATGTTTCACTATCATAAAATGCTGTGCTCCAAGCGTACATTCTCAGAAATTTCTACCTCAAATTAAGGTCTATGTTTGATACTAGTAGTCTTCTCTTGACCAGGAATGCCCTTTTTACAGTGCAAGTCTGCTTTTGATGTCCTCCTCACTCCATCCATCATTGGTTATTTTTCAGCCTCGGTAGCAGAATCCCTTAACTTCATTTACTTCGTGACCATCAGTCCTGATGTTAAGTTTCTCGATGTTCTCATTTCTGCTACTTCTCATTACTTTCGTCTTTCCTTGATTTACTCTCAATCCATATTCTGTACTCATTAGACTGTTCATTCCATTCAGCAAATACTATAATTCTTCTTGACTTTCTCTCAGGATAGCAATGGTTTCAGCGAATCGCTGTCCTGCTTCGATAAAGAGATTGAATAGTAGAGACGAAAGACTACATCCTTGTCTTACACTCCTTTTTGATCCGAGCGCTTCGTTATTGGTCATCCACTCTTATTATACCCTTCGCTTTTGTACTTGTTGTATACTACCTGTCTTTCCCTATACCTTAACCTTATTTTTCTCAGAATTTCGAACACCTTGCACCATTTTAAATTATCGAACGCTTTTTCCAGGTCCACAAATCCTGTGTATGTTGAGGGGGGACAAGTTACTCTCTAACCTACTTCTCTACATGGAAAATTATTAAAGATTTTATTACAATCTGACACGCCTTGATCGAAACTCTAGAAAGTAAACGGCCTGAGCAGATGTTGACAGAGCCTAGTAGGGCGCTAAAAGCATGAGGTATTTTTATGGTTCTTCGCTTGTAGAAATGGCATTTTGGGAGTTGAACGCAATTGGTGGCGTGCCCACCCCTCAGTAAATCTTTCCAGACAGGTCCACAGCCGTACAGAGCAGACATGGCAGCCCATTGTCGAGACAGGTCTCCAGCAGAACAATGCCGAGCTACCTGCCACAGCGCCAGCAGAAGGTTGGGCTGGGGGCTACAGACAGAAGGAGCACATCTACACAGTGGAGTCATAAACCAGGCATTATGTGCAGAGCCATATGTAATAAAAATTCACACGTTTTCGTGTTCGCTGATACTGCTAATAAGCTGTGAACCACTTCCATCGGCCACCTCAGTTGTATAAGAAACTCTATCATCCGAGAAACGTTTAGAGATAGAATCTTTGTTACTCCTCATAGCTAGGACTAACAAGTTCCAAGTCACAGGCGATTTAGATAAAGATCTTTAAGACTGTACCTGTTTGCTTGTTGCCTTGGGAAGTGACTCAACTTCAGAGAAAATCATCTTCACTCTCTGCGAAACATAAAAAAGGCCAGTAATTGACAGTTTCTTTATTTTCCAGAGATGCAGGTTTCTTAACTCTTTCCCTGGTTTGACATGAGTTTTTACTGTCATGTAGGGGGGGGGGGGGGGGGATATAGCGCCTATAGAGGCCCTGTGATTGGCTCAAGACGAAGTGAAGGCAGAGTCGTTTGTACATTTTGCGGAAAAACGGGATTTTCTTTTTCTGGAGAGGTGCGAAGCACTCGGGTGCTGGACTTTGGTCTGGTAAGACTTCTGGTCGATTCTCTGGCATGTGTGGGTGGTGCTAGGGACCTGTCCAGAGACTGACTTCATTTGTGAGTAGTTTAGACTGGGGAGCCTGTGGTGAAGTACTTACTGTACCGACAGTGTGACTTCAAACGCCTTGGACTACTTGTTTGCTGAGGGTACACTAATTCGTTTTTGGATTACCAGTCTTGACGTTTGCTATCATTGTGCGCTCTTTCGTATAAGTGAGGCAAATTGGTCCTTGGCATGACCAGCGACTGGGTGTGTCACGCACTGAAATCTACCGTGATTTCAGGACTGTGATAGAGAGTAAATTTCCATCCGTCTGCCTGGTCGCCTGACTGTGAGATTTTTGCATTTCTTTCGTGGGCGCGAGCGATTCACAGGTGCCGCCTCACGTCTCACCTCCACCGCACACGTCTCGCCAGCTGCAAGTTGCATCGCCACACTAAGCAAACAGGGTTACGTGCTGCCACTCCAGCATTGTCAGGGCGTACAGACCTCAATCACCACTTGCTCTCAGCTGCACCTATGTAGTGAAACTACAGCAGATTTGATCAATCAAAGTCTGCTCAGCATCAGATCAATTCAGATTGCGTTATCCACATTTTTAGGGACATAGTACTTGAATCACTTCTTCTACCCAGGATACTTGTCCATTGTACTCTTAAACCACATGTTAGTTGTTTACAGTATTCAGGCAGTAGCTTTTTTAGCATAATTTATGTCTGGTTTAATAAAATAAATGTTGTTAGTAAATTTTATTTCATTCTCAATCATCTATACAGTCACTTTCAACGTGTCTTGATTTATCTTTATTCTTGGTTCTATTATAAACCGCAACGTCAGAATATTCTCTCTGGCGCCATTACCTTTCCTGAAGCCAAGCTGATGGTCATCTAACACAATCTCAATTTTTTCCATTCCTCTGTTTATTATTCTTGTAAGCAACTTGACTCGATGAGCTGTTAAGCTGTTTGTGCGATACTTCTCGCGCTTGTCAGCTCTTGCAGTCTTCGGAATTGTGTGTATTTTTCCAAAAGTCATACTCATACATTCTACACACCAACGTGAGTGGACGTTTTGTTGCCATTTCCCCCAATGATTTCAGAAATTCTGCCTTAGTTGATCTATTCCAAAGCTCTCCTAAATTTTGATTCTAATACTGGATCCTCTATCTCTTTTAAATCAACTCCTGTTTCTTCTGTTAAGTCTCATAGTGCTCAGAGCCATTTGAACCATTTGAGCCTGTTTCTTCTACTATCTCATCAGGCAAATCCCCCCTCCCCCCCCCACCCCCACACTCCATAGAGGCCTTCAGTGTACTCTTTCCACCTGTCCGCTGTCTCCTTCATTTAACAGTGGAATTCCCGTTGCGCTCTTAATGTTACCATCCCTGCTTTTAATTAAATTGTAGGTAGTTTTGACTTGTCCTATGTGCTGAGTCAAGTAATATTGCACAAGTAATAGTGTAGCACTAGCAGCCATGTAAGACTGCTTGAGAACAGTAGCGGTAAAAACATGCTAACCGACAGGTACAGGAAACGAGTGTCACGCTTTGTCAATGAGAGTTGATTTTAAAGCCAACAGGAATTTTCTCTGTTAGTGAATTCAGGCCCACTGCAATCAGTTTCCGAGCGAACACCACTAACGAAGCCGTATGCAAAGGACGTTCGCAGTCAGATACCTCGCAAAAGACCATTTCCCACAGCGACAAAAAAAGCTGCAGGTTTCAAATGGGCCACACCACACGGAAACTGATGAGTAGTTGAGTGGAAGCATATCGTTTAGCTTGCTGAGTCACGGTTTTGCCTCTTTTGAAATGACGCAAGGTTGTCGCAATGAGATGTTTAAGATGCAGTGTGTGGAGGTTGATTCAGACTAGAGCTGGGTCTATGATGTTATGATGCGGTTTCCCTAACATGACATTGGCCAGCTTTGTGGTTACAGTGAACATGAATCAGGACGAAACTTCCTGGGAGATTAAAACTGTGTGTTGGACCGAGACTCGAACTCGGGACCTTTGCCTTTCGCGGGCAAGTGCTCTACCAACTGAGCTACCCAGTCACGACTCACGCACCGTCCTCACACCTTTACTTCCACCGGTACCCCGTCTCCTACCATCCAAACTTTACAGAAGCTCTCTTGCGAAAGGCAACGGTCCCGAGTTCGGGTCTCGGTCGGGCACACAGTTTTAATCCGCCAGAAAGTTTCATATTAGTGCACACTCCGCTGCAGAGTGAAAATCTCATTCTGGAAACATCCCCCAGGCTGTGGCTAAGCCATGTCTCCGCAATATCCTTTCTTTCAGGAATGCTAGTTCTGCAAGTTTGGCAGGAGAGCTTCTGTAAAGTTTGGAAGGTAGGAGACGAGGTACTGGCAGAAGTAAAGCTGTGAGGACGGGGCATCAGTCGTGCTTGGGTAGCTCAGTTGGTAGAGCACTTGCCCAGTAATGGTAAAGGTCCCGTGTTCGAGTCTCGGTTCGGCACACAGTTTTAATCTGCCAGGAAGTTTCATATCAGCGCACACTCCGCTGCAGAGTGAAAATGTCATTCATGAATCAGCATGTTTATTTGAGCCTTCTCGGTGGCCAGGTGTTGCCCATTTTTATATACCTTCTTCAAGAATACCGTGTGGAACACTTCAATCTTATAACGTGACAAAAGCAGTGTTCATAGGCCTCTAAGCACACATTGCTGATTTCACGAACATTTAGCCATCCTATTTCATCATCGACTGGTCCCCTACATTACCTGACCTTAATTCCACAGAAAATGACTGGACTGGAACTACAGTGGAGTAGGTGAAACGTGGCAATCAACTTTACCCGCAATCTGGTAGGTACCGCTGTGGGATCCAGTCACCAATCAGTGCCTTGAGCTGGATGTGGCATACCTGAAGATACTTATAGATTCTGTTCCTCGTCGAAAAGAGACTGTCATCGTAGTTACAGTCAGTGGCACACGGTATTAGCACGTTGTCTCTAGGGTTATTACAAGGCATGTTCAAAAAGTAAGTGTTCTAGTCTTCTATACTTATTTAACAAAAGTATCTTTGAAAAAAATACGGCTATTGTTGATAATCATGGCATAAGATTCTTTATGCCCTTCTTGAAGAACTCTCCTGCCATCCCCTTCCCCAAGTTCAGCACTTCTTTCTGCTCCTGCTCTCGTACGTTGAAAATTTAGTTCCACTCGTATGTGCCTTTAGGGAAGTGAAAAGACAATAATCTGAAAAAGCCAAGTCAGGGGAATACGGGGCCGGAAGGGGAGAGGGGGGGGGGGGGGTTCAAAACAACCCAAGCAAATGAGTCCTTGGTGGCTCAGGCTGTGCAACAAGCACACTTCTCTCGTCAGCACTCCAGGCCTTTTGTTTCGAATTCTGCTTTTGAGGGGAAAACAGAGATTGGAATACATCCAGAAAATAACTGAGGAAGTAGGTTTCAAGAGTTGAAGAGGTTGGCACAGGAGAGGAACTCGTGGCGCGCCGCATCAAGGCAGTCAGAAGACTGATGACTCGAAAAAAAGGAGGGTCTCATAATACCGTTATGCTTTAATGGTCTTCCCCTGAGGCAGAAATAAGATCAAAATGATGCCTTTTCGGTGCCAAACCAATGATACAATGATTTTTTTGTTGTTGCACGAAATCGTTTTGAATTTTTTGCAGGTGAGGAACTGGTGTGACGCTGCTGTGACAACTGTCTGTTTGTTTCAGGCGTGTAATGAGCCACCCACGTTTCGTCTGCAGGCAGAAAATCCCTACGTTCCAACTAAAGTCGCTCAAGAAACCCGCGGACGCTCTTGACCCGATTTTTCTTGCAGTGCTGTCTCAGCCATTTTGGGGCTCACCTCGCTTACTAATTCGGTATTCCAGAGTTTCTGTGAGTGTCCCGTATTAGAGAGTTCTAGAGAGCTGTGGAAACATCATAGATATTTCATCCATTGTCAGTCGGCGGTCTTGACGAACAGTTTCCACGATTTCTTCCACCAACTCATCAGCAGAAATTGAAGGTCTTCACTCCGCTGTCTATCATGAGCATTTGTTCTGGCTCCATTAAACTCCTTATACCACTTAAACACACTTTCTGTTCATAAAACCTTCGCCGTAAACCGTTTTGATTCGCGAAAAAATTTCGGTAGCTGTTATTTTTTCCGCAAGTAGGAAGCGCATCACAGCACGTGGCTCGCACCTGGAGGGATTTCTTACCGGCATCTTTCACGTAAGTGGGCACTACAACGCGAGTTTACGCACAACTGTGTTCCTGCTATATTCGTTCTGGTCCCCCCTGTGCTACAAACTTTTGTCAACCCCCAAAAAACAAAAAAACAAAAAACACTGCCCGTAGTACAATTGTTTCCCGAACATGCCGTGTAATTTTTTTGTGCGATGTGCAGAGATCACTGAGCTTTCACACGTGTGTTATATGAAGTGATTCTTCTTTTCTGTATCGTCTTTTCACGTTTTTCCCTTGTATGCTCTTGCATGTGACGGCTGCTCGTAACACACCGCACCACGGACATAGGCCAATGGCGATGGGGGAGGCGGGAGGGGGAGGAGGGGAGGCAGTATTACGCTATGGAGGACATTCACCTAACTTGCATCAGACCTTTTGTAACAGATGGCAGCACGATAGCTGTGGACTATGTGAACATTATTGCGGTCCACCTACATCCCTTCATATTTGATATTTTCCGCAACTCTGATGGCGTCTTCTATCTGAGTAACTGACCGTATCACAAGGGCGTAATAGGGCGCTAGTTGTTTGAGATGCAGGGTAGTGACGTCTTGACAAGAAAATTCGCCTAATCTGAAACCGATAGATCTGGGACGCAGTCGGGAGACAGTTTCGCTCCCACAAACCAACGAACCGTGCTTTACTGGAACTGCGTGACCTGTGTTTAGGCATATGACACGTCATACATCCAGAGACCTAGTAAAGATTTGACGAATACGTGGCAGGCAGAATTGGTTCTGTATCGCGCTCGAAAAGTGTGCCAACACCCTATTAAGAGACTGAAGGCAAGTGGGCTTCAAAAATTCGATTTTTAGGTTTTAGCATATTTGAAATGCCTGGTCTTCCTGAGTGAAACAGTTATTGTTTTATACAAATACGACAATTTTTTCGTGAGATATGATGGTTTTCCTGACGAACGGTCTTTGCTCGAATGATCATGACACTTGGTGCAAGTACAGGAGAAGTGCCAGGTATGACCACAAATATTCTTTACCTGCATCACTAATGAACGAAATTAAACTCATATTTAAAGACTTTTGTAAAGATACCTTGTTGAAGAAATGTCTTCATGGGAAAACCCAAAATTTAAATGATTGTGTGAATTCTGTCATTTGGAACGGGTTGCCGAAAATTGTATTTGTTCAGCTTACAGCCCTCAAGTGGTTCAAATGGCTCTAAGCACTATGGAACTTAACTTCTGAGGTCATCAGTCCCCTAGAACTTAGAACTACTTAAACCTAAATAACCTAAGGATATCACACACATCCATGCCCGAGGCAGGATTCGAACCTGCGACCGTAGCGGTCGCGCGGTTCCAGATTGTAGCGCCTAGAACCGCTCGGCCACTAAGGCCGGTTACAACCCTCAAACTTGGTGTTTATGATGCTATTTTATGCTTCAATGATGGTGTAATAAGAAAACAGGATGTTTTGGAATTATTGGGCACAAAATCTAGATGAAATACAGCAAAATCCTTGGTGCTAATAGATAAAGAGAGAATCCGCGAAACAGATATTGCTAGTCTGAAATGCACAAGAAGCCAGACAGAAAAGAAGAGGGACCAAGAGAAACGAAGATCAGTATGATTCAGATGATGCTCAGTTCATCCAGAGACCTAGTAAAGACTTGCCGAATATGTGGCAGGCAGAATTGCTGCTATATCGCACTAGAAAAGTGTGCCAACACGATATTAAGCAGCTGATTATGTTTTAGGTCTTCAGTGAACAGCGTACACGACTGCCAACTTCAAATGGAACGGCTTAAGTTAAATAAAGAGGACCCTTAAATGCTTAATATATTCTGTGTAAAAGTCTGTCAGAACAAAGTATGTGACGCGTCCCGCACATAGAGAGACGCTATAAATAGATGCGGCAGAATGGAGCTGTTACTTAATGCCTCAATTGGTGCACTGACACTTGCTACTCAGTAGTTGACATCCATTTCGATCACCATTGCTAGTGCATGTTTCTACGAACCGGGTACAGGCTTACGCCCATGACTCGGTTAACTGATGGAGATAAGAGGCAGGACGGAAGTTGGGTTACGATTTGTTGTCGTGTTGGCACCGTTGTCATTAGAAAGGGAAAATTAATTCATCTGGATAAGGATGGAGAACGAAGCGACTATTGGAAACTAGAGAACGGTTCTTTTATTATTCAAACTCATTTAACATGAAATGTTGTATCGGAGGTCTTTGCCTTCTTATACATGGTAACCTCAAAATATTTACAACCATGGTAAGCTTATAGTCATTGCCACAAATGTTGATATTTCGTAATTATTTATCTTGAAAGTAGCACTCCATATTATAATTCCAGTAATATTCAAATTTCGTAGTTTTAGATGTCCTAAAGAGAACCAGAATTGTTCCTCATACTGTCGCAAGCTGTCGACGTACGCAATTTACCGTCCAGTTCAGTGCACCATCGTTTGTATCGTCCTCGTCGCTTCTTGATTACACGTACACAAATTAACCGTTTCAGAGCTGACAGTCTCTGCTCTTTCTTTGATTTCCGTTCTAGAAGACTATCACGCATTTATATCACAAATCAACTAAAATATTAACTTCAAATATAAGGCAAGAAAGAAGTTAGTTTATAACTGTCGCTAAATGATGGAGAAGAACGACAGATGGAAAAAAATGCATTTATTAATAATTGTAGAAAAAATATTTGCTCCATGTTGGTGGCAAAGTATTTACTAGGCGGAGAACAGTAGTCCAAAAGGCACGGGATCCACAATCCGCTGTTGTCGAGCAGAAACCAGAAAATAATGAAATGACTGAGCCAGTCATTGCTTATATCCATTTTTTATTGGCGTGTTAGTAGTTGCCCCTAGCTTGGGCCATAAAAATTAACATAAACAGCTTTAAGATACTGTTACGAAGTTATTATTACCTGGTGCAGTGGCTGAAATGTTCTCACTAGTCAATGTTCCTTTAGAAAACGAAACTGAAGTGAAAATGAGATAGCGTGCGCTTTTTTTAAGTGTTGCGTGACCTGAGACAATGTTACACTCCATGTTTTGCTATTCAGTACTCTTAAGTTGTTGTCTGTGTCCGGAATGGCGAAACATTATTGAAAACACTGTAGTCAGGTGCGGAGTCGAGGTTCTAGTGCGCCAGTTATGATTTCTATGTTTGTGGATAAAATTTTCCAGAGAACGTTTAGTTTAGGACCCTTATAGCCGTAGTTCACCCAAGCCAAACTATAACTCAGTTTTTTACAGAACTTAAGCGCTCGGGATTTTAACCTCAATGCATTTAGAAAGGGAGTCACCATATTCTTGTGTATTTCCGATTATCCTTCACTATAGCTTAGGTCCGAGTTATTATGCTTAATGTTGTTCTTTCCAACACTACATTCCCTTGCAAATTCGTTCTCTTGCAAATGCATTTGTCTGTATAAACCTCAGTAATTTTACGCAGTGATGTTCAAATCCTAATCCGGTCGTCTGATTTCGTTTTTCTATGACTTTCGTACCGTCTTCTTGTCACACCCGCTCCTTCTGGAAGACCAGGTTGATCCGTTCCTTGTCGGTGAACCTCCAAGAAAGACGTTCCTGGTGTAATGGGCGTTAAAACAAAATTTTACGCACACGTTCTCGACAATATCATGCGATATTATACAGCAATGTATCTACCCTTGTGGAAAACGCGAAGGAAAAAACGGGCTTCCTTTATGTTATTTTCAGTGGTTGTACATCAAAACACGTTCAGACGTTTAATTTATGACCGTTTTATACATAGGACTGAGTGGTAAACACCATCTGCTCGGAATGGGTTCAGGCAAATGAAGCTTTTTACTACGTCTGTTATCCGTTACTTGCAGAGCCTGCAATGTTTCTTACTCAGAGAGTTTAATCTTGCATCTACTGCTAACGATGACGAAACATGTGAAGTTTCAAGAAGGCCTTTAGCGCACGGCTGGAAAGGCAGGAAAATTTTTACGTCAAAACTTTATCATAATGTGTGTCAGAACAGGAAATCGTAAGAATTCTTAACTCGACAGCAAGAATTAATTTGCATCAAATTGCAACTGAATGCTCTTCAAACTTTTCATTACAATAAAAAATTAATATTTAATTGGAGTCTGAGGTAAGTACATTGTTCCTCCCATTATTCAGCTGCGTCACCGGTGTACCATCTGTGACGGAAAGTTTAAAAAAGTGTTACCCCCTATCGTGACTGATGCACCAAGCACGTAAGTTCACTTTATTTCCTGATATTCCATTACCCTACTTACCTTGAAGCCCACAAACCATTAACCTTGTACATCGATATACAGGGTGTATCATAATTAATGGCGTAAATTCATACAGTTGAAAGTACACGTTACTAGAAGCAAAAAAACTCGATAAACGTAGGGTCGAAAATGCACACCTTAAGAGCTACGAGCAATTTTTCATCTTCGGTACTGTGAAGCAAATCTCTTCTACTGCAAGCTCTTTGCTCTCCATATTTTGGGATGTGATAATATGGACCAGAACAAAGAAAAAAATGTCCAGTAAACATGTGCTCTAAAATGCATACCTTAAAAGTTATGAGCACTTGGGCATTAGAAGAGTTGTCTTACAAAGTATCGCAGATGACCAAGTGCTCATAACTTTTAAGGTATGCATTTTAGAGCACATGTTTACTAGACATTTTTTCCTTGTTTTAGTCCATATTATCACTTTTTTGCTTCTAGTAACGTGTACTTTCTACTGTATGAGTTTACGCCATTAATTATGATACATCCTGAACAGTATCTGACCAAAAGTATATGGACATCCCCATGTATTGCGGAATTGACCATTAGATGTCACGACAGTCTGACCCCCCTCCCCACCCCCCTATATAAAAGGACGCGGGGAGTATTGTGTTGTCAGTAGAAAGGCAGAAGGCAGTTACAGCAGAATTTGCATGGCGCCTTAAGTCTTCCTAGTTCCTTTAACTTCCACTTCACTTTTTCTTTTCATCTTCTAAACATTTTCCTTTAAATATGTTTATTCGTGGATGGTTTTGCATCTACAGCCTTATTTGTCTTTGTTTTTCATGTGCACTGTCATTTTAGTCATTTGCTAATCACGTAAAAGAAAGGATGAGCAATAAAGATGACATACTATGTACAACACTCCTCACGTTTAGTTTTTTTTCTAAAATATGAGAATACACAAGATTGTCACGGTTGGAAAAAAGAACTTGTGCAGCCTAAGCTCTTCTTTTTTTAAATTTACCCTAGTTAATATTTCCTTTTATAACATTGCTGAATTTTATTTATTTATAAAAACAAAATTTATGTGTTGTTCTGGTGGTTCACAAAGACTCAAACGATGCTTAAGAAAATGTTTTGGAAAAAAAGCCGTCAAGCCGGCCAGTCATGAGAAGCGGTAAATGCGAGTTCGAGTCCTGCCCCAGCACAAAATTTCAACTTTCGCCCTTGTATTACTACAGGATCCTATGCGGTTGGAAGTCACATTTCCCACCAATCTCTTTCCTTTCTTTCCCCTTCTGTTTCACAGAAATATCAAAACATTTAAAAATTAAAACAGGCTTGAGAGAGGGGGACAGACTTTCTCCATTGTTTTTCAGTTGCGTTTCGAAAAAGTAAGACGGGATGGAGAATAAGATCAGAGGAAGAGGAAATAAATAAAGTTAAACTTGGAAGGAAGAGAGAGAATCTTGAAACTGTTTAGCTTTTGCTAATGATTTAGCTATCTTAAGCAGGCAACCTACAAGAAACGACGGAAGAGAAAACATTCTCCAAGAGGTAACAGGAAAAAACTGTAATACGAATTACGTTTCCGAAAACTGTATACATAAAGAACGTAAAATGTGCACCAAAATATAAGGAATCAAAATATGGAAAATAAAGAACGTTTCAGAACTTGGATAACTGGGAGAAATAATCCAGCCAAATGCTCTGGACAAAGAAGCTGACGTAAACAGAGCCAGAAAAATCGAAATGGCATTCCACTTAACAAGGTGACCTACAATAAAAGAGTCTAGTTTATTATCACAAAATTGAAGCTTATAATACGGTGGTTAAAACTAGATGTTTCTTGCTTTAAAATGCCTCTCCATAAGCACAGCCAAACAGTAATCTGAAGAAGAAGGAAAGAAGAAGAATTCGAGACATATTAGATCCAAAATATGAAAAACTCAAACGGACCGAGGAGACGTATGAAAAAATTAAGTATAGTAGATACAATGAGAAAGCGGAGGATTACATTTTATGGCCACTTAAAGAGAAAATATAACAAGAGCACGATAAAATAAACGTTCAGTATTTTTGACAATAATCCAAAAACCCAGATGTCATCGTTTATAGAAGTTAAGAAAGATCTACAGGAGTTCAGAATAACAGATAAACACAAAGAAAACGGAAATGAATTCAAATAAAAGGCACGACAACTCAAGGGTTTTCAGAAAAAAGACAAAAGAAGAGAAGACGTACATGGACAGAAGGTATAAGAAAACAGCAAAGAGTGGGATTAGCCGAGCGGTCTCAGGCGCTGCAGCCACGGGCTGTGCTGCTGGTCCCGGCGGAGGTTCGAGTCCTCCCTCGGGCATGGGTGTGTGTGTGTGTTTTGTCCTTAGGATAATTTAGGTTAAGTAGCATGTAAGCTTAGGGACTGATGACCTTAGCAGTTAAGTCCCATAAGGTTTCAGACATATTTGAACATTTTTGAACAGCAGACAGCAAGAATGAAGAAGGATTGAGAGGGCAAAAAAAAAAAAAGGAAACAAATATGACGTCATAAATCAGTCGTTCAGAGCCACTGAGTTCGCCAAATCCAAATGAGAGTAAAAAGATAATTCGGTTTACAACTCGAATAAATCAATCACATTATTACTCTGTGAAGAACCATTGGAGACGACGGGTGTCTTGTACCAAAATATTCAGAACAGCCTGGTCGAATTCGGGTTCACCATGTGCGAGGGGCGTTCATTAAATAATGGAATGCCGCGCGGAGTGGCCCGGCGGTTTGAGTTGTCATGCCACGGACTGCGCGGCCATCCCGCCGGAGGTTCGAATTCTCCCTCGAGCATGGGGGTGTGTGTTGTTCTTAGAATAAGTTAGTTTAAGAAGTGTGTAAGTCTAGGGACCGATGACCTAAGCAGTTTGATCCCTTAGGAATTCACACACATTTGAACATTTTTTGAAGAAGAGGAACACTTTTTTCCTCGCCAGTTTCGGTTGCAAAAATGCGGAATTTGTTGTGGGACATCGTAGAATATTCCCGCTTCAACCCCTAGAGTATCATGCAAGTGGCGGTATTATACGTATCGGCAGCCTTCAATACGGCGTCTGTAACGGAGGTCCGTTCCAAGCAGAGAGCTGTGATTTTCTTTTTGTGGGAAACCAGAGCATCGCAGATGCTCATAGGAGCTTGTAGAAGGTCTACAAAGACTTGGCTGTGAACAAAAGCACGGTGAGTCGTTGTCGTTGGGCAATGCTTGTGTCATCATTGCGACAAGGTCGCGGTAACCTGTCTAACCTCTCGCGTGTCGGCCGGCCGCACACAACTGTGACTCCTGCAGTTTTGGAACGTGCTGTCACTCTCATTCGAGCTGATCGACAAATCACAGTCAGACACCGCGTTGCACAACTGGACGTCTCTGTTGGTAGTGCTGATACACTCGTCCAACCGTCCGGGTTCTGAAATGGTGTGTGCCCGCTGGGTTCCTCGCCATAAAGAGCAACGAAGAACCATCTGAACTGCCTGGGCGTTACGAGGCTGAGATGGTGACAGTTCTTTGCCTAACATCATAACAGACTATGAAACATGGGTTTATCACTTAGAACTGGAGAGAAAACGGGAATGGATGGAGTGGCGAGCCATCACCTTTCCTCCGAAGAAGAAGTTCAAAGCCACACCCCCAGCCGGTGAAGTCATGGCGACCGTCTTCTGGGACACTGGCATGTTATTCCGTTTGATGTCCTCTCTCATGGAGCAAACATTGACTCTCTAGTGTTTTGTGTTGCTCTCAGGAAACTGTAGGAACTTTAATGTGTTCATCGTCATATAAATGCAAACGAACTTTTCCATCACAACGCAAGTCCTCACACAAGTTTGGGTACCTGATACAGCTCACAAAACCTGTTGACCCTCACCCATCCTACAGCCAAGATCTCCCACCTGTAGACTTCCGTCTGTTCGGCCCAATGAAGTATGCAATCCACGAGAACCAGTACGTGGGTGATGGGGAGGTTATTGATGCTGCAAGACGGTGGCTCCGACGTCGACCTATAGAGTGGTAGCATGCCGATCTCTCAGTAAGGTAGCATAAGGCCGTCGAATTTAACGGAGATTATGTCGAAAGATAGGGTCTTACAGACAAAAGATTTGGGAATAATATGATACGATGGAGTCCTGAATTAAACTAACCTCTTTCAGGAAACGGGGTTGCATTACTTATCTAAAGGCACTCGCATAAAGCCCCCATAGTATCCATGTGAGGAAGTGAAAGTTGGAGGATAAACGGTTTAGACTAGAAGAGAATAGAAGAATGCTGAAGATTAGATGGGTGGATCACGTAACTAAAGAGAAGGTACTGAATAAATTGGGCACCAAAGAAATTTGTGGTACAACCAGACTAGAAGAAGGGATCGGTTGGTAGCACATACTCTGGGACATCAAGGGATCACCAATTTAGCATTGGGTGGAAGTGTGAGGAGTAAAAATCATAGAAATGAATTCAGTAAGGAGATTCATAAGGATGTAGGTTGCAATAGTTATTTGGAAACGAAGAGGCTTGACAGTCTGCAGATGACGAAAACGAAATACTTGTTCACAGGTCAAATCACATATTTATCGTATTACTTCCGCAAACTGTGTCGTTAAGAATGTTTTTAATGCTTGTACATCAGGAAATCAATCCCAGGATATAATTCCAGTGATTGTTACTAACGTTGGACTACGTTTCTCTCCAAGTTTCAATTTGTGTCACACTGTACTCCACTATAGTGCTAAATTTTGGCTTTGTTCTTGTGTTTTGTTTGTTGGTTGCATAATTACTCGGAGGTGAAGACGCTTGCACAAGATAGCGTAGCATTGAGAGTTGCATCAAACCAGCCTTCAGAATGGAGACCACAACAATAACAACAAGAGGACATTGTACAGCACACCCATACACAGATTTTTTGTACCTTTCGTTTAAGTATTTGGAGCATAATAGGTGTCCACAACGACTTTAAAGTGACATACTATGCAAAGCACCCACAAAAACTAGTCGTATTCACAGTGTACTGTGACACTGAACTTTCGCTGTAATTTGATTACTGTTTCACATCCAATATTCGCGCTACGTAGAAGCGTATGTATTGACAGCTTGGTGCGTGGTATTACGCTCCAGAGTGCCCAGTCTAGATTTGTGGAACTCAGCTGATGATTTTCACTGAACAATGATGAAAGCCGAAGCGTGCTAGGCAGCATGCATAGGCGCTCACCAGCCCTAAATGCCAGTTGTATTCGGCGGCACACAGCTTCTCCATAGCTCTGGATGTGGCACACCGCCTTAATTGCCGTAGCAGGGCGGAGAGGCTGGCGTAGAACAGCGCTGCTCACACCAGAGACGGCCGTGGCATTCCTGGCCTGCAGTAGCAGCCTCTGTAACTCCACACCACTGTGCGGCGCGCCTCAGACCGTGGTGGCTCGCTGCGCCCCACTGCGGCCGCTTCTCAGGCACTCGCTTCATATACACACTCGCCTTTGCCGTGCAAATCTTAATTCAGTTTCTCGAACTCCTGTACACTGAGGTGACAAAAGGCATGGGATAGCGATATGCAAATATACAATGGCGGTACTATCGCGTGCACAAGGGATACAAGGAAAGCGCATTGGCGGAGCTGTCATTTGTACTCGGATGACTCGTATGAAAAAGTTTCCGGCGTGATTATGGTTGCACGAACTGACAGACTTTGAACGCGGAGTGGTAGTTGGAACTAGACCCACGCGACATCTCATTTCGGAAATCGTTAGGGGGTTCAGTATTCCGAGATGGTGGAGTGTGCATTACCTCTCACAACGGACAACGCAGTGGCCGACGGCCTTCACTTAACGACCGAGAGCAGCACCCTTTGCGTCGGGATGTAAGTACTAACAGACAAGCAACACTGCGTTAAATAAGCGCAGAAATCAGTGTGGGACATGCGACGAATGTATTCGTCAGGACATTGCGGAAAAATTTGGTGTTAATGGGCTAAGGCACCAGACGAACGACGTGACTGCCTTTACTAACAGCACTAAATCGCCTGCAGTGCCTTTCCTGGGCAAATAACCATATCGGTTGGACCCTTAGAAGCCTCTAAGACCCTGAACTGATGGTAGGTTTCGAATGTGGCTCAGGCAGCACGAAGCTATGACACCATCTCGTCAACAAGGCACCGTGTAAGCCGGTGGTTCCATATTGATGTGGGCTGTATTTACATGGGATGAAATGAGATCCAACTGAACAGATCATTGACTAGAAATGGTTATGTTCGGCTACTTGGGCGCCATTTGTAATCAAACAACGATGGTATTTTTATGGATGAGGAGTCACCATGTTACCAGGTCACAATTGTCGCGACTGGTTTGAAGAACATTCTGGATAATTCGAGCGAATTGTTTGGCCACCGAGATCACTTGACATAAATCCAATCGAACATTCATGGGACATAATTGAGAGGTTAGCTCGTGCATAAAATCCTGCACCAGTAACGCTTACGTAATTATGGGAGACTATAGATACAAGATGGCTCAATATTTCTACAGGAGACTTCCAACGACTTGTCCAGTCAATGCTACGTCATGTTACTACACTGTGCCGAGTGAAGCAAGGTGCGACACGATATTAGGAGCTATCCCATAACTATCGTCCCCTCAGTATTCATGTACATTAAAACCATCTGACAGTGTATGGTAGAGGGTACGTTTGCACCACTGTCACTTCGCCACTTTCCCGTTCCATTCGTGAGTGGAACGTGGGAAGAACAACTGTGAGATGATCCACATGAGTTCCAAAAGAAATCCATTGGAATTCGATTACTCGATAAATAGTACAATTCTCAAGGCTGTCAATTCAACTAAGTACCTGGGTGTTAAAATTACGAACAACTTCAGTTGGAAGGACCACATAGATAATATTGTCGGGAAGACGAGCCAAAGGTTGCGTTTCATTGGCAGGACACTTAGAAGATGCAACAAGTCCACTAAAGAGACAGCTTACACTACACTCGTTCGTCCTCTGTTAGAATATTGCTGCGCGGTGTGGGATCCTTACCAGGTGGGATTGACGGAGGACATCGAAAGGGTGCAAAAAAGGGCAGCTCGTTTTGTATTATCACGTTATAGGGGAGAGAGTGTGGCAGATATGATACACGAGTTGGGATGGAAGTCATTACAGCATAGACGTTTTTCGTCGCGGCGAGACCTTTTTACGAAATTTCAGTCACCAACTTTCTCTTCCGAATGCGAAAATATTTTGTTGAGCCCAACCTACATAGGTAGGAATGATCATCAAAATAAAATAAGAGAAATCAGAGCTCGAACAGAAAGGTTTAGGTGTTCGTTTTTCCCGCTCGCTGTTCGAGAGTGGAATAGTAGAGAGATAGTATGATTGTGGTTCGATGAACCCTCTGCCAAGCCCTTAAATGTGAATTGCAGAGTAGTCATGTAGCTGTAGATGTAGATGTAGATAAGGGGTCAATGTCGGAAATCTGATCAACAGCTATCGTATACTCAGTCTTTAACATAAGAGATCGAAAAGACTTAATGATAATTACAGGGGAATAACTGTTTTAACACCTGAGTATAAAGTGCAAGCAGAGCTTCACCTTTATGCTTAAAACCAATAGCTGAAACAATTTTGACTGAAGACCATATTGAATTAGGTTAGCAAGAACAACAGTGGATAGTATATTCACTTTGAAGATACTGATAAATAAAAAAATAAGTTAATAATGAGACACACAAAGTTTTATCGACTACTAGTTGAGTACTCGGCGATGTCTGGATATGTATTTATCACATTCTTCTACTATTCCATTTCCTCCTCCCCATTATCTCTGTCACTTTGTGTCCATATCCCCTTGCCCCTCTCGCTGGTCGTCTCCTCCTCCACCCTCTCTCTATTCATCTCCCTCTCCCCCTCTCTGTCTGACCATCTGCTTCTCTGTTCCTTTTTGTACCTGTCATCACGTTATCACCTCCACCCAATAAGACTTTATCGGTTCTTACCCCCACAGTATTTCTATTTCTTTTCAGACAAAAAGCAATATATTTACCAAATTTGGTTGGACCCTATCCAGGCTTTCAGGACGAGATTTTTACCCGCAGCTTCGTCCGCATGCGCACATGTCACCTTTTTTTGTCATCAGTCTTGTGACTGATTTGATGTGGACCGCGAAGAATTCCTCCCGTGTGCCAACTTCTTCATCTCAGAGCAGAACATGCAACCTACGTCGTCAATAATTTGCTGCATGTACTCCAATCTCTCTCTTCCTCTACAGTTTTTGCCCTCTACAGCTCCCTCTAGTACCATGGAATTCACTTCCTGATAACAGATGACTCATCCTATCCCTTCTCCCTGTCAGTGTTTTCCACGTATGCCTTTCCTCTCCGATTCTGTGTAGAACCACCACATTCCTCATCTCATCAGTCCATTTGATTTTCAACATTTATCTGTAGCATCATATCTCAAATGATGCGATTTTCTTCTGTTCCGGTTTTCCCGCACACAATGCTGTGCTCCAAACGTACATTCTCAGAAATTCGTCCTCAAATTAAGACCTATGTTTGATACTAGTAGATTTCTCTTGTCCAGATTTGACCTTTCTGCCAGTGCTTTTGATGTCCTCATTGCTCCTTCAGTCACTAGTTAGCTTGCTGCCTAAATACCAAAGTTACTTAACTTCATCTAATTTGTGACCATCAATCCTCATGATACGTTTCTCGGTGTTCTCATTTCTGCTACTTCTCATTACTTTCGTCTTTCTTCGATTAACTCTCAGTCCATATTCTGTACTCATTAGACTGTTCATTCCATTCAGCAAATCATCCAATTCTTCTTCACTTTCACTCAGGATAGCAATGTCACCAGCGAATCGTACCATTGATATCCTTTCACCTTGAATTTCAATTCCGCTCTTGAACTTTTCTTTTATTTATATCATTGCTTCTTCTATGTACAAGTTGAACAGTAGGAGCGAAGGTTTGTCTCACAGCCTTTTTAATCCGAGCACTTCGTATTCGGTCGTCCACTCTTATTATTTCCTCTTCACTCTTGTGCATATTGTATATTATCCGTCTCTCCCTGTAGCTTACCCCTATTTTCCTCAGCATTTCAAACATCTTGCACCATTTTAAACTGTCGAACGCTTTTTGCAGGTCGAAAAATCCTATGAACGTGTCTTGATTTTTCTTTTGTCTTGGTTCAATTATCAACCGAAACGTCAGAATTGCCTCTGTGGTGCCTTTACTTTTCCCAAAGCCAAACTAATCGTCATCTAACACAGTCTCAATTTTCTTTCCCATTCTTCTGTATATTATTCCCGTCATCAGTTTGGATGCATGAGCTGTTAAACTGACTGTGCGATAATTCTCGCGCTTGCCGCCTCTTGCAATCTTCAGAATTGTGTGGATGATATTTTTCGGAAAATCAGATGGTATGTCACCAGACTCATACATTCTACACACCAACATGAATAGTCGTTTTGTTCCCAATTCCCCTAATGATTTAACGAATTGTGGTGAAATGTTATCTGTCCTTCTGCCTTATTTGATTTTAAGTCCTCCAAAGCTATCTTAAGTTATGATTACGATATTTGATATCCTATCTCTTCTAAATTGACTCTTTTTTCTTCTTCTATCACATCAATCAAATCTTCCCCTCATAGAGGCCTTCAATGTACTCTTTCCACCTATCCGCTCTCTCATCTGCATTTACAGCGGAATTCCCGTTGCGTTCTTAATGCTACCACCACTGTTTTAATTTTATGGAAAGTTATTTTCATTTTCCTATATGCTGCGTTTGTCCTTCAGACAATCGTTTGTGTTTCGATTTCTTCACATTTTTCATGCAGTCATTTCTTCTTAGCTTCCCTGCATTTCCTGTTTATCTCATTCCTCAGCGACTTATATTTCTGTATTCCTGAATTTCCCTGAACATTTTTGTATTTCATTCTTTCATCGATCACCTGAAGTATTTCTTCTGTTACCCATGGTTTCTTCGCATTTATCTTATATTTACAAATGTTTTTGGTCAAAATGGTTCTGAGCACTATGGGACTTAACATCTGAGGTCCTAAGTCCCCTAGAACTTAGAACTACTTAAACCTAATTAACCTAAGGACATCACACACATCCATGCCCAAGGCAGGATTCGAACCTGAGACCGTAGCGCAAGTTCTGTGGTTGATGTTTTTAGAGATGTCCATTCCTGTTCCATTGTACTGCCTGCAGAGCTATTCCTTATTGCTGTATCTATAGCCTTAGAAAACTTCAAGCGTATCTCGACATTCCTTAGTATTTCCGTATCCCACTTCTGTGCGTATTGATTCTTCCCGACTAATCTCTTACATTTCAGCCTACTCAATTAGTCTTTCTCCTCTCTCATTCCTTGTTCCAAGCCCAGATTTTCCTGTAACCTATTCTTCTACTACCTCCACTACAACTGCATTCCAGTCCCCCGTGACTATTAGATTTTCATCTCTCTTTACGTACCTGTATTGCCCTTTCGGTATTCTCATATACTTTCTCTGTCTCTTCATCTTCTGCTTGCGACGTCGGCATGTATACTTAAACTACCGTTGTCGGTAATGGTTTGCTGTCGATTCTGATAAGAACAACAATAACACAATCTCTGCCCTACCTTCCTATTCATTACGAATCCTACTGCCTTTATACGATTTTCTGCTGCTGTTGATATTACCTTCTACTCATATAACCAGAAATCCTTGCCTTCTTTCCACTTCACTTCACTGACCCCTACTATATCTAGATTGAGCCTCTGCATTTCCGTTTTCAAATTTTCTAGCTTCCCTACCACATTCAATGTTCTGATATTCCACACCCCGAGTCGTAGAACGTTATCCTTTAGTTAGTTATTTAATTTTTTTCTGATGTTTTCCTCCCCATTGCTAATCCCGTCTTGGAAATCCGAATGGGAGACTATTCCGCAGCCGGCTGGTGTTACCGAGCGGTTCTAGGCGCTACAGTCTGGAACCGCGCGACCGCTACTGTCGCTGGTTCGAATCCTGCCCGGGCAGTGATGTGTGTGATGTGCTTAGGTTAGTTAGGTTTAAGTAGTTCTAAGTTCCAGGAGACTGATGACCTCAGAAGTTATGTCCCATAGTCCTCAGAGCCATTTTTTTTAACTATTCCGCAATCTTTTGCCAGTGGAGAGATCGTCATGACACTTTTTCAATTACAGTCCACATTTCCTCTGGATACATGTTTTGTGTCTTTAATGCAGTGATTTTCGTCGCCTTCCGCATCCTCACGCCGTTTATCACTGATGATCCTTCCGCTTTTTGGGACAGTTTCCCGCTTCTAGGACAAGAGAGTGTTCTGAACCTCTATCCGCTCCTCCGCCCTCTTTGACAAGGTCTTGGCAGAATGAGGTTGACTTCTTATTCCGGTAACCTTCGGCCGCCAATCCCAATTATTAATCAAAATTCAAGCGGTAGCGTGTATCGACCCGTGACCGAGGAGGTCCCGATTATTAATCAAAGATGGGAGCATTCTCGTCTGACGTATATTTCACATATTTTTAACATGTTTCGCACATACTTGTACACACATTTCATGCGTGTGTATGGCGAATTTCTCCCTGCAGTTTCGTTTTTAAGCAGCTCAGTGTTTATGACGTCATATCTCCTGAACTATGTGTCGTACAATGATATAATTTTTCACGTACATCCAGTGGTAAATGCGAATGCTGTCTGAAAAATGTGTTGCGAATAGGGCAGGTAGTAGAAAAGTAAGAAAATTAAAATTCCAGGCCTGATGTAGCAGTTTTATTGAATGAACAACGAAAATTTTTGTAAGCGATAAACATTTTCTTTTCATCATTTTGTGATGGTTGTCAGCCAGAACAAGTTCGTAAAAGTTTTAAATTATGTGTAAAGTTTGTAGCAAGTCACTAAGTACTCTCAGTCTCAAGTACTGGATGGATATAGTCAGGGTACTGGCGCGTCGTGTGCCATTCTCTTTTGTCACCCCCACCCCTGAGAGGTTCTTACCCCCACGGTTGTTCTTTACAGACAGGAAGTAATATGTGTACCAAGTTTGAATAAAATCAGTCCATTGGTTTGGAAGGAGAGGTGCGACATACGTGCATACATACATACACACATTTTTATGAAACTCTCTAAGACAAGAAAAAAGAAAGACCACGAAGGAATTATCTGAATGGGACGGTAATAAGTAGATGTGATGCACATGTACAGCCAAACAAATGATTACAATTTCAGAAAAACTAGATCATTCATTCAAGAGAAAGAGTTTCACAGGCTGAGCAGGTAAACAGCGCGTTGTTCTACATCTGGCCTTTATGCAAGCAGTTGGCATTGATAGAGTTTTTGGATGTCCTACTGAGGGATATCGTGCCAAATTCTGTCTCACTGGCACGTTACATCGTCAAAATGCCGAGCTGGTTGAAGGACCCTGCCCATAATGTTCCAAACGTTCTCAGTTGGGGAGAGATCCGGTGACCTTGCTGGCCAAGGGTAGGTTTGGCAGGCACAAGCAGTAGGAACTCTCTCCTTGTGCTGGTGGGCTTTGTCTTGCTGAAAGGTAAGCCCATGAAGGGCAACAAAACGGCGTGTAGAATGTTGTCGACGTAAGTGTGCCGTGGATGACAACCAAAGTGGTCCTTCTATGGAATGAAATGGTACCCCAGACTACCACCGGTGGATGCCGGACAGTATGGCGGGTGACAACCAGGTTGGTACTGCATCACGATCTGGGGCTTAATTCGAAATGGGACTCATCACTGAAGACAACTGTACTCCATTCAATGAGATTGGAGGCCGAAGACCCTGGCAGCTATGCTTGCCAACCCATCTGTCATCTACTATACGACCAGACAATGGGGAATGACGGTCTGCTGCGCCACTTCCTTTCTTAACAGGACCACTTTCGTTTTCGCCTTCGGCACCTTTACAGCACAGCGGTACGTCGACGATATTCTACGCCCCATTTTGTTGCCCTTCGCGGCAAAACATTCTAGTCTACCATAACGGCCATCCTCACAAGGCGACAGCTTCTGCCGCTTCTCTTCGTACTTGCCAGACCCCACCTTGGCCAGCAAGGTCACCGGATACGTCCCTAATTGAGTATTATGTGCAGGGTCCTTCAACCGCCTCGGTATTATGACCACTTTAGGCGCCAGTTTGGTAGAATGTGGCACTGTATCCCTCAGAAGTACATCCAACAATTCTTTCAGTCAATTCCAAGCCAAATATATGTTTCTATAAAGGCCAAAGATGGACCAGCGCCATGTGAAGCTCTTTTTCTTGAATGAGTCATTCAATTTTTCTGAAACTGCAATCACTTGTTCTTCTGTACATATACATCACATCTATCGATTCCCGTCTCATTTGGATAATTCCTTCGTGGTGTATCGCTTTTTTTTCAGTGTATCTATGTCAAGGTGTTTGGCGTATTAAACAGGACAAAACTTTGTATTACAAGAAAATGGAATTCCGCGATACTTGATATGGTCCAAAAACAGCTTGTCCTATGAAAACAAACTTCTACTGAAAACAAGGAACAAAATAAGAATGACATTATAACTACCCAAGGAGTTAAACAAGGTTTCAGTGTTCCCCAATTTTATGTAGTTTATTTACAAATGGCAGGATTAAAAAGATGACTGAGGTAACAAAAAGAAAACAAAGGAATAAATCTATATACGGACCATTGTGTAAAAATATTCTCGAATGGTATCGACCTAACTACAATAGCCACTTCAGAACAAGAGCAACAGGGAAAAATTTTGAAATTAAAGCAAATTGATGAAAATTACAATTTCAGTAGAAGTTACGACTCGTATCTTCACTAGAGTGACTGCCCATTCGTCTTTGATCCGCTTACATACTTTCCTTAGCGCGTGTCCGCAACGCCACAAAGACGAAAGTAATGGCACTCTGCGTAAAATAATAAGTACCATCAAAAATAGTGGTGGAAACCAAATTATCTAACTACCTGGGTTGCGATATTTCTTTTGGTTACGATAAAGATATGAAGAAAAATTTCAGGTTGTCATTGAACAATAAAAATAACATAAACATAAATCCAATAGTGGTTGTGGTAGTGGTAGTGAATACCTCTGAAGTGAAGAATTAAAGTCCCAGTGATCAGAAAACGGAGTGAAGATCTCTTTGCAATTATGCGAATTTATTTTTAAAAGGTAAAGAAACAAGTAGGGCAATGGATATCGCCTTATTAAATCTGAATTTAAAGGCTCACCTTTAAAAGTTAACAGGCATGCATGAAATAAACAATGAATGCAAAGTTAAAGAAACAATTATGTTTAATTCCGGTCTTGGTACCAATTTTGGAATCACGTAATGAATATTTCCAGTGGCCAAGCGAAAAGCATATCACAAAATGCTAATGTAAGTGAAGTCGTAAGAGCAAACGCCTTTCAAAGATACAAAGTGTATCGTGCAAATCAAACATCTAACTGCGCTCATTAATTACCGAAACGACAAACTCCGCAAAGTTAACAAATCCCGCGGCCTCCGAATTCTGCCACTGGAAAGCACTGCTGCCCAGTTCTCACCAGATAACTTCCAGTACTCATGACTGCATGTGCGCTGGCTGGGTGTGGCAGTTAACAGTGTTCGGAACACATCTTCACGAGAGATTGCAGCGAGACATTCGTTGTTGGAGGCAGAAGGCTGAGTGTTTGTCTTTACTAAAATTCTAACTACTCTCTAGTTTTAGAAAAGTTCCAGGTCATCCACCAATGACGATAATGTTTTCGACCACTCTCCAATCTCTAGTCAAGTTTTGCAGAGATTGCGACCACCGCCCCAATAAAATTTCACTACTTCGACAGAGCTTCTGCAAGAGGAGACGTTTTGTTTTACTTTTAGATGGGGACAAAGGCAGAAGCTGGCCGTCTTCCTAGCCACGTTCCAAAGCAGCCGTTGAGATGCTGCGTCTTTCAGTTACCACTGAAGATTCCAGACACTACTTTTTTTTCTTTTTTTTATCAAAGGAGCCATTCCTTCCGGTGGCTATTGCATCTTTGCACGAGCACTTGCTAGTCAGTCGATGCACTTACCTCCCCTCTAGTTAACGTGACCAGCCCCAAGCCGAAGGGAAACAGCAAAGGTGGACGCAGCTGCATCCATGAAGCCCGCTTTAGGCTACACGTTTATGGCCATGGCAACGGTCGGTTGCTTGCATCCCTCTGTCCTCTCTATCTGCTAGGCTGCTGTGCTGAATAAACGGAAAAATACACCTTCTCAGAAACAGAAGAAAACGGCTGGTTCAGTTTCTAGCTTGACCGCAGGCAATATGTGGGATTAACATGCATTTTGAGAGTAGTAATATGGATTATGAGAAAAACATCTCCTTCACTCTTTCATTATGTAAATAGCCGTGAGGAAGACTATGAGAGCATAAAAATATGATGAAAGTATGTAGAGTGGCACTACATGAATAATTAAGCCATCTTACACTGGTATGATGAACCTTCTTTCATAGCAATCGAAGAACACACAAGTTGTGGCCGGATGAAAGTAGTTTTGTCTGGTAACAAAAGTATCTACTATCTGAAGTAATTGCATAAACAGATCGACAGATTAATGCAACTCTGTGAGTGCTCTGAAACAGGAACTTTACACATGAACTGAAATAGAAATACTCTGGATTAGAGAATCGGTTAGTCCTATTTACAGTGTTGGGCAGCAGCATTTTTGTGAAAGTGGATATTATAGCTGCAAAATAAATGGTGGTAGCAACACACTGCATATTCTTAAAGCACTTCAATCTACAAGTTACTATGATAAACGTGCAGGAATCCAGTGAGTGTGAGAGAAAACAGAGGGACAACTGGTCCAGATTTTCGTACATATGAAGAGCTTGTCGTCATATTGCAGCTTGGGTTGCTACGGCGACAGTGGCATTCACAACGGAAACAGCCACGTGACACATCCCCTCTCCAACACTGTCCGTCTATCAGTGGTCTCTGGTATGACCTCGAAACCTTTACCTGTCTTCGCAGTTTGGTTTCAGAAAACCTCTTTCACTGACTCTTCCCATGTTGATAAACAACTGGAGTCGTAATCACTCTCCTCCGAGAAAAGCAACAGAAGGATTCGCCGTGGAAACTTTTCTGAGAACTCGATTTTGCACGCTCCTCCCAGAAAAGCAACGAAAGAATTCGCCCCGGCTACTTCCCTCACAATACAATTTTAAACGCGACTGATATTATATGTGACTTCTTCACAGAGTCCAAGAAATGACTGCTTTACAAAACTGCTTACAGTACGCGAGCAGGAGCCGCTTGTTGCCAGTTATACGCCATGCAGTTCCTGTTTCATCTCCCTCACTTAGAAGAAGATACCAATAAACTTATAAAATAGCCTCAGTATTACATTTCCAGCTCTGTAACGACGATTCAATATTTTCGTGTCACTAAATGCTGTTATCCAGGCGGACGGCTGCTCGAAATATGCACCACACGATGGTGGCACGCCAGTGATGGCAATATTATGCTATGGCAGACATTCACCTGGGTTTACATGCAACCTAAGGTAGAAACTGAACGCACCGTGCCAGCTGTGGAATACAGCAACATTACTGTGGACCACCTGCAACACTTCATAGTCGATGTCTTCCCCGATGGCGATAGTATCTTACAGCATGGTAACAATCTGTGTCACAAGGCCATGCCACAATGGCTTGAGTAGCACGACAGCGAGCTCACGTTTTCGTCTTGGCAACCACATTTGCTTGATCTGATCGCATTGAAAAACGTGTGAAACGCTTTCGGAAGCCACCTCCGCGCCCACAAAATAACGGCCCGAGCTATAAGGATGTTGCCGGCTCGGTGGTCTCGCGGTTCTAGGCGCGCAGTCCGGAACCGTGCGACTGCTACGGTCGCAGGTTCGAATCCTGGCTCGGGCATGGATGTGTGTGATGTCCTTAGGTTAGTTAGGTTTCAGTAGTTCTAAGTTCTAGGGGACTAATGACCACAGCAGTTGAGTCACATAGTGCTCAGAGCCATTTGAACCATTTTTTATAAGGATGTTGCGTGACCTTCGCTAAGAGATCTGGTACCATATTTCCCTGGACACCCGATAAGGACTTGTCGAATCCACCCCATGCAGAACGCTGCTGTATTGCGTTCCGAAGGTAGACGGACGTGCTATTAAACTGGTGGTCATATTGTTTTGGATCCTCATTGTATGTAGTATTCAACGACATAAAGATTTATTCTTCGGTAGCGTATGTTATCGGAGTTTTACCAGCAACCCATGCTGTGATACACAACCCTTCTCATGTTGCGCTTTGCACTACAGCTGGATGAGTGTATTCGTAACGCTTTTGCGCTTATTAAAGAAATCAGTGACGAAATGAGTTATTCTTTCGCTCTTCCCTACGTCCTCTATGAATCCTTCCTGGTGAGTGTCTCAGACTGGGAAAGCTATACTGTACGACCTGTAACCTACCTGTTTCGTGGATAGACTACACGTCGTGGGGATTTTTGCTATGAGTCCCACTCTGGCATCTGTCTTTTATAAAATTACTTTCATATCGTCGTCCTACTATGAATCGCTCCATACACATATCCCTCAGCCACCCAAAAGATACGACTGTTTACAGTAGTTGTTCGGTAATTGTTTAGTCAAACAATATAATGGTATAACCGTACAAACAATATAAGCATATAGTCAAACAGAAGTAGCTCTTTGCGCCTATCAACGCGCGATCGTTACAAACATTAATGTAGGTTGGAAAAGCGCATTGATGAATAACAACATATGTCAGAGCCACCTAATAAGAAGAAATGAGGTTTCTGAAACAACAGATAATTCAGAAATAGGTAGTATATTTCATAAAGTGTTGCAAGCGACGAGTCTGAAATGCATAACGCAAGTTTTGAGCAGAATTACAGTGGTTTTGTTAAACTACAGAGAACATTTTTACTATACTCCATAACTGGCGTAAGTGCCAGTCCTCATGTTCTGAAGAATGCAGTGTAACACAGTGATGTAGATGTTACCGCCCTCTTCGTCCTAACTGAATTGTTATCTTGTATCTTTTCTTCGTTCTGCGGAAGAAAGACCTTAGCATTACCGATACCCGTACAGCGGATAATGCAAGACTTATGTCGGTGCCGTTTGCAAACAACACAACAGATCGCGCTGTTGTGTAAGCAGGTATGTTGTCATGGTGGAATATCAACTGGAACTGCCTTTATTCAAGAAGTTTGCTGTATACCATTGCTCAGACACTGTGCACCGGATTTACACAAGAATGGTAATTTTCCCACTTCTGCGATTATTACACCCATTAATGGGCAGGTAACATCAGAAAACATTAAACAGCTGCCTGTCAATTGCTTTCAGGTTCATAAAGACAAATCGATGCCTCATTAGGAATCACTGTAACATATATTTCCTTATAATGTGCTCTTTTCAAGTTCATGTGTATGAACGGATACCAACTCACTCTCATTACTCTTTGTCGTTACGTCATTTAACGGGGCTTTCAGTGGTCTCATCCATCAGCGATACCCAAAAGCTCTTGTACAATAGCTTGTGGTACAGGCGATGCAATATTTACACTCTTCCGAATCTGGCACTTCTTTTTCCGGTTCCTGAATCACCTTTTACTTCAGAAATCTCAGTAATAACACCGTCTGCCGGCCTGAGCAGATACTCAGCCATCGTTTCCAGGGCTTACGAAACTGAAAGCTGGACGTTCATATCCTTTTTTGGAAAGTTGGCTACTGATTCTGCTTTAGCGTGCATACATAAACTCAGAGACCGAGATATTAAAATCGCGAATGGTAGTGAGAGTGTCGGAGGCAGTCTGGCGTGGAGAGGAGCCACGCAAGGTGCCATGCCTTGCTAGTGGTGCCAGAGGAGAGTTTGGTATTAATAGAGGATTTTTAGTGATTTGCCTTTTTGCTTCGCGTAGTTGTTGCTTGCTTACGCACTGGAGGCATTTTCTCAGATCTGTGTATGAATAAATTGAAAGCAATATTCGTATCTTTGTTGTGACCAGGCACATGATTATTGATTTAAAACATTGTGGAATAATTAAAGTATTTGCAAAACAAACTGTCCAAGGAACTGAAAGGTCTGAGTAAAGTTTTTTCAGTGTTTGAATCGTCGCTTTCCAGAACACAGTAAATTAAAAGTTTTCGTTGATTCCTTTAATTTTTACACTGGTTAAGGCTTGTTGGTTGATTAAACCCCTCCTTACCATTTAATTTCTATAAAAAAAGGAAAAGGGACATATCTGCATCAGCAGTTGTGACCCGGCATGGCACTCTGCATGGATCGCAGTATTTCTTTTGAATTGTTTTAGCGCGTTGCTGGATGCAGAATATTCATGCAGCTGCAACGGCAAGTCGAGGTAAGTTGTCTGTTGCGTACAGGAGGAGATGTTAGAGAATATTTTGAAAATTGCAGTCAGACACAAGACAACTGATTTTTCATGATTTATAGTATGAGTAATTAATTTCTGTGTTTTGTACTCTGTCAGAATACTGACATGGCCAATAAGTAACAGGAAGTTCCAGAAAATGTTTGAATACTGACATGTCGGAACGAGGGTTTTCTTAATACAAGTTGTACGCCTACATATTAGACTTTACAATAATGATAAGAAAATTCACTAGATAGCGTAGCAATTTTTAGTAAAAAAGTATACATAACGATAATATTGTCAGAGATGTAGATTTACACATTTCCGTACGTCTGTTACCATAATAATAATTTTTGGTGGTAAAGCTTTCACCAGCTAATAATAATAATTTTTTATAATAAAAATTTCAAAACAAGTATCTCACCTCTCGCAGGAGCATACTTTTCTAAACAGCCTCAAACGACGGTGTCACTCTCTTACAATGAAGCCTCATTGGAGAACATCTTTGCATTAAAATGCCTCTAGAGTTCTAAAGATCTATGGCCGAGTGTATCTTGTTCACAAGTGAACCCTGTAGAACGTCCCAAATAATTAGCAGTGTAACAGTTCGGCTATCAGTAAATTATGTTCCACATATCTTAAACCTGTTCTCGTCAGTATTCCTACTTTGTTGCTTGCGACTAACTTTTAGTACAGGTGATGTAACTGGAATAAGAATAAGCCTGTGAGTTTCCAGCGTTACTGTTGAATTCAGGGGCTACAGAAATACCGGAGGTTAACCTCAATACCGAGAGCAAGCGCTACAGAGAGTGTAACGTGACGGTAACTCCAGCTGACGTAACTTGTACATCGAGGCCCGGCTGTCAGCGCGGGGCGTCTGCTTCGCCTGTGACTGTTAACAGCCGCCGAGGAAGTCCTGCCTGCCTGGCAGTTGACCTAGGAGTGGCAGCGAGCCAAATAGCCGTGGACCGCTTCCCAGCACACCGGCACAGCACCATTCGCTCGACTGTGTATACGTTATCAGGTCAGGAGTATTTTCAAGCACAAGAAACGTTTTCGCTGACGCTGTGTGCGCATGTGGAGGCGGGTGACACGTGTCCGGAGGCGACTGCACTGTGCACGCGTGCCGTCTCTGCGCGTGCTCTGCGTAAGAATCAACAGCTGTCGTTGCCACTCCTTGTGATCAATACTGCTGGAAATTTAAACGGGTAGCCATAGGATTTGACGACTCAGAAAAGGCGTTCGGCGTGGTAAAATGGTGCAAGAATTTTGAACAATTGGAGATAGGATGGAATAGTGACAGTATTCTGGAAAGGATAGATTACTATTCACCGTATAGAGGAGATGTTCAGACGACACAACAAAAAGACAGCTAAACATTTGAGCTTTCGGCCAAGAAGCCTTCTTCTAAAGTAGACAACTATACTATTAGTGACAAATGAAAATCTGTGCTGGACTGGGACTCGGATTTCCCACTCATCGCGAGCAGGGGAGCGACAGTGTGACGGTCGAAAAAACTCGAATTTTTTTATTACTGAATTGTAATGTATACACATTGAACCCGCCCCCCATGAACCATGGACCTTGCCGTTGGTGGGGAGGCTTGCGTCCCTCAGCAATACAGATAGCAGTACCGTAGGTTCAACCACAACGGAGGGGTATCTGTTGAGAGGCCAGACAAACGTGTGGTTCCTGAAGAGGGGCAGCAGCCTTTTCAGTAGTTGCAGGGGCAACAGTCTGGATGATTGACTGATCTAGCCTTGTAACAATAACCAAAGCGGCCTTGCTGTGCTGGTACTGCGAACGGCTGAAAGCAAGGGGAAACTACGGCCGTAATTTTTCCGGAGGGCATGCAGCTTTACTGTATGATTAAATGATGATGGCATCCTCTTGGGTAAAATATTCCGGAGGTAAAATAGTCCCCCATTCGGATCTCCGGGCGGGGACTACTCAGGAGGATGTCGTTATCAGGAGAAAGAGAACTGGCGTTCTACGGATCGGAGCGTGGAATGTCAGATCCCTTAATCGGGCAGGTAGGTTAGAAAATTTAAAAAGGGAAATGGATAGGTTAAAGTTAGATATAGTGGGAATTAGTGAAGTTCGGTGGCAGGAGGAACAAGACTTCTGGTCAGGTGACTACAGGGTTATAAACACAAAATCAAATAGGGGTAATGCAGGAGTAGGTTTAATAATGAATAGGAAAATAGGAATGCGGGTAAGCTACTACAAACAGCATAGTGAACGCATTATAGTGGCCAAGATAGATACAAAGCCCACACCTACTACAGTAGTACAAGTTTATATGCCAACTAGCTCTGCAGATGACGAAGAAATTGATGAAATGTATGATCAAATCAAAGAAATTATTCAGATAGTGAAGGGAGACGAAAATTTAATAGTCATGGGCGACTGGAATTCGGTAGTAGGAAAAGGGAGAGAAGGAAACATAGTAGGTGAATATGGACTGGAGCAAAGAAATGAAAGAGGAAGCCGCCTGGTAGAATTTTGCACAGAGCACAACTTAATCATAGGTAACACTTGGTTCAAGAATCATAAAAGAAGGCTGTATACATGGAAGAAGCCTGGAGATACTGACAGGTTTCAGATAGATTATATAATGGTAAGACAGAGATTTAGGAACCAGGTTTTAAATTGTAAGACATTTCCAGGGGCAGATGTGGACTCTGACCACAATCTATTGGTTATGACCTGTAGATTAAAACTGAAGAAACCGCAAAAAGGTGGAAATTTAAGGAGATGGGACCTGGATAAAATGAAAGAACCAGAGGTTGTACAGAGTTTCAGGGAGAGCATAAGGGAGCAATTGACAGGAATGGGGGAAAGAAATACTGTAGAAGAAGAATGGGTAGCTCTGAGGGATGATGTAGTGAAGGCAGCGGAGGATCAAGTAGGTAAAAAGACGAGGGCTAGTAGAAATCCTTGGGTAACAGAAGAAATATTGAATTTAATTGATGAAAGGAGAAAATATAAAAATGCAGTAAATGAAGCAGGCAAAAAGGAATACAGACGTCTCAAAAATGAGATTGACAGGAAGTGCAAAATGGCTAAGCAGGGATGGCTAGAGGACAAATGTAAGGATGTAGAGGCTTATCTCACTAGGGGTAAGATAGATACTGCCTACAGGAAAATTAAAGAGACGTTTGGAGATAAGAGAGCCACTTGTATGAACATCAAGAGCACAGATGGAAACCCAGTTCTAAGCAAAGAAGGGAAAGCAGAAAGGTGGAAGGAGTATATAGAGGGTCTATACAAGGGCGATGTACTTGAGGACAATATTATGGAAATGGAAAAGGATGTAGATGAAGATGAAACGGCAGATACGATACTGCATGAAGAGTTTGACAGAGCACTGAAAGACCTGAGTCGAAACAAGGCCCCCGGAGTAGACAACATTCCATTGGAACTACTGACGGCCTTAGGAGAGCCAGTCCTGACAAAACTCTACCATCTGGTGAGCAAGATGCATGAAACAGGCGAAATACCCTCAGACTTCAAGAACAATATAATAATTCCAATCCCAAAGAAAGCAGGTGTTGACAGATGTGAAAACTACCGAACTATCAGTTTAATAAGTCACAGCTGCAAAATACTAACGCGAATTGTTTACAGACGAATGGAAAAACTAGTAGAATCCGACCTCGGGGAAGATCAGTTTGGATTCCGTAGAAATGCTGGAACACGTGAGGCAATACTGACCCTACGACTTATCTTAGGGAAGAAAGATTAAGGAAGGGCAAACATACGTTTCTAGCATTTGTAGACTTAGAGAAAGCTTTTGACAATGTTGACTGGAATACTCTCTTTCAAATTCTGAAGGTGGCAGGGGTAAAATACAGGGAGCGAAAGGCTATTTACAATTTGTACAGAAACCAGATGGCAGTTATAAGAGTAGAGGGACATGAAAGGGAAGCAGTGGTTGGGAAGGGAGTGAGACAGGGTTGCAGTCTCTCCCCGATGTTATTCAATCTGTATATTGAGCAAGCAGTGAAAGAAACAAAAGAAAAGTTCGGAGTAGGTATTAAAATCCATGGAGAAGAAATAAAAACTTTGAGGTTCGCCGATGACATTGTAATTCTGTCAGAGACGGCAAAGGACTTGGAAGAGCTGTTGAACGGAATGGATAGTGTCTTGAAAGGAGGATATAAGATGAACATCAACAAAAGCAAAACGAGGATAATGGAATGTAGTCGAATTAAGTCGGGTGATGTTGAGGGTATTAGATTAGAAAATGAGACACTTAAAATTGTAAAGGAATTTTGCTATTTGGGGAGCAAAATAACTGATGATGGTCGAAGTAGAGAGGATATAAAATGTAGACTGGCAATGGCAAGGAATGCGTTTCTGAAGAAGAGAAATTTGTTAACATCGAGTATAGATTTTGGTGTCAGGAAGACATTTCTGAAAGTATTTGTATGGAGTGTAGCCATGTATGGAAGTGAAACATGGACGATAAATAGTTTGGACAAGAAGAGAATAGAAGCTTTCGAAATGTGGTGCTACAGAAGAATGCTGAAGATTAGATGGGTAGATCACATAACTAATGAGGAAGTGTTGAATAGGATTGGGGAGAAGAGAAGTTTGTGGCACAACTTGACCAGAAGAAGGGATCGGTTGGTAGGACATGTACTGAGGCATCAAGGGATCACCAATTTAGTATTGGAGGGCAGCGTGGAGGGTAAAAATCGTAGAGGGAGACCAAGAGATGACTACACTACGCAGATTCAGAAGGATTTAGGTTGCGGTGGGTACTGGGAGATGAAGAGGCTTGCACAGGATAGAGTAGCATGAAGAGCTGCATCAAACCAGTCTCAGGACTGAAGACCACAACAACAACAACAACACATTGAACAATTATTCCCTAAAATATTATTCGCGAACTCCAAAAAGTAACTATTCTGTGCCTTTTTGAAGTCGAGCGTGCATGGCACACCTCTACGTTAGAGAACTGGTTCCGCGCTCACACTCTCTGGGTATACCGACTTGAGTAAACGAGATTTGCTGTAGGGTTGTTTGTGTGGTTTTACTCAAAATGTGAACGAAAGTTTCAGTAGTCTCTTTTGGAGATACTTTCCTAAAATAAAATCCAGCCGAAGCGAAATCGTCAACATCGCTTCAAATTTGGCAATATGTGTATTCGATATCGGCCATAATGTAAGTGGCAAATGCCCATCAAATCAAAATCGGAGATGAAATGCGCCGATTCTGTGAAGATAGATACGCCAACGGAGATGCACTCAGCACTCAGGTCAAAGTCGCAGAAAGCGGCCATCCACTAGCCGGAGCGATAGTTATTACGGAGCAGGCAGCGACGATATCCCGTTAGTTTCAAGCTTTGTCCCTTTTTCTTATAGGATAAATATTTGTCAAGCTTTAAACGCGTTTTTCTCAAAATCATGTTTTTTGGCATGGTTGTCGTCGCCCGCGCTACAGTAATCATCCGAATTTAATGATTATTTGTTTCCTTGAAGCAAAGTGAATTCTCTCCAGTTCCTCTTAGTCGATTTCATTTATGTTGATACTCAGTATTTTTAGACCAAAAAAGAGGGGCCCAAAAATAGCCATTTTTCAAATATCTTTTTGTTTCAAATGCCTACGATGAAATAAAATTACATCTGTAAAGATCAGGGTGACATGTTAATTTCATGTTTCAGATAACCGCAATCGGAGTTACAGCGACAACCATCGATCTACCTCCTTTCAGCGCTGCCTTGAAAAATTCCAATTACACATTGAAGAAATTAATATTTTCGTCCGTCACTCTGTCATTTCCCCATAACCACTTCAGCTATCCGTGGACGCTCCCCCCCCCCCCCCCCCCCCGCCAGATCGACCATATAACTTCCACGAAGACAGTCTGACATATAGAAATTTATGTCGGTATCGGAGGAAGGGCGGGGGCGGGGGGGGGGGGGGGGGAGGAGGGCGGTCGTGCACGGATAGCCGAAGTGGATAAGGCGACCACTCTCGATAAGCTGGGAATCGGGATTCGAGTCCCGGTCTGGCACAAATTCCCACGTGGTACATCTATACTTAACACACCTGGTGCCTAGACATACACATTCAGCGAATTTATTTTAACTACTTCACTTCTACTCGTAAGCTCCCTTTGTTATGCGATGAAAGTAAGACACTTCTGTAATCAGCGAACGTAATTCTTCACCTGCCAGTGCAAGTATACGTCGCATGTTTTACATAATGGCATATATATTGGTGGAATTACTTTTAACGAAAATATCGGTATTCCGACTTCGATAAATAGCCGATCGCTTAAGGAGAGATGGTTTTGTCCATCCCACGAGTCAATAATGTACAGAAACGGTTCCACTTTTATTTAAAGTGGCAAAACTTTGTCCAGAAACTGACGGTGGATTTCGTTTTTGAATTTTCCAGATTTTGTGACTGTTGCGTACTCATTATGATGTCGTTCCATAAATACACTCCTGGAAATGGAAAAAAGAACACATTGACACCGGTGTGTCAGACCCACCATACTTGCTCCGGACACTGCGAGAGGGCTGTACAAGCAATGATCACACCCACGGCACAGCGGACACACCAGGAACCGCGGTGTTGGCCGTCGAATGGCGCTAGCTGCGCAGCATTTGTGCACCGCCGCCGTCAGTGTCAGCCAGTTTGCCGTGGCATACGGAGCTCCATCGCAGTCTTTAACACTGGTAGCATGTCGCGACAGCGTGGACGTGAACCGTATGTCCAGTTGACGGACTTTGAGCGAGGGCGTATAGTGGGCATGCGGGAGGCCGGGTGGACGTACCGCCGAATTGCTCAACACGTAGGCGTGAGGTCTCCACAGTACATCGATGTTGTCGCCAGTGGTCGGCGGAAGGTGCACGTGCCCGTCGACCTGGGACCAGACCGCAGCGACGCACGGAGGCACGCCAAGACCGTAGGATCCTACGCAGTGCCGTAGGGGACCGCACCGCCACTTCCCAGCAAATTAGGGACACTGTTGCTCCTGGGGTATCGGCGAGGACCATTCGCAACCGTCTCCATGAAGCTGGGCTACGGTCTCGCACACCGTTAGGCCGTCTTCCGCTCACGCCCCAACATCGTGCAGCCCGCCTCCAGTGGTGTCGCGACAGGCGTGAATGGAGGGACGAATGGAGACGTGTCGTCTTCAGCGATGAGAGTCGCTTCTGCCTTGGTGCCAATGATAGTCGTATGCGTGTTTGGCGCCGTGCAGGTGAGCGCCACAATCAGGACTGCATACGACCGAGGCACACAGGGCCAACACCCGCCATCATGGTGTGGGGAGCGATCTCCTACACTGTCCGTACACCTCTGGTGATCGTCGAGGGGACACTGAATAGTGCACGGTACATCCAAACCGTCATCGAACCCTTCGTTCTACCATTTCTACACCAGCAAGGGAACTTGCTGTTCGAACAGGACACTGCACGTCCGCATGTATCCCGTGCCACCCAACGTGCTCTAGAAGGTGTAAGTCAACTACCCTGGCCAGCAAGATCTCCGGATCTGTCCCCCATTGAGCATGTTTGGGACTGGATGAAGCGTCGTCTCACGCGGTCTGCACGTCCAGCACGAACGCTGGTCCAACTGAGGCGCCAGGTGGAAATGGCGTGGCAAGCCGTTCCACAGGACTACATCCAGCATCTCTACGATCGTCTCCATGGGAGAATAGCAGCCTGCATTGCTGCGAAAGGTGGATATACACTGTACTAGTGCCGACATTGTGCATGCTCTGTTGCCTGTGTCTATGTGCCTGTGGTTCTGTCAGTGTGATCATGTGATGTATCTGACCCCAGGAATGTGTCAATAAAGTTTCCCCTTCCTGGGACAATGAATTCACGGTGTTCGTATTTCAATTTCCAGGAGTGTAGTTTAGATGGACTCGAGGACCACATTTGTTCTAACGTCTTATAGATATAAAAAGGCTGTTGGTAGCAATTTTCTGGGTGGCTCATGGTAAACAAATCCGCCACAGTTGTAAAATACTTAACTGTCCGAAGTCTTTCACGACAGAAGGCGCTATACACTACCACGGATTCGGGGTCTAGTACCTAAAATCTGAAGTGAAACAACAGACGTAACCTATTCCATTAAGCAACTAAGAAGTTTTAAAACATCAAAGATTGACATTTAGAATCTGAAAAACATATAAAATGTGTGAATCATAGCCTACGTGGCAGTATAAGTAGGACGTCTTGTCCATCCCCTAACAACTAACAGACAAACATCTACCGTAGGTGGACTGTCAAATAACATCCAAAATTGTGCATCGATGTTATTTGGCGGTCCACCTACGTTAGTTGTTTGCCTATTAGGACATGCCTGTTAGGACATGGACATGACCTCGTACTACTGTTGGGTCATCGACAAGACGTCCTTCTACTATTAAGTAGGCTACTGCCCAATCAGTTTATCTGTTTCACAATTTCTAAATTCCTTAATGGAGTAGATTGCAACTGTTGTTTTTCTTCAGCTTTCCGATACTTCTGATGATGAGGCTAAGATCCTGAAATCGTAGTAGGGTATAAGCGACTTCTGTCGCGCAAGACTTCAGTCAATAAAGTATTTTACAACTGTGGCGCATTTGTTTGCCATGAACATGTTGCAGCACTGTTGTAGATGTCCCACAAATAAAAATTTATGTTTTTGAGAGCTGTTAATTCATGTCAGTTATGATGATAAAATCTAATTTTAATAAGATTTTAAAACTTTATTTTCTTCCCCGTTAATTCCATTATATTTCAAGATATCATAAAAATGTTGATTCCGCATACTTCCACAACAGCAAAAGAAAAGAAGTAAGATTGGTTTTGAACACAGGAAGTTTCGGAATTGCGCTCTTAGCCACTGCGCTACCATCGGTCGCACTTGGTTATACGCCGCGGGGGTAACCTGATAAAGTTGCATCGAAACTCTTGACTATCATTGTCTCGTAAGCCATTGCTTATTGGTACCTAAGCCAAAATAAGCGTCCCTTTATTTTCATCCTTCTATCACCCTGCCAGGTTTCGACTGTATCGTCCGCAGGTCGTGGTCGTGCGGTAGCGTTCTCGCTTCCCACGCCCGAGTTCCCGGGTTCGATTCCAGGCGGGGTCAGGGATTTTCTCTGCCTCGTGATGATTGGGTGTTGTGTGATGTCCTTAGGTTAGTTAGGTTTAAGTAGTTCTAAGTTCTAGGGGACTGATGACCATAGATGTTAAGTCCCATAGTGCTCAGAGCCATTTTCGACTGTATCAGAGAGCGACCTATGGCGGATTCCCCATGTTAGTAACGATGACGCTGGGGTCAACATTATACATAGACACTGAGTGTTCATAGTAAGCTTGATCTCAAGATGGCTGTTACTCAGTCTAAACCAGTTATCAGAAAATTGTAATTTTGTGCTGCATTGCGATCAAGATTATTAAATAAAAACTTTTAACGAATTTTATAGATAGCTGTATCTCTGTCACCTGACGATGTCAGGTCTTAAATTCCATTCATACTGTTCCTCGTTGGTTCTTTTACATTTTGTATACTGTTGTCCAGAATTAAAGAAACAAACCACTGTTTCCCCGTCCTGTATCTATAAACCGACATAATCGTACAAACTGTTAACAGATGTCCTTACGATCGTGTTCTGCACGGAAGATGCCATTCCGATAATCGGACAACCAAGCTAGCAATGACGTCAGGACCCGTATCAGGCGGGGTAGTGTTTTCACGGTAATCCCACATCCACAATCGCGGTGTAAACTGTCACAGACGGTGCAGTATGGCATAGAGAAGACGCCTACGGACTCTCTGCTGTGGAAGGCCATAGGAAGGATGGAAGCAGGACAATCGCAAACTGATTTGGCGAGATGGACTAATGTGAACCGTTCTCTTGTTTTTCGGATGAGGCGACGGCTTATAGAGACCGAAACTGTATCCAGAGACCACGACAGCGCCGACCACGTGTGACATCAGAAAGACTGGACCGTTATTTAGCTGTAAGGGCACGACGGTACCGCCTTAGTACTATACGGCAACTGGCACCTGATCTAGCCCCATCCCCTGGACGTGTTGTATCGAGGGAAACGGTGTACAGAAGGCTTCAGCAGAATGGCCTTGCTGTCTGAGACTTTCTGTTTGTTTACCTCTGGCGTGTCTTCACAGAAGGGAACGTCTAGAGAGGAGCCGTCAACATGCCACCTGGAAGGTCGAACGACAGATGAGTCCCGATTTGGTCTGGAGAGTGATTCCCGACGGATTCGCATTTGCATGAACGTGGAACATGATTTCGGGACTCAAACATTGTGGAAAGAGATCGATACGGAGGAGGATCCCTAATGGTGTGAGCAGGGATTACGTTGACCACTGGAACACCCCTTCATGAAATTGTATTGCTGAATCAGCAAGATTTAACTGGTGTCAGACTCCATAAGGAGATCTTGGGAATCCATGAGTGGTTGTTGCGAGGTGCTGTGGGCCCAAATTTCGTATTGATGGACAATAATGCTCGATATCATTGAGCACAGGTGGTTGATGTTCTTTTGGAAACGAAAGGTATTGCACACATGGCGTGGCCTGCTCCCTCTCCCGATTTGAATCCCATAGAGCATGTTGGAGATGCACTAGGGAGCCGGGTTGCGTCACGTCATGTCCGACCAACCACTCTCCAAGACTTGTAAGCAGCATGGGCGCTATTGCCTCAACACAAGATTGATGACGTCATTCACAGCCTTTCCCCTCGATGTCAGGTCGGTATCGGTGCCCGAAGTGGACAAACCCCATACTGGGCCCACTAACCAGTTGTCAGAATGAGTACGCAAATCCGTTAAGTTGAAAAAAAAATGAAGAACATTTTTGTCTACCGTTATGCATGTTGCACTTGATTTCGCTCTGTATTCGTTGTGTTGTTTCTACTTTACTATCACTTGTTCATACTATTTTGTGGCAAAATAAACGCAACCTTGAAAATTTTGCGTTTATTGCTTTAATATTGGACACCACTATATATAACCAGTCTTCTCCTACAATGTATATTTCTTTTGCTGAGGACTTCATTTTACCCCTCTTTACATCGTATAAAAATTATTCTGGGTCGACAAACCCTACGGAAGTATCTTCAGTTTTCGTAAATGTTGCTTCCATTATTAATCGTACGCAACGTTATGAAATCATAATGAATGCAAGCGTTGGAAAACTACAATCTAACACAAACATGTGATTCGATATTGCGCATTCAAGGGATAGTAATGCACATATATTGAAACCAATTTCCATTGTGACATTGCATCCATTATATCGCGTGACTTAAGCTCAGTATTCAACGTCGCCAACGCATATCTGTGGAATGGAGGCAACACTTTCGGCCGGCTTGGGGAAAAGGAGCTTGTATCGTATAAATCCTCGTCACCATGCTTCGTGCCAGTGCCCAGGGGTAAAACACACACATGCTCACATACCTACAAGGAGACATGAGAGAGAGGGAGAGAGAGAGAGAGAGAGAGAGAGAGAGAGAGAGAGAGAGAGTACAACATTTACAACTTCTTCACATTTAAAAATATGCCATAAAATTATTTAGTTAATGTTCTCATGTTATGAGAACGTCACTGAGATACTTAACCTACATACATATATTCATGAGTCAAAACATTATGACTACTTGCTTTAAAAATGTGTTGGTCCACCTTTGGAACGCAATGCAGCAGCAATTCTGTGTAGCAGCAATTGGACAATCTTTGACAGGCTTCCGAGGGTGTGTGGTAACAGATTTCTACGCACGGGTCACGTAATTCAATTCCCATAATTTATGAGCCGCTAGTCTGTGAACACCGAGATGACGCACAGTAAAGTCCCAGATGTGTATATGGCGCTCATATCAAGCGAATCTGGTGGCCAAGACATCAACGTGAGTAGGGAGGCTATGTTCGTATGGCGCCACTCTCCATTGTTGCCAGATGTATCCAAGATGGCGGCGGCGACGTCATCCAAGATGACGGTCTGTAAACTTGGCAACAGCGCTTGAAGTCATCCAAGATGGCGGCCGTGACGGATTTTGGCGGGAGTTTTAATTTTGGCCAGAAGATAGGTCAATTGGGCCACCTCCACTAACCTAATTCCCCCTCCCCTCCCCCATAAAATGGCAGGAAGTTCAACCTCCATCAGGATAATGCAATACATCATGGTATCTCTACTAACCTAAGAAAATGGCGGGAAGTTCAAATTCCATCAGAACAATGCAACACACCTCTACTAACATAAGAAAATAGTGGGAAAATAGGTCACTTGAGCCACCTCCACTAACCTTAGTCATCCGACTGCCACCTCTTCCTAGGAAAAGGTGGAAAGAGGACTCAACCCTGTGCTGGATGTAAGTCTTTATTTTGCTTCCAGTCTTCATTCCAACAATTTGAGGCCCTACTGCCATCCAGTGCGTTCACCGCGAGGACTAGAGTCCAACTGACCTCGTACATACTACTGCCACCAGAGGGCACTGTCGACTGATCTGTGACGTAATCCAAGGTGGTGGGGGGAAATGGCGGCCAACAGTGTGCTCATTACAAGGTCTGGGCCTAGTACAAAGTACTGTCAGCAGAGGGAACTGTCATCTGTTATGTAACATAGTCCAACATGGTTGGGGAAAATGACAGGAAACAGTCTGTTCACCAAGAGGTCTGAGCCTAGCACACAGTACTGCCACCAGAGTGCACTGTCATCCCCCTCCCCCAATTAAATAATCCAAGATGGGGGTCCAGGGTGGGGGAAAATGGCATGAACCAATAGGAACCCTTGATCCAGTTACGTGTTAGACTTCAGCCAGTAGGATGGCGGTATCTGGTAAAATCATTGTAGGGGATACAGGCAAGGCTCAGCAGCTCTGGGACCTCAGACTTGTTCAGTCAGTCAGCTGCATCAGCAGAAGAAGAAGAAGAACCATGAAGCATCAACAGCAGTCGCAATCCAGCACTATCCTGCAGAACAGGATGAAATGGAAAAGTAAGTATCCCATATCACATCTTTCTCTTTGATTAGCATTATTATTATTCATTGCTTTCGTGTCGTGGTCCATATCTAATGCTTCCTCGTTTTTGTTCTGCTAGGCTGAGCGCCAACATGTCAATCTTTGCTGTGTCCAGACCTGTAGCATCCCCGGCTGCCATCTTGTCAATACCTGCAGTGGCCTCTAGACCTGCGGCAGCAGCAACGCCCTCCAGCATTTCTGAGTCTGTAGGGACCACGTGGGATCCTGTAGCGCACATAGCCCACATGCTGGAGCAGGACAAGGAGATGGTGTTGTCTGTCCCACTCATCGATTTATGTGATGAGGACACACGATCTGCACCCGATACATCGAACGCTGGTGGTGGTCCTAAGCAACATCAAGATGGAGGACAGTACTGGGCACTGACATACGACCCATTATAGCAGAACATCCCCATGATAGTGCAACCACAGTGTGCAGATGCTGTGGATAAGAAGGCATTGAGTGTACCCATGCTTTTCACTTCCACGTAAAATTTAACGCCAGCCAGAGTGGCCGAGTGGTTCTAGGCGCTACAGTCTGGAACCATGCGACCACTACGTTCGCAGGTTCGAATCCTGCCTCGGACCTGGATGTGTGCGATGTGCTTAGGTTAGTTAGGTTTAAGTAGTTCTAAGTTCTAGGGGACTGATGACCACTGCAGTTAAGTCCCATAGTGCTCAGAGCCATTTGAACAATTTTTTTTAAATTTAACTCCCAGTGGAACGAAACATGTAAACATTGGTATAGAAGTACATCGCGTCTGACGCTTGCATTCGAGAATAGAAACTGAAAATGTATCCAAGTGTATTAAAATGGCAATTACCGAGTTGGACTGGGACGAAATATATCGTGCAGAGCGTTACATCAATCAGCAGATGACTACAGAGTGTTATCCAACTCGTACGCCCCCAGACATTTGCCTCACTGGTGTGACACTTTCTATTGGAACAGTGTGTGATGACTGTGCAGTATGTGTGAAATCGGGTTGCAACAGTGTTTATCTAAGGCATGTGTCTGTTATGAAGTTATACGATCTGGATACTGTGTCACGTCTTGCATTGGAGAGACTGAGCCGTTGGTTGCCGAGCATAGACTCTGCATGCAATGATGTTGTGAACTCCCTACGTGTGCATAGTGTACATGTTGATGATTTGAAGCAGCAACATGTTTGCACATGAACGGTGAACATAAAGAGAAACAGATTAAATGTGCATGTGAAAACCCTGAGTACTGTGAGGCATCCATTGAGATACAAGCGGAATTTATTGCATGTCAAAAAGCTTTGTTTGGTAAATCTGTACAGGTGCGAAGAAGAAAATACATAAAGAGTGTAATGATTCTCCTGAAATACTACATCCTATGTATGATGGTGTCCGAAAAGTCTTTCCCTGATTACATAAATTGATAACACAGGCTAGAAGTAAGATACAAATATGAAACTGGTGTCTAATGGTTTACAAACTATCAAAGATTTTTTTCACACATCAGTAAACTTCCACATGAGCACCCTTGGTAGCACGTAGCACATCTAGGCGATATTCAGTTTCCGTCCACACATTAGCCAACATCACTGGAGGGATCGACTCAACGACTGTGGTTATCCGTTGCCACAGGGTTTCAAGATCTGGTACACGTGTTCGGTAGATCTCGTCCTTGACATAACCCCATAAAAACAAATCTAATGGGGTTATGTCAGGAGAGCATGGAGGCCAAACCTTTGGCCCATCAAGACCAATCCATCGCCCAGGAAAGGTCATATCGAGGTAGGCACGGACGTCCAAACCCCAATGAGGCAGTGCACCGTCTTGCTGAAACAAGACATTGGGATGATACTGAAGCAGCTGAGGAACATCATACAGTTGCAACATGTTGTTTAGTGGTACTTAAGATATGTAAATAAATTAGCGAAATCAATGTGAAGTGAAGTATAAATTAGAAAAATAAATGAAAAACTTAGTTTAGTTTAGAAGAATTACACACTGGCAAACAGCGGGCAAAGCAGTAGTGGCAACGGCCAGCGCTTGCAAGTCAGCACGTGAGGAGAAGCCATCGCCCTCCCCACATAAGTGGAAGCTGTCGTTTCAGCCGTCAGGGCATCGCCCGTCCGGCTCACGTGTTTCTCAATTGTCACATGTGATCAAAGGCCCTCACCTACATTCAAAGAACCAATGACCGACGTTAACAAGATTCTTCGAGAAGCTTTTCAGCGTGACAGAAGAGTCAATGACCGTGAAGTCGTTCACCCCCAGTGAACAGAAGTGAATAAATACGCGAGACAAAGTGGACCCAACAAGAGTAGTTTTCAGTTCAGTTTCGGTGCTGAAGACCGTCATGCAGGAAGAGACGACATCGTACACAGAAGCAGCAAGTCCGCCGATGTAATGGAATAGCAAGCAGCAGCCTCGCGGCCAGAAGACAGAAGTTATAAGGTATTTGAAGACCGATTTTTACGTACCCGGGTGACTCGTGAGGATGGGAAGGAGACGGCCTCGCATCAGCTGTGAGCTGGGATGAAGATCTGATAGCCGAAGACTGGCAAGCTGGGGTCCGTTGTTCGAGTCCGGAACACTGGCCTTCCCCTGCCGCGCCGCTCCGCTGGCCGACGCACAACACTGACACACGCGGCCGCATAGAGAGAGAAACACTGGGACGCCACATCCAAGGTATCACCATCCGATTCACGACTTCGTTCTCAACAATTAAACGGGCCACCGCACGAGACGCGTCTCCAGTCAACTGAGCGAAACGGCGACACGAGATACACACCGCCAGGCGTAATCAGACGCCGCCGCTGCCGCAGCAGAAGGCTTCGCAGACGACACAGCTGCCGATCTCCCAGCCAGAACAATCCAGTAAGTAATCCGTTGTACAAAACTTTCAATAAAAGTTATTTTATGTAAAAATGTTGTTTCATTCAACCTCATACCTGAGCCAAGGAAGAACCCACCCTGCCCACATGTTGTTAAGAGAGAAAAAGGAATTTATTTAGTGTTTTTCCCCCTGAAATAATGATTTAGAATCAAATGCCCTTTGCAGTAATACTCATCCTGACAATTGACTAGCATCAAAAGAGAAAACCTAGTTACATAAAAAAACTTGTTGTTAAGATGGGGGAACAGGCACATAGTAAGAGGAAGAAGAAAATGAGCGGATATATAAAGCCCCACGCTGCGGAGATGTCTGATTAGTATACACTGATATATCAGGGAAGAAGTGAGTGATTCAAGGCGGAAGGCGGTTCTTGAGAAATTACAGTTAGTGATGTTAGGGCATATGGATAGACAGCAAACACTAAGAGAGACCTTTAAGCCGGTTACTGGCTCTCTCAGACAGCTCTCACTAAAAACAAAAACACACGATAACGATGCCATTAACGAATTCATTATCCATCACAGCCCTGGTCAGATAGATACAACATTTGGTGTTAGCAGGGGGAGACAGTACATGTTGGGTACGCACCCTATTACTGTAACTGATGACACAATACAGACTGATGATAGGCGGTTTGAGAGAACACCTGGCTTAATGAATCTTATTTTTCCTATAATTACCAAAAAACCCATAAATTATTATGTTAATGTTAAGGGAAACGTACAGTGAAATACTAAACATGACTGATGTACATAAGATGGCGAAAAACCTGAGCGACAAGAAATATAAAACCAATACTTGATGGAGAAAACAACAACAGCGGCGGCGGCGGTGATGGTATTGACATTGAGCATAAGGCAATGAACAATCTAATACCTCAGTATATATATTATGACGACCCCAATGAGCTAATAGATCGACTAACACTGCTCATGGGATCAGCTGGTGCACGTAAAACAGCTTATTCGAATGAAGGTGTTTCAATGGTCTCTGAGCTTAGAGAGAGAGGTATCATCACAAACCAGCATGCAAAACATACCCCCATAGAAATGTTATGATTAAAGTTTTGGATGACTAAAGGCAAGCTGATCATTTAGATATGAGGGAATAGTCACATGAGAATAATGGATTCAAATACGGTTTAATGATTATTGATACATACTCCAAATTTTCCTCAGCATTGCCTGTGAAAACTAAAACTAGAAATGTCGCGGATGTTTTTGAGCGTTTGTTACACACAGGGACGAAACGATGCCCAGACAACCTCCAAACCGATCATGGTGGGGAGTTTTACAATAGGTATTTCAAGACCTTGAAGCAGCGATATGAAACACATCACCACTCGACATTCACTCACCTTAAGGCAACTATTGGGGAGCTTCTGAATACATCAATAAAAGGTCGAATGTGGATGCGTTTCATCTTCGTGGCTCATACAAATGGACAGATATCCTCCCAGAAATATTTGCTCAGTATAATCGAACCAAACATACCATAATAAATAGTAGACCAATCAATGTTCGTGATAATAGACTCATAGATACAGTGTACTACCGCATTGAAATGCTGGGTCCACGAAGACAGAAATTTAATATAGGTAATTTGGTGTGTATTTCAAAACACAAGACTGTATTTGAGAAAGCATACCTACCGAACTGGTCAACAGAGATATTTACAGTTTCAAAGGCGAAAAGAATGAATCCTAGAACTTATATATTGAAGGATAGTAAAAGTGAAGAAATTTAGGGCTGCTTCTACACGGAGGAGTTGCAGAAAAGCTCAGAACTGGATGTTTTTCTCGTGGAGAGAGTCATAAGACGTTGTGGAAATAAAGCACTAGTCAAATGGCTTGGTTTTCCTGCTACGCCATACAGTTGGATTGATCCCACAACTTGCTATATAATGGGCGCGCATAGTCCACAACCAATACAGTAACATAACGTGCGTGCTGGGAGACGCATTAGAGAAGGTGGTGGTATTCTAGACAAACTGCCAAAGGAATTACACATCCCTGGATATAACTACTGCGGACCTGGGTCAAAGCTTCAGAAACGCTTGACACGAGGTGATATGAGGGTTAATTGCTCGATAAAGCGTGCATGGAACATGACATTGCATACGCTGCAAATAAAAATTTGTCAAGTCATCGCATTGCAGATACGATTTTAGCCGATAAGGCAAAGGCGATATGGAGAAGAAAGGATATTGGTATAGGTCAACGCATTGCAGAATTTACAGTTGATAAAACCATCCGAGGAAAAATTAAGTTGGGCTTAGGAGTGATAAATTTCAAGCGAGTTATGAATGCTGCACGTTGTGCACTAAACAAGAAGAAAGACAAGGGCGGGCAGCAGAGCAGTTTGAAGAACTGTATCCAGACTGAAATGCGTGGGCTAGCAGGACAGAGCGGATTAGGTTGTGGAAAGGGGCCAAAATAAGTTGTTGTCAGTTGCACCCAACATACAAACTTTATTTATCAACACACAGTATTACAACAAGGATGTAAAACACTCAAAACTTTAATCGACCTCAATTGATTAACTTTAGATCGGCTAAAGGCCACACTCAAAGTCCAAGACACAAGGTCTAAGCAAGAAATTGAAATACAAGGTTCTTCTGGAGGTTTCACCCAAAAATATTTTCTAAATCTTCAATCTAAACAGGCTGGAGGCCTTAGCAATTTAATTTTAATGGAACTTGGCTGGAAGCCGCATATTAAGCAAAAAGAAGAGTTTCAGTCAAAAGGCAGAAGGCCATATCTTAAAACATTTCATGCAAAATTCGGCTGAATGCCCCATACCAAAGCATAACAATCTTATGCCTTAAGGGCAAGACAGGAACATTAATTTAAGAGGTATTAAAACTCGGCTGAAGGCCACACATCAGCAAATAATTTAACGGCTTAAGCCCTAGAAAGAAGAGTTTCAATTTCAAAAGGAAGAAAGCCGTGTCTTAAAACATTTCATGTAAAATTCGGCTGAAAGCCTCAATAAGGAATAACAAACTCATGCCTTAAGGGCAAGACAAGAACATTAAATTAAGCTACATTAATACTCGGCTGAAGGCCACATATCAACAAAATATGTTTAACGGCTTAAGGCCTAGAAAAAGAATTTCAATTTAAAAGGCAGAAGGCCTTATCTTAAAACATCTCATGTAAAATTCGGCTGAAGGCTTCATATAAAAGAATAACAATCTCATGCCTTAAGGGCAACACAAGAACATTCAAAAAAATGGTTCAAATGGCTCTGAGCACTATGGGACTTAACATCTTAGGTCATCAGTCCCCTAGAACTTAAAACTACTTAAACCTAACTAGTCCCGCGGTTCTGGACTGCATCGCCTAGAACAGCAAGACCACCGCGGCCGGCACAAGCACATTAATTTAAGAAATATTGATACTCAGCTGCAGGCCACACATCAACGAAATAACTAAAACCCGAACAGGGAAATTACTATGTAACACACACAAGGAACGCCGCTCAGAAGTTTCCAAGGGTCGGCCTGGGATTGTAACACTAAGGTCCGTTTAGGTGAGGCAGGCAGCCTGTCCAATTACTTCTTAATCTGGAGGCAACCCAACCGACAGACAACCGACCGACCAATCAACAAAATCAGTTCCGCCCCACGCAACCAGTAAATCACCACAAGATTTCAATACAACGACACACAGAATATTGGCGTCCACAGCGACCAAGAACACCTCAGCTGTCGAACTACACGCCGTGCTGGACAGCAACAACACGACGATGAAAATAAACTGCCGAAAATTACGTCAACGACCAGGGCAGGTAATCTGAACGTCAACAGCCACAAGGGAGAAGATACCGCTGGTCAACTTCAATAACAGGGAATAAATTAAGTTAAAATCCACAGAAAGACGGTTGGAATCTTAGCCGACTTGAATACACACACGTTGTTGCTAGCGGGAATGTCCCACAAGCGACAACCAGGATCAAACGAAGAAATGTATATGTATATGTCAGCCAATGAGACGACCAAACGAACGACCAACCAACGGTCGTCCCGCTATAATCCCCCTCCATCGGCCAGTTCATGTGTGTCGCCAGCGGTCGGCGAGCAATGGCTGTCAGTGCCTCACCGGCGCTCCGTCCCCAACTTCACTGCTGCTGCGCCCCAACTGCACTGCTGGTCCAACTGAATGCCAGACACACGATGACCCAGAAATACTATCGGTCGCTCCCGAGATGGTACGACAGTGCGCTTATCGATACGCGCTGCTGCTGCCGCTCACAGGCAAGTAAAGCAGGAACTTAGTGATGGCAGTAAATGGAATAAGAAAAGGAGGCGGCAGTACCGTAATAGAAGATGGCAAACAATAAATGACATGAACACGAGGCGTGCATGGCTCACTGACAGCAATGTATGCAGCTAAAAACGCACTGAAACAGAATGATGCGAGAAGAAGTAGTAGAAGAGGAGGATCGGTTAAAGCACCTTGAGTTCTACCAATACCCTAAACATCCGTCGGTTTTATTCCTTTTCCTCTTCACGCTCTCGGCGGTAGGCTCCCTTGCCGGTGGTGCCGCAGCTATTGCTCGAACGGTCAAGAATGCGCAAAACTCTCAAGCACAGTTAGAAGAGGCGAGAAGACATAATCGCATGATGGAAGCCGCAGCCATCGGAAAAGGACTATACTTGAAACCATGCAGGAAATGGCTTGGTCTGTTCATAAATTTAAAAGAAGCCCATTAGCGGTTCTACCAGATCGACCACTTACAAATACTGATCTTCTTAGGTTTGTTAGAAACAAATTCAATATACCAAGATTCCGTGGTGTGTTTATGTGGGATACATTACTGAAAACAATGTGGAAAACTGGGCCGGCCAGTGTGGCCAAGCGGTTCTAGACGCTTCAGTCTGGAACTGCACGACCGCTGCGGTCGCAGGTTAGAATCCTGCCTCGGGCATGGATGTGTGAGATGTCCTTAAGTTAGTTAGGTTTAAGTAGTTCTAAGTTCTAGGGGACTGATGACCTCAGATGTTAAGCTACAATAATTGACGCTATCAGGACTTTTAATACATACCTCTGTGGGCATCTATGCATCATGTTTCTCTTGACGTTTGCAAAGAAGAAAAAGAAGCATGCTATATGAGGTGGAGCTTTAAACATTCCTTCATCAGTTGAGCTTCAGATGCAATGTCGTACACTTTGACATTAGAAGAACGATCATCTGTGTTGCGTGCAAATTACTTCCCACCAATTGATTTGAGCATTGGTGAATGGAGTATCGCATTGATTGGACTGGAGACGTACATCAGCATCCCAAATATCACTGAGACTAACAACAAACTACATCTGGATATTAATGGTGAAAAAGATATTGTTTAAATAGAACCGGGTGCATACGATATCGACGATTTAAGTGAAGTCTTCAAACAGGCTGGAAAAGGTATTGAACTAAATGTAAACATCAATACACTTAAATCTGAAATAAAGACTGTAAATGCAACGATTGCCTATAACCAGAAAGGTTCAATAGCGTGCCTACTAGCTTTCACAAAAGCGCAGGGTTTCAGGAAGGATTCAAGTAAATTTTACAAGTCAGATCAAACTGTGGACATACTTCCCTTCAGCACAATCCGAGTCGAATGTAACATTGCAACGAACTCCTATCTCAACGATAGTCTGATTCACACTTTTACAGTTTCTTCCCCTCAGTTCCAACGGGGTATAAGGTTGTTGAGATCCCTGCCAATGCAATATAGCGTCCAGTGACAGCTCAGACATTTGACTGTTTGGAGCTGCGTATTGTGGACCAGAATAATCAACTTGTTGACTTTCGTGGTGAGGAAATCATTGTACGATTACATCTAAGGCAAGATGGGCGTACGGCATAAAACAAGTGCACGCAATCCACAGCACGTCACTTTGCTACCGAACCGCAAAGTAATAACATATGCAAATTACAAGTTTCTTAAATCAGTTGGCTTGAAACCGCGTAATGATGTCCTCACTCAACATAATGATGAGAGAATTATACGTGAGGGATACTTCTCTCATAAACCTTACGCTTTAACCACGTTGAACAAGAACGATGAAATTAAGATTGTCATCCAGCACCAAGACGCACTCACGCTTCCATGCAAGAGTTTCATATATCTAGTGGCGTCAGTCAAGAGAAACGATGCAGCGATACAATATGATCCAAACTTACACCTAACGCTTTAGCATTCCTGTTCCAAGAGATACACTATGAACTCAGTGGATCTGAGATAGATCATACACACAGTTTTGGCATAACATCAACCTTTAAAACATATGTCTCTGCATCACCCACGGATTTGCATAGTTTAGAAAATGCGGGATGGTCCATAGACGATCCAGAGGACAGAACAGTTGCAGAGTACAAGTGATTTACTGCATGCATACCTCTTAAAATGCTTATGGGCTACTTTGAGGAGATGGGACAGATTATTATGAACACTAAACAAGAACTCATTCTGGTACGGAGTGCGACAGATAATAAATAACTCATACATTCAAGAAGCTCAAGAGGAGAATGTGATCACAATCAACAAGGTAATATCGAAAATCAATCACATCAGTGTATCAGACAAGGAGCGTTTGAAGCTTTTAAAAGTCCTGAATTCCAGTACATTTCTGTCACTGACATTTCGCTCATAGGAGGTTTTCGAGTACCTAGTGCTACCGACTGATAGGAGACAAACATGGGCTATTAAAACCTCTTCACAGCTACAGACACCTAGATTCATCATACTTGCGTTTCAGACTGATAGAAGAGCTAATATAGCAAATTATTCCACCGTGTTCGACAGCTGTAGTTAAATAATGCCAAAGTCTACCTCAATTCAAAATTCTACCCATATGACAATTTACATGAAAATGAAAATTTATACAGTCTAGCATATGACATGTATGTAAGGTTTCGTGCTTCTTACTATGCAATTGCTGAAGGAGAGGGAGGAGGGTATCTACTCAGTCCATGTAAGTTCAAGGAGCGTTCACCGATCATTATAATAGACTGCTCGAAACAGAACGAGATAATTAAGTCTGGACCTATAGATGTGCGAATTGAATTTGAATCATCGACAAATTTCCCAGAACAGACTGCCGCATATGCTCTAGTTCTACATGACCATGTGATCAACTACTGCCCGCTCACTGGTGTTGTGCAACATGCTGTATAAATGAATAGGTGCTGCACGATACCTTGAGCATTCCACAATGGTGTCTTAAGAAGTGAACATCATTGCGGACGCTCAGGGTTTCTATGATGGTGAGCGTAGACAGTTCATATTTAAAAATCTTGCATTTGTAGCGTACACACAAGATTCTGGAATAATAGAGACATTCTCAGCAAACATTGCAGCACCAAGGTCTTTCAAGTATGTGAAGTGTGCTAAGACACGGAAGAGTGCAAAGTGGTCAACACATTTCTACCATGGAATTCAGTGGAATGATCCTGGCATACCCTATAAAGATATGGTGACTGCCCTTAGGTGCTTAAATTGTTCGATCACACGGATACCATCATCTTCGTGAAGGGGAAGGAGAAAATCTCATGGATGCGCCGAATCTTTAAGTTTGCTGCTATTCAAGATGTGGAAATATAGGTGTCCTTCTTTCCATCAACTCCAGAATACGTATCAAAGAAGTGTTGCTGTATCTGCTTATGAAAATGTAAAATTACTTTTAAGTTGGATGACAAATAAATGAAATTTTACCTCACAACCTCTGTGTTCCTTTTCTTTACAACCCTGTTCCAACTTTGACATTATACAGTTTTTTAACCACATACTATGTCTATGCTTTTCTTCAAGCACAGGAGATATAATTTTAGACAAGTCTGCTACACATCTTTGGAAGCGGACACAGTCACGTGCCTCCAGCTCCCATAACCCAATTTGTGCTGCATGATAGGAGTAATTCCATGTAATCATTCTATATATTTTAGTACCTGCCATCTTAAACTTCACCTTCATAACAGCACACATCTTCAGCAAAACTAATGTCATTTGAGACATGCACAGCCTTTATATACATACATAATGCAATAGAAGATAGGTTTCTTTTGTAAATAACAACAAATATGTGTATGGTGAATAACTCTTTTCTTGGTTCATTCAGTTCACACAATACAAAATAGTTCTTGAGGAACAGTATAATTCTTGAGGTACAATCTAGTATTCTTGAGGAACAATATAGTATTCTTGAGGTACAATATAGTATCTTGAGGAATAAATTGACTCTGCTATTCCAATGCAGAAATACTTTTAACTCACACACTACAACAGTAACACTGGTATAAGTCCACAGCCCCGGTAGCGCAGCTTCTACAATAATTCTGATGGGCTGTGCATGCTTAGAATCTAATTTGAACAGTCCACAATAGCAAAGGTTTTTAAAATAACAATTTTGATGGACTGTGAGCTATATATACACTTACAAACTATTCTGACTTGGATGGCTAGCGGCAGGTGAAAAACTTAAAGGTATTCTATTTAAAACACGCACATGATGTATATATATGAAATACACGAAATTAATTACACCATCATAAAAGGGTCATGCTACTACTCAACAGACACTCTCTCTCTCTCTCTCTCTCTCTCTCTCTCTCTCTCTCTCTCTCTCTCTTCTCTCTCTCTCTCTCTCACTCACTTACTCACTCACTCAATCAGAGTCCCCCATCCCTCATCTCGCTACAGCTGAGTAGTGTGAGTATGGGCGAGTTTCAGTCTCGTCATCACAAATAACCCTTTTATCGTCATGGGGTGACAGACCGATTTTAGACTGTAGTACAGTGTACACTTCGTTTCCTCTCGATCGAATACTGCTCTGCAGTACCATATGCGTTGATTGCGGTGCAGCACCCCGAACGCCACTGCACAGGCACTGCAAATAGTCTTCAATAAAGAGGGCTCTAGATGCCATGCAACGCACACCCTTAGCCCACCTCTGGGTGGCACCTTCCAATGTGCGATACGCATATATTTTTGAGCGTAGACCTACAAACTCCACAATCAGCAATCCATTCGACTCGTCTGACGAGACTGATAATCTTCTTGTTCTGTCGAATAATAGCATAAGAATTATCGGCTGTGTATGAGAACGTGACCAATTCATTATCATGGCACCTAATTACTTCATATGGATCACACTTCTTCACCCAATAGATGAATCGTTCTGTATCCATATAAAGTAATTTATGATCTGCGAAATGAGTTTACGCAAACTCATAATGAAAGCGGTACATGTGGAGTTTAGATAGGTCTGGTATGCGTATCCCCACATAAATAGGTTTCATAAACTCTACTGCAGTCTTCCCCATCTCCACAACAACAAAGTTCTTATTGAATATGGTGACCTACTTAAAATTTGGTCTGGCAATGCATTTTCTTACACTATAACGCCTATCCCATTCGGTTGTAATCAAAATTTCACGTCGTCCCCTCAAATTCTCCATAGTTCTCCATTGAATTATTCATTAATTTATAAAAATCTTTCTCAAAGTCACACATTGCGGAAGCTCTCTGTGTCATATTCAAATCAATATACTCCTTCAACCAGGGGGATTGCTTGAAGGAGATAGCCCGGGTGATTCTAACAAGCTCTATACCCAAAATAAGGCACTGCTGGAGGTTACAATAATGAATAATGTATCTTCGCTTATCCGCCAGTACTCTCATCAATTTTGGTGTGGAGCCTCCGTACAGAACTAGTTACTCTGGACACAGCGGCAAATCGGCATGCGCATGATGCAAACTAGTAGGGTATGTGAGTTCAGCCTCTACCACATACCCTACATCAGAATCAGCTGTCATACCCCCACGATTTTTTCACCTACTCCCTTGCATTGGACTTCGGCAGCTGTCGAAACTCACCAATCGGCAGTGATTGCTGCATAACATGCCCACATAAATTACTCACGTCGAGGTAGATTATATAACTCGAATCAAGGGATGCGTTGAACCTGTCACCTATCCGTGGGTTATTTGCCTTCACATGCCTATGAACACATTGGCAAAATCCTCCATGGATCCCTCGCTCAAAGAAAAGAAGCATGTCAGTATCGGTCAGTAATTCAATGCTGCAGTTCGTTTTCTTGAGCATTGCGTCCCAAGACAAATCAGGTGCCTTGTAATAAAAGGCGGGATCCAGAGAATATGTGGTCACACATAGACTCTGGAATATCTCGGAAACGTAGCAAGCAAGAGCTCGTCTGTGTCCTTGTAAATCCGTGTGTACTCTCTTAAAGTGGAAATATTGAATTCCCACCAGCCATTCACGGCATGCTCATACTCTGCAACCATTATGGCCTCACCTGTGAGGTTGCTGGAGAATGTAGTTATGTCGGGTAGCCTGATTTCGTTGAGCTTCACCATACTATCCACATACTCATATGGGAAAACACCCTTCCTAGTGACAAGTTGAAACTTTTCCTCATTGGGGAATGCAGCTCGAGTGATATGCATATCACCCCGTGGTAGAGTTTCAGCGAATTTCTGGAGTGTTGCCGACACAAAATGTAGCGTATCAAGGAAGCGGAGCATCATTCTCGGCGTCATTCGTTTTCACAATGAAATATACTTCTCAATGCTCTCAGGTAGGACACTGACCTAATCTTTCTCCAAACCGAAATCGGCCAAGTGCTCAACAAGAAAGTGAGCGTCATACACACTTAAATTGTGGAAGAACACGGGTATGTGTCTAGGTAGCTAGTACTTCAAATTTGACGCGTTGTGAGCTGCGCCACGGAACTTCCCCGTATGTTGACAGTGGTCCCTACGAGGATATCTGCTTCTCTGTCTAATAGCAGCACACCAATATGACAATCAAGCGTGTTATTATACAAATCTTCATTCTCCTGCTATCTTGTCATGGGAACGTTGCCGCTGTAATGTGTATCGACCTCCCGTGAACGTTTTTCAAGCTCAGAGAGCAACCAAACCGCAGGGCTGTCCCCAATGTAAGATTTGTATCGTTTATCATCATATGGTGATACAATTTGGTATGATACAATATGGTAAATGTTTTCTATAAATGTGATAAATCAGGTTGTAGAGTCACCTTCTCAGCGATCACTGGAGCGAGGAGGCATTCAAAATTAGCATACACTACAAACGGGCATCGCTCCTGGTGGCGAGCATTCTTAAACTTTATGAAAATGTTTTCGTCAGTAGGCATAATGACACATACCGAATCCCTGGAAGCACAGTCTACTAGATGCGCGGATAATAGCTTGTCTGAGGAGAAATAATTCAGGCACCTTAAGCAAATATGTTTTACACGGTGATTAATTGATAGGTGGGAGGAAACGAGTCGGGACATGTCTTTGATTCTAAGATTGTGATAATTATCACCTTCAGAGAAGAGCAGCATGTTTACACTTTGAGAAATGTAGGGGACTGACGACGATATGCTAGTCTTGCTCATCTGACTTGCTTTTCTTCTCCAGGCCATAAACATGAACTGATGTGTCGGTATTCTGTACCTCAAATTTAGGGATGTCCTGGATCTTGATGGGGAACTCTATACCATTGAAGTTATAACGCCCACGAATATTATCACCTACATGGTATGTACTCAGATGCTCAGGGTGATCGCTTTGATCATACTTTCTTTCGCAACCCATGTTTGACCGTGCAAAACAAGCTTGATCGTTTCTGTTTTGGACATTAATACATGCCTGCTTATTAGCTATAGCTTTATGGAGTGTGATTAAGCTTTACCCTCCATTTACCAGATCATAGACATGTGTGTGGATATCCAGGTGTAGAATTCTGCTGAGTGCCTTAGCTGAGCTTCTCACTTCCATCTCAGAAAACCAGTCCATTATAGCATTCTTTGTAGATTTATGAAGCCACTCAGCGAAGCAAATCATTTAGAAAGCGTATGATAATAAAATGGTGAATTTCTTTTAGTATTTAGGAATTTTGTACAGTGGAAAAGAGGAAATTCTGGGCTATTTTGGTAAACATCTCATGTTAGGGCAAGAATCTTTCTATGCAGGCAAGCTGAGACATCAAAAAAGCGAATGTTAAGTATTTGTGGGACACTATACAATTTCTGAGAGTTCGACTTGGTTCTTATTTTTACATAGCGATGTGACTTAAGTATAACATTGAGAACCTTGTTAGATGCGTGCTTTTCATGGCGACACGTCATCTACATGTCACACATGTCCCATTTGAATCGCGAGCAGTGGAGCAGATTTCTATTGCACGATCTGTGATGTCAGTACGCACGTGCAGGCAAGACACTGTGGTGTCAGTATGCACACACATGGGCTATAAACGACATGCATGTCCTGTTAGGATCGCAAGTGATGGAACAGATTTCTAGAGCACGATCTGTGACATCAATATGTGCACGCAAGGGCTAAACACATCACCCCATTACGATCATGAGAGAGAAAGCAGTCAAACAGATGAGAGGGATGACAGCAATACTGTTTACTAGGCGGTACTGTTTACTAGGCCCAGACCTCATGGCAAACACACTATTTTCCGCCATTTTCGCCCACCATCTTGGATTACATCACGGAATGGACAACAGCGACCTCTGTTGGAATACTGTACACTAGATCAGTTGGACTCTGGACCTCGTGGCAAACACACTGGACGGTGATAGTGCCTCAAATTGCTTAAATAAAGACTGGTGCATGATTTCGACAGTTGATGATTAGCAAGCATGTTTTTGCAGAGTCTTTCAGATGGATTATTATTTTGATAATCTGCGAGTTGTTTGGCGCTCTGGACATAAATTATCGGATTATTTACGAGTGATTTGCAGGTCTGTGTGCAATGCATTATTTTGGCAGTTTATAATTAGCAAGCGCATATGCAAAGCATTATGCATGGGTTATTTGGGTAATTTACGAATTGTTTGCAGGTCTGTATGCTCTGTACTGAAATTATTTCGGTAATTTACGAGTCGTTTGTAATGCTTTATTTCGATAATTTACTAGTAGTTTACAGGTCTGTAGGCTGTGTGGTATGTTCCGAAGCATGTCACGTGTGTTTTGTATCACTGTGATAAATACACTATCTCCCAAAATCCATCCCTAAATAAATTGTTCCAAAATAAATAATGTACACTCCTTTCTCTCTCCAGCAGCCCAGTGAGGCTGCGTCATTTTCCCACCACTCTCTATGAAAAGGCGGTGGTCGGTTAGTAGAGGTAGCCCAAGTGACCTATTTTCCCGCCATTTTCTTAGGTTAGTAGAGGTGTGTTATGTTGTCTTGATGGAATTTGAACTTCCCGCCATTTTCTGGGGGAGGCGAGGGGAGGAGGGGGTTAGTTTAGGGGAGGTAACCCAATGGACTAAAATTCCCGCCAAAATCCTCAATCTTGGATGACGTCACAGCCGCCATCTCGAATGACGTCATGAGCTGTTGCTAAGTCTACAGGCCGCCATCTTGGATGACGTCATGGCCGTCATCTTGGATACATCTGACAACAATGGAGAGGGGCACCATATTAACACAGTCCCCCTACTACCGTGAACTCACTATCATGCTCCTCAAACCACTACAGTTCTATTCTGGTCTTGTGGCTCAGATAGTTATTCTTTTGGAAGGTGCCATGTGCCGTCAGGGAAGACATCAGATATGTGGGCATGCATTTGATCTGCAATAACATTCAAGTGGTCGACAGCTTTCACGGTGTCTTCGATTATTATCACAGGTCCCAAACAAGCCCAGATAAATGTTCCCATACACAATACTGCCCCCGCTGCACCGCCCTGTGTCTGGGGCGCGTTGCACGTTTCGAGTAGCTGTTCATCTGGATTATGGTGTGTCCAGACACCACCATCAACCTGGTGTAACAAGAAACGTGCTCCATCCAACCAGGAGACACGTCCCACCCCCTCCTCAAAAACACACACACACACACACACACACACACACACACACACACTGATCCACACTCCAATCTCAATGATCCTGTACCCACTACAAGCATAATCGAAAATGTCGTTGGCTCAACATAGAAAAGCGTAGGATCGTGTGGCACAGAGCCACATGTTCTACAACGAGGGCTAACAATGTGCTCCTGAACATTTTTGCCTGCACAAGCACTGTACTCAGTCATCACACCTGCCACATACTGCTGCCTATCCTCCTTTACAGACTTGCATGTTCTGCGTTGGGGCTACGACGTCGAGCACGTTATCGCCTAATCGTTGTTCCACTTTCCTTCAATCATTTCCCATAGATTCTCAGGACCATAGCATGAGATCAGCAGACTAGCTTTGAGACTCTTGAACCCTGGGAGGAAATTGTCTCTTCTGGCTATTGAGCCCCACTCCCTATAGGATAAATGCCAAGACACGTGATTAAAGTTAGAAATAATCGGTGATTCTGTACAAGATATTACAGCAGTGAAAACATTTTATATTCTTTACTTTTTCTTCTGCTTAATTTTTCGTCACTTAGAGCCAGTGGAAGATCATGCAGCGACAGAATAGTAGTATCGAACGCGAGATAATAAAATATCAGTTAGTTTTTCTTCAAGTCAGCTGTTTGATTGAAATTAGTTTCTTTGGTTCAAATGGCTCTGAGCACTATGGGACTCAACTGCTGTGGTCATCAGTCCCCTAGAACTTAGAACTACTTCAACCGAGCTAAGCTAAGGACATCACACACATCCATGCCCGAGGCAGGATTCGAACCTGCGACCGTAGCAGTCGCACGGTTCCGGACTGCGCGCCTAGAACCGCGAGACCACCGCGGCCGGCTTTAGTTTCTTTGAAATATGTTTGTTAAATATCAGATTCCTCTCTCATGTGATCTCTAACTTCATACTTAAAAACTAATAATTCGTAAGAATCTTTTAAGGCTATATTCTGTTATTTCATCTCTTTCTTGTCCTCCTGAAATTTCTTCTAATATTTGTTCACCTTTAATTTCCACTCTCACTTCTTTCTCTCAGTCTAACGAGCTACAGGCAGAGGGCGGTAGGCAAGCTGGTTGATTCCATTTGTATACAGCCATCAATGACGGGAATACACTTTTGTCGACTGCTCTGAACTTGATGTGGCGGTTTTTCGAACGTCATGAGAGCTTTTCTCATGTTTACGGTGAGAGCTTTACAAGAGGTTTGATCATAAAGCAACACTTTATAGAGTAGTTTCTTTAGGGATGCAGGAGGCTAAACTACTCGTAAAGGCGTGTGGGTGCGGCAAGACAGGAAACAAACTGTAGCTACAGCGCCGACTAGCGAAAATTCATGGATTTCAAAAATTTCAAGAACCGTTGGGAACTCGTGGAATCGAATAGTCGGTTTTTGTCCCTCGTAGAGGATAGAGGAGAGGTCTTAGCGATCAAACGAGAGCTGATTTATTTCGCTAGTATATCAATTTATCAAAACTGACATTGGTATTCCATAGGAATTGGTCAAGCTCATTTCGGGAAAGACTGCAAAAATAAGATCTGTTTCCGTGCTTTGAGTTTCATCATTTGTATCCGACGACATCTGTTTCCGTTTCATGGGCAATATTCCTAAGACAGACCGAGGTATCTTCTTGAGCTGGTGCGAGTATTGCTCTTACGTGTACTCACTGCCTGGCTTTCCAACAGACTGTGGGGTATTGTTGGTCTCACCCCGCTTTTTACAGCCAAGTTAGATTCCCGACGCTCACTATGCTCTTTGATGCTCTCTCGTTCCTCAGATCACTAATATCCCTAAAACGACTCTCAGCGTATTCCACCTCTGGTGGATGCGATGGTCAGCGAGATTTTAATAAACTGAATGCCGGACCCCAAGAGTTATTTAAATTGAAAACGCCGTCCTTGTTTATTACGTGATCTGACATCTTCATTTCGATGTTGTTGTTGTTGTGGTCTTCAGTTCTGAGACTGGTTTGATGCAGGTCTCCATGCTACTCTATCCTGTGCAAGCTTCTTCATCTTCCAGTACCTACTGCAGCCTACATCCTTCTGAATCTGCTTAGTGTATTCATCTCTTGGTCTCCCTCTATGATTTTTACCTTCCATACCGCCCTCCAGTACTAAATTCATGATCCCTTGTTCTTCCTGCCACCAAACTTCACTAATTCCCACTATATCTAACTTCAACCTATCCATTCCCCTTTTTAAATTTTCTAACCTACCTGCCCGATTAAGGATCTGACATTCCACGCTCTGATCCGTAGAATGTCAGTTTTCTTTCTCGTAATAACAACGTCCTCTTGAGTAGTCCCCGCCCGGAGATCCGAATGGGGGACTATTTTACCTCCGGAATATTTTACCCAAGAGGACGCCATCATCGTTTAATCATACAGTAAAGCTGCATGCCCCCGGGAAAAATTACAGTTGTAGTTTCCCCTTGCTTTGATTTCGATAAACTCCTTAATTATGCTGCTCCAGAAACTTGGAGTCTGCACCACGATACTGATCTCATCGTATTTGATTTAATGATTATATTCGAGATAGTACTCGACGACAGCTGATCTGCTTAGTTGTTTAGTCGGGTATTGCTGATGTTTCCTTCATTTCTCCTCGACTATGTGGTAGCCTGTCCCGCATAATACAAGCCACATTCTCATGGAATGCGGTACACATCTGGCTTTCGGTGACCTAGATCGTCTTTAACACTACAAAGAAGGCTTTTTATTTTATTTGGAGCGAGCGAAATACGCTGGATGTCTTGCTTCAGTAGAATTTTACCGCTCTATCAGGATATTGGGTCAGCGTAAGGTAGATAAGCGATTATTTTGCTTTCCTTCCTCTAGCTTTCTCTTAATCTCTTTCTTAGGTGTTCTTGATTTGGATTGCATCGGTCTTTCAGTTTCATGATCTTTGTACCCATTCCTGTAAAATTTTATTCGTGAGTGTAATTCTTCCACAAGGTTCTCCCTGTCCGAAAGTTTTAGAGCTCCATGGACCAGGATATGTAGCAACGTATTTTTTTGGGACGGGTGGAGTGAACATAGAGGTCAGTGTGTACACTGACTTAACTAACACGTCAGATAAATTGTAATTGGTCCTCATTTTGAAGATACTCGTGGATTTTATATTACGATGGATGGAATTTAAATATTTCAGGAACTCCTGAACCTCTTCCTCTCAATGTGCTCACACTAGAAACGTCTCGTTAATCTACCAATAGAACAAGATGGTTTCAACTTGGCTTATTCTAGTGCTGTAGCTCAAAATATTCCATATGTAAGTTCGCCTCGACAAGTGATAACGGACCACCAATCACCGCGCTTTCGGTTTGCTCACTGTAATTTCCATCAAATAGGAAATAAGTAGATGCCAGAAAGTGCGTATAAAGATCTGTGAAACAAACGTGGAACTTTTCTGCAATTAATTCTAAGGAATCAGAAAGCGCAACACCTACAGAAAGAGACTACACCGAAACTGACCACAATACTCGTATGCTGGTGACGCAGTTGACTGAGGCGATATACAAAGTCAAGGTAGTTTCCGATGTGGTGTTCGCAGCTCCCCACATGTGAAACATAGTTCGTTAAATATAAAACCAACTATAATGGTTGGTCTAGTGAAGTAAAACGTTGAGTCACAGTGTGCCATTACATTACTACAAACTTCGTCCATCACATGTGGCGAACTCCTCTTTCATTGTCTCATGCAATCATATTTTTTCTCCATGCTTCCTTTCTTAAACAATTACTCTCTTTTCACGGGTGAACATGAATAAAACTGACGAACTGCAGGGATGGAATGCTGACTGGAAATGGAGGAAAAGAGGTCCTATGAACTTATGTCCGGAAATGCATCGTTGCCACGGTAGATGACACTGACGAATGACAGTTCCTCTGGCCACATATCATGCGTCCTTGTGTGTTTCAGTGACAGGGACAGTAGCGGTTGTCATACAGGATACACAAATCGTACTTTGCCTTACACCATATTAGGATGCTGCTTGCCTCTGGAAGCCGGTCCTCCAAATCCGGTGTACGCACAGTCCGGCGCCTCCCTGTCCGTTCATCTGTCTGAAAGAACCCATGATCACACAAACGCCCAAAAAGGGCTTGAAATGATAAGTGATGTGGTTAGTGTCTGCAAGGATACTTGTTTCGGTATAGCAGTACAGCCTCTCGACTGTTTCCATCTACTTGGTCGCACAGAAATACTATCTGGGCTTGTTCTCGAAATGAATTCCGGTCCATTCTGCTGCTTCAGTATGCTGCGTCAATATACACAGCCTGCAACACACAAGAAACACAAGGCACGTGGTCAGAGGAACTATCATCCGTCAGTCCCAGCTAGCGTGGCAACGATTCATTTCCGGACACGTGTTCATAGGACCTTTTTTCCTCCATTTCCAGTCAGCAATCCGTCCCTGCAGATTGTCGGTATTATTGATGTCCATTCTGTATAAATGAAGACAAGGAAAAGAGAGTTTGAGCTTGAGGTGATCTAACTGTATCAATTGTGTAAGAAGGAAGCATGGAGAAATATGAGTGCATGAGACTATGAAAGATATGGGATACTGACGGTAGTTGTTGAAACCCTAATCTATAAGAGAGTGTGATTGAGTGAATGTAGAAATACTAGGATAATGTTAATTGTAAATTTAGAGGATCCAGAAAATCACTATTATACGTAATATATAATTAAAATGAACAGTGTGTAAGCCGTTAGAGTTTTTGGGCGAACCAAGTGGAGGAGTGGATACGGGAGCTGTAACCCTAAAGGTCGAGTGCGATGACAAGCGGGATTTCAGCTGGTGGCCTCAGAGAAAGCAAAAGTACACTAGGGTTCAGCCGAGAAGTATCCTGCGACTTCCATGGGGACAGCATGTGGCAGCGAGGTGTCTGGTGGAGACGTCAAAGCGGCGGAAGATGGGATATCTTTCGGCCTTCAGCACTGGTAGCGGCAGAGACGACAGCGACTGAACCACTTTCGAGCCACAATAAATGTGAGTGAAGTGAAGAGTCAGCCGGAGATTCACGACAGAGAGAGTTAAGAAGATAAGGCAAAGCAAAGGCAGTGTATGGTGATCTATGGGGCATCTATTGCAACGCACTCATGGCAGTCTCGAAAATAACAATATCCACTGGGCATGTCAACAAGCTGGTCGATCATCCTTAGACGACATGAAGATTTTGCTCCTGGTGAGAACGATAACGACATGCCTCTTGCCAAGTGTGACAGAAATTCAAGATCTGCAAGTAAACATTTTTTCCTCGTAACATTTTTTTGATTACATGTTATAATATTGCACGGTGGATTATACCAAGTTTTCTTCTTGTGAAACCGAATGTATCTTTGCCATATCTCAAGCTTTAATCGGTGTGATACGAATCAATTTGCCAATAAGAAAACATTATCTCTGGCACAGCGCTAAACTATCAATGTAGCCTTACCGCATGCCGCATCCTCAATGCTAATGATCTAAGAAGAGTATCAGCCAGAACAACCTAAGACACCACCACCAACCCATATAAACTTTACTTTTTGCCAGCTACTGCGAACCAGTCCACGACTTAGACGAAGTACACAGTGAACTTGGGCTTAGCAACCGAAATATTCCTTATGTTCCATGTAAAGTGAGAGTGTATATCCAGTGCAGCGGCGTGTAATGAAAGTAAAAGAAGAGATTAGTGTTTAGGCAAATGAACAATGTTTATCGAAAGATCTCCTAGAGAGGCAACTCATTTATTATGTTGCAGTAATCTTTTGCTTGCAGCAGAAATTTTTCTGTGTTATTTTTCTATGAATGATGTATGTAAGTGTATGTAATTGTATATTGCATCTTTGAAACATATATATGTGTCCAGAATAAAATATTAAGTTTTTGAAAGGTTTCAGTAACTTGTTAGGTTAATATTTTGGGGGATGCTTTATTACTGATATGTAGGGACATTTATAATTGTGATTAAACTTTTCACTTCAAATTAGGGATACTAAGAATATTTTGTTGCATACGTTGAATTTATTGCTTTTCTACACACTGGGCATTTTTACAGTCCAAATATCAGAATTTGTGACGATTATGTTTTTGTGTGTTATAAGTTGATGAATATGTGAAGATAAATGTAAATTTCGAAACATTTATGTTTCACAGTTTCATGAAAATTTTTGATGGTGTGCTTATAGTATGAATGAAATAAGAAAACAAATAGTTGTATAATACTTATTAAAGAATATAACAGAACAATTTGAGAAAGAGATATGGATTTCACTTTTAATTCTATTGAATAGCGTTTGTTTCTGTCGTGTGTTTTTTCTTGACGGTAAAATTTGAAACCATTTACACGTGTGTGTATGTATGTCACTCATATGGACCATGGTAATATTGCCGTCCTACTGATTGTATGTGTTAGAAAATTAATTGTGTGGATCAGTATGACCTGGAGCCATCATGAAATGAGAGAGAGTGAATGCTAAATCAGTCCTTGAGGCATTACGTTTATAAAGGTAAGATGTATGATTGAGTTTGGGGGAGATATCCACCATATTAAAGTAATAAGTATGAATGAGATTTTTAAATGTATTTTAAGTTCCTCAGCATTGATTATGAATGTGACAATGGCGCATATGTGGCAATGGCTCGAATTGAATGAGTGAGAGAAGCGTGTTGATGTGGAGTTGAAGCCACTGACCTTTCTTCTCATATCCATACACACCATTTCTTCAAAATAGTTAACTTAGTGAAAAATTGACTGGGGAAACTGCTCTCAGTGTAACCAACCCAACATCAATTTCTTTCCCAGTGGTGAAGGTGATGAGAGATGTCAGCCTTGTTTGAGCCTCCTCCTCTCATTTTTAATTCAATATTTCTTGGAATTAAGATCAATTTTATGTGAGTTTGTTCTTATTTGTTATCAAGTTGATTTACAAACAGATAACGAGTGATTACCGGGTTCCTTTGTAGTGAGTTCTTCAGTTGATTTTACCTCATTGCTTTCTTCTTCCATTTAGTATGGTGTTAGTGCGTATAGTACAGCAGCCAGCAGGCTACCATTCGGCAAAAGCTATGTTGTCTCGCGCTGGTGGAAAGAGAGGAATTTACGATGGGGTTCCCGTTTGCGAACCAGTCAGGCTGAGTGCAAGGGACAAGGAGGCAGGCCTTGCCACTTACCGGGGTGCTGTGGCGTCCATGTCTCGCTGAAAATGGCAGGGGGTGTCGCTCTGGCCACGTGTTGCAGACTCGCAAGGGAACGCCTTTTCCCTAGAAACAGGGAGGAAAAGAAGCAGACAAACCCTATGGGGAATAAAACTAAGCCTTTCGAGCACTCAGCTGGCCAAAAGGATGTCGTAAAAGTTTGTTTGCTAAAAAAAAACATGATCCTTTAGATTGTGGTCGCAGAGCGTATTAAAACAGAAAACATATTTTTTCCAGAGCTTAGGTCAGTTAAAGTTATATGTTTGCCTTGATTTGCAATAATGGGTTGGGGGGGGGGGGGGGGGGGGAAGGGCGATAGGATCTCCTCGACACCTGCTTGAAAATCTGAAGAGGTGAGCATGAGCCTGTATCTGCTTCAGTTAGGAGTATGTGTAATTGTCTCTTCTGTTCTGACTACACTGGTGGGAGCTAAATACTATTTTTAGTTTTTTTTGTTGGAAACTGCGTGTCACATCTGCCTCAAGGTTGGTAACATGGGCAGAAAGGAGGCACTCCTACAAAATCAGATGGCGAGGCACGTACAGCAACTTACGTTTAGTCTCATAGTTCAATTTGGCTTGTAGAGGACAATACCTCATATTCAGAGACAGGAAGTTCCCCGTGATCAGCAGCTTCCACTGATTCGATATAGACGTCTTCCACTCTGCAATGGGCTTTTCAGCATCGACTGAATTTAATTTTGTATGAAGTGTGACAACCCTAATTATTGTACTAACGAACCCATTGCCATAACTTTGTTTTTATGCCCATTTCTTTAATTACTCACTGTTTGTTAAGCAGGATCCTAGTCGTGTTTCCTCATGCACAGCAGTATTGTAACCACTAGGCTCTTGGCGGCTTCCTGCAGGATTAGGTACAGAGTGTCAGGAAACAGTACGAACTTTGATTCGTTAGCCCATGGGGGGGGGGGGGGGGGGGGGGGGAGACGGACTCGCAATCTCATGTACTTTATTTCATGATAACGTTCGAGGCGCGGCTCGGCTATAGCTGATGTGCTTGGTTGCTTTTGCGGATACTTTTTCAAGTTTCATCGGGAATTTCATTTCAAGAAGAATGCAATAAATGATCCAGAAACTCTTGAAGCTTTTCCGCTGCGTGAGGCCGCACTACAAATGTCTCGCCCAGTTACCTATAGGGTCATTGCTTCAAAGTGTTTCATGTATAGGTTCGCCACGGCAGGTGGTAACGGACCACCACTCGCCACGCCATTTCACACGAATGTGGCATGTCTTACGTGGGACAGACTATCAGAACAGTCGAGGAATGATGCAAGGAACTTCAACGACAGACCTGACCTGATTAAAACAAACAACCAAATCAACTATCCCCGAACATCGCCACAAATATAATCACGGAATGAAATACAATAAGACCAGTATCATGGTGCAACTGTCAACTTTCAGAGACAGCGTAATCAATTACACTACTGAGAAAAAATGTCAGAAAACCTAAAACGGGAACGGCGGCTTCGCTTTAAATAACACTTGGGGTCCGACATTCAGTCTATTAAAATCTCGCAGGCCATTACGTCCACCGAAGTTTGGAGGTGCTGAGGGAACTTGCGTTTCACGGAATGTCAGTGCGACGTTTGAAAAACAAAAGAGCATCAAAGAACGTACTAGATTTCGGGAATCGAACTCGACTATAAATAGTGGCGTGAGACTGTTGAAGCCTGGTTGCAGCACATAGCTGGATCGGTCCTCAAAATACTGTGTGTGAAACAAAAGCTCTGCAGAACCTCCGAGCACAATATTAACTTCTTCGTATTACGTGATAGCGAAAGGCCTATCCCTAGCGGATAGGCTATGTGCTGGCATCGGTTTCCATCCTCACTCTTCATATCATTCAACAATTACACACACAATCACACATCTTAGTCATCCACACGATAAAGAAAAAATTATACCAAACTGGCACACAGAGAAAGGTAACGTAAAGTTTTAACTTTTGCGTTTAAAAAATCATTCACGCAAGAGGATCGTCCATACATACCATAGTTTGACCACAGCGCAAACTCCTGTATGAAGGATGTACAAATAAGTACTCCTGCCGCTGAAAAGCAACTGAAAGAGTTCAAAACAAATGAATCACTCAGTCCAAGAGGAATCTCAATTTCAGTTTTACAGAGAGTACTCTTCGCCATTGACGCCTTTCTTAATTTGTAATTATCGTGATCTACCGCCCAGCGGAAAGTCCCTAGCTACTGGAATAAGTCAGGTGACTCCCTTATATAAGCAGGGTTAAAAAAAACGAACCAACATAACTACAGACCAATATCCTTAATGCTGGTTTGCTGCAGAATTCTTAATTATATTCTTGGTTCGAAATTTCCTTGAGAGAAAAAGCTGCTGATCACAAACCACCACGGAAATAGAAAGCGAAACACACCTTTTCTCACACGATATCCAGCGAACCATGAGTGAAGGACAAGGGACTCTATAAACCTAGATTTTCTGAAAGCGTTTTGAGCAGTACCACATTGTGCAATAGGTTCTCAGACACATGAAAGACTCGAAGATAAATAATAGAGCCCAATAAGTTGTCATCAACAGCGAGTGTTCAGAAACAAACTTACGCTCACAGGTCCGCTAATATTCCCGACATGCACAAACGATCTGACGGATAGGGTTAGTAGAAATCTGCAACAGTTTGCTGATGATGATGTTGTAGTGTGCGAGAAAGTGACTGAGCGGCTGTAGGACCATACATGACGACTTGTACAGAGCTTCCATTACGTTTGGTGAATAGCAGCTTGCTCTAAATGCGGGAATGCGTAAGTTAATGCAGATTAGGAGGGAAAACACATCCGTAATGTCCTATTACAGTATAAGAGATGTGATGATTGCAGTCATGTCGATTAAATATCTCGGTGTAACGTTGCAAGTCGATGTTTTACCCTTACCAAACGGAAATCAACGTTTTACTTTATTTTTATTGCTCGTTTAACAAAGTCATTTGTTAATAGGCACGTAAGACACCTTTTCATGCTGTTGACTTACGTTGTGGCTATGACAGACATACTAACTGGGACCAAAATTTATCCTTGACTTAGTTATTGAATTCTGCTTTTATCAAAAATGTAGAATTACTGAAAATCTCATGGCTGTTCCTCCCTATTAATTTCAAAGGAGCAATGGCTCACAGTTTATTTCGAAACAATTCGTTTGGTTTAATTCTCTGGCCAAGTAATATTGACTTTAGTTCTGCGAATATTAAAATTCGAAAAGATTATCAGACTTCGGAACAGAGGAAAGTGATTGAACGTTCTATTGTAATTAATGACTGAAAAATAATATTGTCGAACTTGGCAACTGAAATTAGTTCCTATGCCAAATAAAAAAGCTTTTGTACTTAAATATTTAATTTTTTATCATAATTATGAACTTTTCTCTTTGATAAAAATTGAAAGGAAATGTTCGAGGAAATAATCACGGTGTTGTTAACTAAGTCGTTTTAATTACCTTAAACACTAATAGACACAAGAACGTGCAACAATTCGCATCAATAAGTGAAATCACTTGAGAGACAACTATAAGCGAGGCAAGACAGCAACAGCAATACAGTGCAGTGGAATGGCCGATTTCGCCATTGTCTCGTCTTTGAACAATACACGAGTATCAGTGCTCTCTTTCTTTTCACTACTATGATATTAGCACAGTGTGTACAAGGATCACTGGTCGTTCACAGTCGACAAATATTTTGTTTATTAATTATAATTTCACTTCGTATGGACATGATGCTTTCACAATGACATTAATTATTTAAGTAAAAACAGATGGTAAATGCCTTTAATTTTATCTGTGACGTTATAAATGCCCCCTTTGAATGTTGTGCTCCAGTCTTGTGCTCTGCAGACAATCAGAGGACAATATTGAACACAAAAGTTTATTTCGTTTCGTTCCACATTTCTTTGTTAGTTCTTCAAAAGCGTTCATAGGTAGTTACATTGACACTGGCGTGTTATGTTCATTCTATACAGATTTGAGTATATCAGTTCCATTTTGTTTCAAGTGATAGTTTGCGGCTTCTGACCAACTAATAATCATAACATGATTTACATTACCATTATTAGTGATCAGGTATATGGACCAGGGTTATATTGTCGTCCTACTGAATGAACGTGTTACAAAATTAATTATGTGGATCAGTGTGACCTGGAGTCATCATTAAATGAGAGTGCATGCTAAATCAGCCCTTGAGCATTACGTATATAAAGTTAAGATGTATGATTGAGTTTGGGAGAAATAAAAAGTGGTTAAATGGCTCTGAGCACTATGGGACTTAACTTCTGAGGTCATCAGTCCCCTAGAACTTAGAACTACTTAAACCTAACTAATCTAAGGACATCACACACATCCATGCCCGAGGCAGGATTCGAACCCGCGGCCGCAGCGGTCGCGCGGTTCCAGACTGTAGCGCCTAGAACCGCTCGGCCACTCCAGCCGGCTTGGCGAAAATATCCATTTTATTAAAGTAATAAGTATGAATGAGATTTTAAAATGTGTTTTGAGTTCTTAGGCATTGATTATGAATGGGAATGGCGCATATGTGGCAATGGCTCATATTCAATGCCACTGGAGTCTGTTTTACAGCTTATGCTCTGAAAATTTTTGTCGTCTACCTAGCAACGTGTGGTCTTTGGGAAAAAGTGGCATTGATAACCCAGGGATGACAGCAGGCTCCAGTAGTGAGTTAACAATAACGTGTGCATTTGATGTGCATGTAGTATTAGAAAGTATCAAAAATGCGTAATTCATTTTTACAATGATTTTGATCTAAATACAGTAGATACTCTCATCAGAAAGTACATCACCAATGTTGGATAAGTCGTAAATTCTATAATCTTTTGTCATTCCAGAAATATTTTTTCAACTAGAATTGTTTTTGACACATATTACAAATTTTCAGAAATCCTTTTGGATTTGATATAATAATGTTTATACAGTTTTTATGTTGTGGTTGCATGTTTTGTTATATCTTTGTATACCACTAATCGCACTCGAAGAGTCTTCATAGCAAGGTAGTCATGGAGCAGGGTGTATTTATGGGGAACACTGAATGTGTAGATGCCTCGAATACCACCGCAACAACGTAATTATCATCCGCTGCTAACTGTCGGTTACTAAAGTTGAGACTGCAGCAGAAACGACAGTGGGCAGAATACAGTGTGCTTGCTTCAGAGACCTTTTAGGAATTCTTCCACACAATGCTACTTACGATCATGAAATTTAACACTTCACTTCCGGTTTTTAAGTAGAATATTTTTTTGGTTCTCTTATCAACATTAGTGTTGTCAGGCATTTCATCTCTAGTACGATCACACGGTTCGCAAATCGAATCTCTCTCAAAGGTTCAGTGATATGTCTTTCAATGGAATTCTTTAATAATGCTGACTTTGACATGTTTCGCTAATAGGTATCATTTAAAATGTGAGGTTTTTACTTTGTCACATTTCGAGTTTTTGCTACAATCGGCTTTATACAATCCATGATAATGGCTTAGCGATTTGCGCACAGATGTTAATCTTAACATAATTCATAAAACTTATTTAACAACGATTTATCACTCACTTCAACACACTTACATTATGTATAGTGTACCATTCAGGTGTGCTTTACTTTTTCGCGAAGCAACTTCGTGTTAGGCCATGTACCTTTGATACGAGTGGCTGTGTTTTACGTAGGTGTAGCGATTTCAAATTTTTGGCACCCAGCATAACACAAGAAATAATCACATACAGTCAGTTCCGGTGACCTTGGAAGTCAATAATGTAAGGCTGTATCATTTGATCCAGTGCAACCTATCCATCATTCTGTAATCCTTTGATTTAAAACTTCCCGCACTTCCAGACGCCAGTGTGGCAGTACCCCTTCCTGTTGGTAAATGAAGTCGTTCGAATCGGTCTCCAGGTGAGGGAAAAGAAGGTTGTCAAGCATATCGAAATATGTGCTTCCTGTAACAGTATTCTCGGCAAAGAAAATTGGACCATATGGACCATACACCTTTTCCTGTAAAACTTCACAAAACACATTAAATTTTGGAGAGTCCCTATCATGTTGTACAGCTTCATGTGGTTGTTTCGTACCCCATATTCGCACATTATGATGGTTTAGCTTTCCATTTAAAGCAAACGTTGCCTCGTCCTAAACACGATGTGTGGAAGAAAAATGTCATCCTCCATCTTGTCAAGAACGAAATTACAGAACACCACACGCTGTTGTTTGTTACCTTCACGAAGAGTTTGCAGTAAATGAATTCCGTATGGTTTCACGTGTAAACGTCGAGGCAACGCACGCCAGGCGAACATCGGGGGCATGTTGAGCTGTCGAGCTGTGCGGCAAACGGATTTCTGTGGACTCCTTGTGAAATTATGGCGGATGCGTTCGACGTATGTGGTACACATTCGGGACGGCCTGGCGATTTGCCTTTACACAAACCTATTTCTCGGAATTGTTCATGCCATCGTCTAATGCTCTGTGCTATAGGATGATCCAAACCATACCTAGTACGAACGTCAAGCTGAACAATTATTACTGATCCGCACTGCACAGAACTTTTAACACAAAACGCTTTCTGTTGTCCTGACACCATTTTTACTGGAACTGAAGTGGGCGCACACTGCTGCTACCTAGCGGGAACCATGTGCAACTCGAGAGTTCGCTCTTTCCAACAGTTCGTTGTTCACGCACATATCTCAAATAACATAATAGTTATGATTTTTACCCCCTGTTTTGTAACTACCACTTGTTGTTTTTTCGTTTTGACGATAAAGACTTAGGATGTGATTTCAACAAAACCTTACCACCTATGTGGTACTTTTGTCTTTTTCTTGACATTTATCGTACTTATATTTGGGGGAGTTTGCTTGATGCATTTGCAAAGTAAATGTTTGTTAGATCTTTTCTTTTCACGTCAGTTCTGTCATGGCATGTGGGAAAGTGATTTTAGCCATTCCTCGCTTTCTGGATTATTAAACATTAGCTCTGAGGCTTTAAGGGAAGATGATGTGTGAGGAAGGTTATTTTCTGTCTCCTTAAAATGTTCCACGTGAAACACCCACTTAGTTTGATGGTTCGGTATGTATTTTCTTATGAAACTATTGAATTCGTGAAATACCTACTCCACGGGATTCCCTCGAGAAATAAAAATCATGATAGAATCTGTTTGGCGCTCTGTTCTTTTACAAAAGATTTCCAGTTATGACTCGTAAAGTTTGCAGCATTGTCTGACAAAATTGTTTTCGGCCTCCCTGTGCTAGGAATGTTATCATTCTTTATATGAGGGGAGTCGAATTAGTAGTTTTTAGTGCTAACAACTTGACATACTTTGGGAAAATTGATCCCTCTACGTGATCTTGGAAGCTACGTCTGTCCATAAACATTCTAGTGGTTTAGAAGGGAGAACAGCGTGTAGTGGAAAAAGGCAACACACATTTATCAGTTCGGTTTTCTGACATGTTGTATAAGTTCTGAGTAGCTGCTGAATGTATCTCTTCATGTTTGGGAAATAGCAGTAACGTTTTACTTTTTGTGTACATTTATTTATGCCAGTGTCCCCAGACACCATGTATACCAAAGTAGGGCTTACTGATGAGCTTCGGGTACGTATTGCACACCATTCTTCAGACCGAAGACTATAACGATAAAACAATATTGTGATATAAGGTGTAATGTGCTCAATCAGATTTGCAGGTTTGTGTCTCAATGCTTCTTTAACCGGTGCCCATTTAGGATCGATGTTCTGTGAATGTTGCATACTACGGCACATTTCTAAATATTATTTCCTATATGTGGATTGCTTTAACAACAGAACCTTGAATTCAGCAGTCCGTTCAGTTAACTCTTTACGTGGCTCTAAACCTTGTGGAAGACTTGATAACTCATCAGGTGTAATATTATGTTTGCCTTTTATGTGAACGATGTCTAGGTCGTATTCTTGGGAAAACATCGATCAGTGTGCTAAGCGCTGATGCAATAATTTACACCTCATAAGGGAACTTAAGGCCTCATGGTCACAGAAAATCTTCACCTGTTTGTTATGAACGTAATAATTAAACTTCTTTAACGATCACACTACTATTAATGCTTCTAGTTCTGTTGCAGAGAATGATCTTTCGCATTCCGAGAATGACCTACCTGCAAATCCGATGATTCGGATACCAGTGTTAGAATTATCTTCTTCTAATTGGAAGAGACAGGACCCAAGGCCTGATAAGAAAGCATACGTAACCAAGCAGAAATCTTTTTTCATATCAGAATAATGTAAAATTTATGCATTCGGCAGAGCCTGTTTCACCTTGTCAAAATCTGCTTCGCAGTTATCGTCCAGTACCAAAATGCATTTTTCCTTAGAAACCGAATCCAAGTGATTCGAAATGATCGGCGGAAAAATGAGGCCAATCTTAAGAAAGTTTTCAGTTGGTTCTTCGTGCAAGAAGGTGGCATGTTTTCCACTACCTTTATATTTTTGGGATCGGGCTTAATACCTTCGTGTGAAATAATATGCCCTAAAAACTAAAATCTTTTTTCTTATAAATTTAGATTTTTTTAGGTTCGCCGTAACTCCCGCTTCATGGAACTTCCAAAGCACTCTTTCTAGAAGCTCCATATGTTCTTTCCAAGTATAAGTAGCTACCAGCACGTCATCTACATAGACGGTTACTTTATTCAGGATGACAGCACTCCAAACTATGCACAAGGTTGTTATGAATCCGCCAGGGCTCACATTAAGGCCAACTGGTAGGACATGAAAAGATAACGTCTACCGTTAAAGATAAAGGCAGGGATTCTTCCGACATTAAGACTTGCCAAATTGACGTTCTAGATGGATTGAGCGCAACTTCTGGATTTGTACCTCCAGTTTTCTGGTCGTTTCCTAACAGGTACGAAGGTCTCATTAATTTCGCTAGCGTCTAACAATAAACGTACACTACCATCTTCTTTCACAACGGACAGTAGCGAACTCTTATACGAGGCTAGAGATTTCTCAATTATTCCCCAATCAAGCATCTTCTTGACTTCATTATTTACAGCTTCTTTCTTAGTTCCACGAAAGGGGTACGTGTATCGGCAATATGTTTCATGTGCTTTAACTTTTAATATGATATACGTATCCTTTTATGATACCAGGTTTCTCAGTGAATAGTATTAAGTACCTATAAAGCAAGCTACGGAATTCGTTTTGTTGTTTCTCAGGTAGACACTCAGACTCAAATCCTTTACCTTGCAGTACTGTTTCAAATTCTTGCATGTCAATGTTGTGCATTGAGACTTAGGTCACTTCAGCTAGGTGAAACACTGGAATACCTGTGTGTGGTACCTCAAGCCCTTTAAAGCTAATTTTCTTTCTCTGACAACGTTTGCCATTTTTAGTTTCTGTTTTAATCAAACCTAATACCAGTTATTTCCCGTCTACCTCCACAAAACTTTTCTCTACAGAGGAGCAGATTCTTGCGTTTCCCTCTCGTAAAAAGCCGATCCCCAGAATGCAGCTGGTTCTACTACCAGGAACGAGTTTTTGAATGCTCCATTTCCTGTTACACTCTCTACTTGTGTCCATCAGCCAACATTCTTGGATTTAGCACCAGTACCACCGACTGCACGATGTTTTTGAACAGCAATGTGGGAAGTCTTTCCTTATCACATGATTGTTTACAAAAATTCAGGAAAACCACGTATCAATAATTATGAACTACTGTAGTGTTCTTATCAAGACACGGATTTAAATTTGCTAGTAACTCATCACGTATATCAATTCCATTATCGTACCTTATTAAATTAAAATGTTCTATTGCATTGTCCCCTACACGTTCCTCGAGCACAGTCTGAGGCCACGATGAGATCGACATTGGTTTGTCGAATGTGTTGTAGTTGGTGGGCTACTTTCAATTACTTCACTTAATCGAACCGCTTGGTTCCGTGATCTCCAGTTTCGAGGGTTAATGCAACTAGTACTGTGACCATGGTTACGATTTTGTTGGTCATATACTGTGTCATGAGATTATGTTGCCAGTTACGCTATTGCTGGCCATGTCAATTATCCGCTCTGTTGATTCTGTTATTATGTTTATGATTATTATTATTATTATTATTATTGTTATTATTTGGTAGATTATATCTATGGTCATGTTTTTTCTTCTTATTGAACGATGGTCTATTATTGCCATCGTTCGCATTGTTTTGCTTAAAATTATTTTATTGAGGTGCTGACTTACCGTTACCATTTGAATTATGGTTACGGTTATGATTGTTATGATTATTACCATCGCTGTGATTATACGATTTTGTATCCTCATGGAGTAGGTCAGTGGAATCTACTAACTACACGAACTGTTCCAAGTCAGTTTCTGAGGCATGTAACAACTTTTCCCTAAAGTACATTAACAGCTTTTCCCTTACAATCCTTGCATCTCTAGTTGAATACCTGAAATCGGGTCGTCTCAATAATGGGCTTTGTTTATATTTCTCGGAATATCTACGTGGAGTTCCTTGTTTGCTATTTTACTATTCTGGACTGTACACTTCTTTTCGCAAGCGTTCCTGATGGCGTGGAGACCAACAATGCGCTAGGAAAGCTTGCAAACTTCCTACTTTCATTTGTAATCAGGACTTTAATAAAAATGGCAAAGGTAATGTTAATCAGAACACAGGGAGAAGCTGTGATCTAAATAACAATAGATTTATTCATTCTTAACATCACAAGACAAAAACATGGCTAAAGAAATGTCACACAAACATTTTTGTTTAACAAACGCTTTCGCTAATATGGGGTTTACGATGGACAAAGTGATCAGCTGGGGATCGACACACGACAACAAGCAGAACACTAATAGCTTTATCTGACTTCATACACGTGAATCCGGGGTATGGTAGAAAAACTACTCCACAATCAAGCATCTATATCTACTATTCCATGAAGAAAAATATGGTTCCAAAGAACAGGGTGCTGAGAAGCATATATTGGAGCCCTGCGCCATAGCAGCGAATACTTTACCCTCCTGCTGGTCAGGGCAGCACACCACGATGCGTTCGGCAACTAAAGTCATGGACGGCAGCAATCTTTTATTAGTGGAGCGCGCCCGAAAAATGCAAGAATGTCGTCTCGCGTGTGGCTAATTCGGAACGCAAGTACTTCCCTATGGGCCTCTGAAACCCTGATGGATTCCAGTGTGCAGGTGGTCCCGTTTGCTGGTCTGCCAAACTAATCTGACTCCGTTCCCACGACCATGCGTGACGGAATATGTGAAATGTTTAGACGGCCGACTCAAAACAAACAAGTACACCCACTCGTTGTGTGCATGATGCTAGAAGCAGTACCTCTGACGGTTCAGAAGGTGGTAGGCACAGATTTTAAGTGACACGCTAGCAAAGGTCACAAGTCTCACCGTTTAGGTAAAGACCTGCAGTTCTTTACTAGCGAAGTGCCAGTACGAGAGTGACCTCTTCTCTTTCTCTCCACTTTCCTTGCCAGATCAGTAGCAAAGCACATTTACATCTTAGACTACTCCCCCTTCAGCACAAGCCAGTCACGACCTGGAGCGCCGCATTTGAAGATGGGAGACTGCCCCTTGCTCTGCATACACAGATTTGACCAATCAGTTAACTTTAAAGTTAATTGGGAGAAAAGGAAAAAAAGATTCAGCTTCGTGGTCTCTTTCCCATGTGTTTACGCTGTGTCTTTCGCTAACAATATGACCTGGATGGAACCACAGCCCTCCATAAAAAGATCGTTATCTCTCCCATTGCATCCATTTCGAAATTTCCAAAGAACGGCCATAAACTCGCTAAAAGCCTTGTGCCTTCACAGATATGTTTTTAACAGAGTCTGGACGTCTGGGTGCCAGTGATCTGACACATGGAAATTCACAGAAAGTTCACAGTCGGCGCTAGTCAGACTTCCTGCATGTGGCCGCCATCCAGCGTGTCTGCAAAATGAGACCACAGAACTCGGCATTCCGCAAATGTTTTCACCCAGGTTCTGCAGAAAAAACGCTCCTCTCAGCTCTCAGCTGCCGTACGCTTTTACTGCAGTCGTTTAAATCAGCACCCTATTCCTTTGAACATAGGTAAAGCTTACCGCTATTCCTTCACTAGAGCCCACAAGCAAGACCGTTAACTACTGCCAACCAGTTCATCACGTGAATGAAGTCAGATCCAGTCCAGGTATAGCAACCAAGTAATAAAGATCATCTTCCCTAAGAACCTTGAGCAGCAACACTGTATTAGAAGTGATAGTGCCCTGCAATCTCTCAAGCTTCGCATGAATCACAACGATCATTTATTTCTGATGCCCATAGGGCTCCATCACGCTGTATGTGTAATATGAAAATTTGTACGTTTCTGTGTCTGTCAATGGTTTGGGCAAAACACCAAGAAAACTTTTTACAAACACAGCTGTGTTAGCTCCTCCTTTATCAGACATAAAAACCTGTAGCTGTCGATGTTTTAATAGGCCATATGGCATTAGTACTAACGATAAAGTATTCGTAGCTTCTGTTTCCACAAGACGAATAATTTGTACTTAGGCTAACGCGATTACTTTCATCATCATAGTATGCTTCAGCTTGTGGTGCAGCAGAAAATTGATTGTTACTACCACCTCCTACAGCTGGAACTTCCCTTACGTTATTATGCACTGCTGATAGCACCTGCTTAGCTTACTTACATGCACCTCAACACTTCCTTCCCATTTCGGAATCTCTGTTACAATAACAGGTTTAATCTTTCCCAATTCTGTTTGCACTTCGTCATTCAAGGCCTAATGACTGCTCATTACCATATGTTCAAAATTTTTATTTACATGTCCCCCTTGCTCGCTCGCCAGTTGTAAAAAAAATATGCTTTAGCAACGTGAACAAACCTTTATACGAATCAGCGAATGGTCCTGATAAGGGAGAAGGTAATACAATCATTTCCAGCAGATTTTCTTTCCTTTTCATGGCAGAACTTGTGTATTCTGTTTCGTGAGCAGGAATCTGCTGATTTTCTGCGTCCGATTCCTGATCGCGTTCATCGTTATTTTCCGCATAATGATTCGTTTTTCCGATCGTCCTCATTTCCATTAACTGGGATTCTATGGTGAAATCTGAATTTTTTACTGATTCTAATATGAATTCTATGCCGCAAGAATTATTATTTCGTACGAATAACACTTCTGATAAGAAAAAAAAATAGTGGCGACCGAACGTCATGCCCTAGTGCAAGGTGTCAGGCAAATCTAACACATTCCATGAAAACCCTGACATGATAAGCAAATCCAGTAGTATGTCATATAGCTCCGAATAAATCGTGACATTAAATTAGCCAAAGTAATACGAGTAACGAGTGAGCAAATGGAATACCACAGACTAACACAAAAATGCCTAAATGCATGACAGACGCAGTTCTGAGGGGAGAAACGAGAACAGAAGCCGAGAGCAGAAGCGTGTCAAGCTAGAAGGCCCTACGATAAGGGTCGGACTGGACACCCACGTTCCCAGCTAACGACTAGGACCACCCCAGCTGCAAGTTTTAGCATGAGACTTTTTCGCATCTCTGTTACGTCAGGACCACCCCCCCCCCCAGCCCATGTTAAAAGCTAGAGCCCTCCAGAACAGTATAGATCTTACGATAACACAAAAAGGGCCACCCTAGCCGCATTTTTAGCATGAGACTTTTTTGCGTCTCTGTTACGTCAGGACCACCCTCAGCCCATGTTAAAAGATAGAGCCCTCCAGAAGAACAGTACAGATCTTACGATAAAATTAAAAGGACCACACCAGCTGCAAGTTTTAGCGTGAGATTTTTTCGCGTCTGTGTTACGTTGCAAACTTTAAAAACATTGCCCCACCACGAAAAGTATAACGTTTCTCATTGGATAGACAGAATTTTTGTAGGCGGAGCTTAAGGTTAACATTGAGACCCTGATTGGTCAGATGAAAACACAGCCAGATAGTTTTTTTAAACAAACTTCGGTACATTGTAGTAAGGAGAAGTTAGTAGAGTTGCTTCCGAGACGGCGAGGTGAGCGGAGCTGCGCCGGCCGCCGGCCAACACCGACAAGGTAATGAACGCACGTGATGCCGCATAGCAGCGCATAAAGCTTCACTCAGAACTGCAGAAGCCCCTTTTTGCGTAATACTAGTGTCGATCGTCAATTAAAGCTCATGGTGTTCACATTTGCCACTTGAAGTAAAAATCTGAAACGCGATGATTTTTCTGTTATATAGTTATTGAGAAGCCACTTCAGCCACTGTAATTACGACAAGTTAGATAAGTAATTAAAGATAATTGAGGGTCACTGTAGACCATTTTGATAGTTCTCTCTCTTGTGAAACTTAATTTAAACCTAGATTATAGATGTGATATGGCATAGGTCATCCTTCGATCCATTGTAGAACTTGGAGACCCACTCAGCGAATATTCGTTCACATTTTTGTTGAACGCAGTTGGTTTTTATCATCCTGTATTAAAACATTTCCTTTTATCAATAGTGCAATTTATAAACAATGTTTTGTGAGTAGAATAAAATTTCCAATGGTAAACTTAACTGCTTTTTCGACGTTATTTTACCATCTAACTAAAAATATGAAAGCCTTGAACCCCTTCCACTAAATTTAGTTAGTATTAAGATTCTTTTACAGGGAGTGCAGTGGAGCTGACGCTGAAATCATTAAGTATTTGATTATATCATCGCTAGTCTCACTGAACTCTTCTGAATTCTACATGTCATGTGTGGTCTGGCGTCTCCTTATCAGCAACAGGTCTCAAGTTCAAACTAGTCAATTCCCTAAAAACACGCTCAGAGTGTCGTTGCGCGAAAGTGGTAGGGAGTCACGATATAGAACAAACAGACACCACTATGAATGTTAGACTAGTAGTGCTTGATACCTACCATTTTGTGGCGCGTAACACTGACGAAGTTCCTAGAAATATCTCCAAATGCATTTTTCACACAGTTCACAAAACGATAAAATGAGAAAAGGCGACGATCCTCGACTTTTGCAGTCCTAACTTCGACAACTCACATGAATAAGCAAAATCACTTGAAAAACAAGCTAATAGAGAGGCAAAGTAGCAATAGCAATGCAGAGCAATGGAATGGCCGGTTTTCTCCACTGTTTCATCTTTACATAATGCAAGATACATGATGATTTTCGTCCTCTTTATTTTCATTACAACGACATTTGTGCAATGTTTGTAAGGATCACTGCCCTTTACAGTCGACAAATATTTTATATATTAATTATTTCATGCATACATGATGCTTTCATAGCGATATTAATTATTTGAATAAAAAAGAGGGAATTGGCTTTTTATTTTGGTTTTTACGCTATGATATCATACAGAAAGAGCACGCGAGTTCAGTTCTGGGGAACTGTCAACGAAGACAAAGAATGTTGATTAGGGGGAAAGGATCGTGTACTCGCGAATGTTCGCACAGTGCTAGGATGGTTTATCCTGAACAGCATACTAAAAGTCTTGACTGATAGGGTGTGAGTGTTGGAGCAGAAGGAGTTAAAGACCACATTTTCATTTTTTTGTAGACTGATTCTAAAACCACTACTACTATTGAAAATCTGCATTACATTTTCAACAAAAAAAACCTGTCCATTTTTTCTTTAGCACTAATAGTTTCAACGTTGCAAGGGATGGAAAAATCGCAGTTTAGCTAATTTATTGTTTTAACGGTATAAAACTAATGTAAATCTCCCAAATTAACTAGGTTAGAAGTGCACATTAATGTGTGCATCACGCCTTAAGTGCCGTAGACCCATATCAAGGGATACATTGTGTTCTGGGGGTGTGTTAGGATGAACGGCGTCTACGTGGTATAAAAGTGTGAGGGAAGGTAAGTCAGTGGATTGTGTTCACGCACTTACCTTCGTAATTGGTCTGCAAACTGAAGATGGAGCAGACGGATTCCCCGCTGTCACCTACCCAACTACCTCACAAGAAGCAAATACACGACATTTCACAAAGATACACCGAGCCTCCGCAGCACTTCTTACGAACCACTGGCAACGCAGTGCGCAAATATACTGGAGGGGATGTTTGTTTCGCACAAAATGAGTTAACACTACATGGAATGCAAATACAGGTTACTAATAATACGAGCGACGTCCAGTAAGTAATGCAAGACATTTTCTCTCGGGCAATTTCGGTTGAAAAAATGTAAAATTTGTTGTGGGACATCGTGGAATATTCCTGGTTCAGCACGTATAGTTTCACGAAGTTCCTATAGGTGGCGGCGTTATACGCAACCTTCATACTGCCGTCTGTAATGGAGGTTCGTTGCAAGCAGAGAGATGTCATTGAGTTTCTTTTGGCGGAAAACTATGATTTATTACTCTGGTCTTGTAAAGTAGCCCACAGGCAAAGTGCAGAATACGCAGCTGTGATACATATGATGTAAATTGAAGGAGGATGGGAATGAAAGGTACGTGAATGGATTGTTGATATCAGCTGTATCAAGACTTTGTGCGGCCAGCCTTCCACCGCCATATTGGTAGCCGTCCCACTCTGGATTACCATATCCTCCACGACGATCGACCCTTTCCTGACAACCTCAGTAAGGCTAACCATTTTGCTACCCACCTCTCCGAGGTCTTCTCCATTCCTGACGATCCCCATTTTGATTACTCCCTCTTCCCCACCGTCCTTTAATGCACTGATACCTCTGTCCCACCGCTCGCCCCTATTTTCAGTACTTGTATCAGTTACCCCTCTCAGACATCAACACTCCCATCACCACACACATCACACTCGTCCTCCGCTCCAAACGCAACACCGACCCTGGTCATGATGGTGTCACCTACCGCCACCTCAAGGAATCCCCCCGTCCTCCCTGGCTGCCCTTGCTACCCTGTACAATGTCCTCCTCTCCACTGGTATTTTACCCCGACCTGCCAAAGACTTCCCGCGTCCTGCTGTTCCCTAATCGCAACAAACCCCCCTCTGATACCTCTTCCTATCGTCCCATCTGCCTCACCTCCGTGTTCAGTAACGTCATCGAGACCATCCTCTCCCGCCTTATTCACCGCCGCTTTAACCAGCACCACCTCCTTCCCATCCCCAGTGTGGCTTCCAGCCTTCATTCTCAGCCGCCGACTAACTCCTGAACCTTACAGATTTTCTCAACTCCCGTCGCTCCGCTATCTTTGTTTTCCTTGACCTCCAGAACGCCTATGGCAGTTTTATTCTTCATCGTGTGTGCTCAAAGCGGGTTTAAAGTGTGTTGTTCTTGAGTGTTTTTAATACTGTGGCCAACTTTTAACCTGTGTGTGTGACTTCAGTGTCTTTTTTGTGCTCTACGAATCGCCAACTGTGTTTTTTAACTTTATATCAACTTTTTTAATTGTCCCCCCCCATGTAAGTTCCATATCAGTGTGTTTTTACCTCCATTATCTCCCCTTACTCTGTTATATGTCCCCCTTTTTATCGCCTTTATATGTAGCATTTTATTCTTGTATTATCTGTCATGTCACTTGGCTGAAATGCGGCGGATTCTACCGCTGACAGCCCTCCCCTGCCCATGTGGGGTAGGGGGATGAAATCACAATAACAAAACAAGACTTTGTGCAGCATCATCGGAGATGAGTGAAAATGTGTGCTGGACTGAGATTCGGACTCCGGGATCTCTTGCTTTTTAAGCAGCTGCGTTAACCACTACACCATGTCGACGCCTCGATCGACAATCTATCCACCACATTCAGTGCGGACGCACAGTTACGTCCGACCTTCTGCAGGAATCTTGCTGTAGCGACCATGGAGGACATGACAGAGACTGCGGATAGGTGACACTAGGTGGGAATGTGGATCGGCCGGATGGCGTGCGAGATCGTCCGCGATAAATACTGTGTATGGGTGGCACAGTGGTTAACGCAAGTGCCTAGTAAGCAGGAGATTCCGGTTTCTAATTTCGGTCCAGCAGAGATTTTCTCTCGTCGCCGATAAGGCCTCACAAAGTGCTGATGTAGCTGATATCAACAGCCCCTTTCCTTTCCTTGCTGCCCCCTCCTCCTTCAATTTACATATAATTATGTGATCGACAAGATTTAGCCTCCTCATTCCTGTTTCCTCGAGGGGCTTGATTATTTTTTTTTTTGGGTAAAGTTCGCACCAACGGTTCTCCTAAACATTCACATAATGGTAAATGCTTTCTACTGTTTTTAGCCACTGACAGTTTTTTTTTTTACGTAGGATATATAGACATAATCTTACCTTTTGACTTAGTCGTGGACAGGACTCTAATCTCAATAAGTCCTTCCTTTCCTCAGGATAAAGGACTAGCAAAGGCCTCTGCTGACTTCACGTCCACAAATTTGCGTCCTTAAATAAATGTATATCAAAGACTACCTGTTTTCCTTAATTTCGGGATGTACTGGTTGTCGTCACATATGGTCTTCCCTATAGATCAAAAGCATTTGCTTGTTCAGAAGGTTGTATTTGTGTCACATTTGCGATGATTTGCTAAACACCTTTTCTACTGCCAATTACTTTGTTTTGTTATAATTTGCTATACTTTTCAACAGACAGTACCTCAAGAAATCGGTTCTTTCCGGAATCTGCGAATAAGCAATATCGGAAAAACGGCATGCAATTTCTATTTTTCCATTTCTTGCAATTCCGTTAGACCTGTTCACTCGTAGGAACTTAGGTTGAATAAAAAAAATATTATTCGACTTTTCAAATGCTACCTTCACCATAAAACCCTTATTTAGCAATGAGGGCCTCTGTAACGACATTGTAACGAGTCTCTGATTGCCATTGCCACAATAGCCTCATTTTTATCTGATTGTTATATGAATTAACAGTAGAAGCTCAATTCCATAGCGTCACAAACATAATAATTAGGTATTCCTAAATTTTACCCCGAGGAAGCATTCACAGTGCACCACTCAGCACTGTTCAACCACATGCATAACTTTACCTTTCGCGAATCTTTGTGTGGGGAGATGCTGCTTTGTTTGGTCTCAACCATTCCTCTCTTTTCCGTACGTTGGCGTAAAGACACCGTTTCTCGTCATCAGCAACGATACAGGATAGGATGACGATGTTCGGTTTGTGGGGTGCTCAACTGCGCGGTCATCAACGTCCGTACGAAGTCCCAATTTTTTCACAGTCCAATTTTTACACAGTCCACTGCCATGAATGATGATGATAATGATGAAATGACGAGGACAACACAAACACCCAGTCCCCGGGTGGAGAAAATCACTACCCTGCCGGGAATCGAACCCGGGACCCCGTGATCCAATACAGGATAGGAATGGTCGTCTTCTTCACAGTTAAATAATGACGAACAAGAAGAGATGCACATAAGGGCACCTGCAGATTTTTGTGATTTTGGCTTAGAGCATGCGCTACCCATACACTCGATTCTTTAACCTTCCCCATAGCATGCAAATGTCGCGCGGTGGTGGAATGATCACAGTTCATCACATCTGCCAGTCCTCGAGTACACCGGTGTGAATCATTGAGAATAAATGCGTTTAAACGATCTTTAACGCATCCCGAAGGTCTTCCTGAATATGGAGAGTCACTAATGTCAAAACGATCCTCCTTCTGTTCTCTGTCCAACTACATTATCCCCACAAACGGCACAAATTTTTCTCGCTGCCTCCGCTACTGTCACCCCTCTACTGAGCTCAAACAGGAGAATACGTCGGAAATATTCCGATTTCTCCGTTTAGTTGTCCATTTTCTAACGTCCACAGCTCCACTGACTATCTCCAAATGCTAAAATGACCTTATGTAAACTCAAATGGCAACAGTAAACTACAAATAAAAATTGACAATCGATAAATAAACCGATAGAAACCGGAATACCAACATGTAAAAAAAACGCTACTTTATGCACCAACCTGATATAAAATATTAATTACTTAACTTTACTTTTTTGAGATGATAGTTATGGCATTATGACTTCTTTTCGAAATCGTCTTCGTGCACTTGTACGTATGTACACACATTATAAAAGTTTTGCATCACCTCGGTTCCGAAAGTTCGGGAATCTGTAGAGATAATTGGAATAGAGATCAACATAAACATCAAAAAATTCAAATGGCTCTGAGCACTATGGGACTTAACATCTGTGGTCATCAGTCCCCTAGAACTTAGAACTACTTAAACCTAACTAACCTAAGGACATCACACACATCCATGCCCGCGGCTGGGTTCGAACCTGCGACCGTAGCAGTCGCGCGGTTTCGGACTGCGCGCCTAGAACCGCTAGACCACCGCGGCCGGCCATAAACATCATTTCCGCGCTTTTTATTGCTCATAAAAACCACATATTGCCTGTTGTGCGACCATACAGCGAGACCTTCAGTGGTGGTAATCCAGATTGCTGTACACACAGGTACCTTTAATACCAAGTAGCAAGTCCTCTTGCACTGATGCATGCCTGTATTCGTGGTGGCATACTATCCACAAATTCATCAAGGCACTGTTGGTCCAGACTGTCCCACTCCTCAACGGCGATTCGGCGTAGATCCCTCAGAGTGGTTGGTGGGTCATGTCGTTCATAAACAGCCCTTTTCAGTGTATCCCAGGCATGTTCGATAGGGTTTATAGCTAGAACACATGCTGGCCACTCTAGTCGAGCGACGTCGTTAGCCTGAAGGAAGTCAGTCACAAGATGTGCACGATGGAGACGCGAATTGTCGTCCATGAAGACGAATGCCTCGCCAATATGCTGCCGATATGGTTGCACTATCGGTCAGAGGATGGCATTCACTTATCGTACAGTGGTTACGGCGCCTTCCAAGCAAGAGCAGCGCACGCAGGCCCCACATAATGCCACCCCAGAACAGCAGGGAACCTCCACCTTGCTGCACTCGCTGGACAGAGTGTCTAAGGCGTTCAGGCCCTACTGGGTTGCCTTGAAACACATCTCCGACGACTGCCTGGTTGAAGCCATATGCGACACTCACCGGTGAAAAGAAAGTGATGCCAATCCTGAGCGGTCCATTCGGCATGTTGTAGGGCCCATCTGTACGACAATGCATTGTGTTGTGGTTGCAAAGGTGGACCTCGATATGGACGTCTGGAATGAAGTTACGCATCATGTAGCCAATTGCGCACAGTTTGAGTCGTAAAATGACGTCCTATGGCTGTACGAAAAGCATTATTCAACTTCGTGGCGTTGCTGTCAGGGTTACTCCGAGCCATAATCCGTAGGTAGCTGTCATTCGCTGCATTATTAGCCTTTTTGCGACCGGAGCGAGACATGTAAAGACAGTTTCTCTCTCTCTGTCTCTCCTCCATCTCCGAACAACATCGTTTTGGTTCGCTCCGAAACGCCTGGATACTTTCCTTGTTGAGAGCTCTACCTGGCACAAAGTAACAATTCGGACGCGATCGAACCTCAGTATTGACCGCCTAGGCATGTTTGAACTAAAGACAACAAGAGCCATGTACTTCCTTCCTGGTGGAATGACTGGAACTAATCGCCTATCGGACCCCGTTCGACTAATAGACGCTGCTTGTGCATGGTTGTTTACATTGTTGGGCGGGTTTAGTGACATCTCTGAACAGTCAAAGTGACTGTGTCTGTGATACACTACCCACAGTCAACGTCTGTCTTCAGGAGTTCTGGGATCCGGGGTGAAGCAAAACTTTTTTTGATGTGTGTATGTGTGTGGAAGGGTGGATGAAGAAGTAGGAAAAGGGAAAGATCGACGTAGTGTAGAAAGCTCTGTGCGACTGTGTGACAAGGGGAGGGAGAGAGGCTGCGGGAGGAGAATAGTAGGTGTATGAAGTCGACGCCCTCATACGTGTGCGCGGGCGTCCCACTTAACGGAGCGGTGCAGCCAGACGAGGCCTCGTGTTGTTCGCCTCTCCCTGCGTTCTCGCTCCTCCTCTCGGCGCAGCAAGAGAACCCGTGTTCCGCACTAGCCCGGCGCTCCACAAAGCGGTGTCTCGGTTGGCGGCCGCGGTATCGCATCGCGTCACTCGACACCCATCCCGCCACACGACGCCGCCGCCGATGACGTCCGAGGGACAGACGAAGGCAGTCCGTTAGACTCGTTGGTACAGAGCTTGACGGAGGAAATTCAGTTCGTCGAAAACTTGTGGGCCTCGTTGTTTTGCCGTTTTAAAACTACAAACCGTTGTCGACCACTAATACCCTTAGCGAAAATTTCATCGTGAGGTTGTAATCCCTCCCGCTCACAGTCAATCCTATTAGGACTGTTGATATTTTTAAAAATATCGGGAACCCAATATGTCGATACTTCAAAGATACCGTTATCGGCTGTCGACATTTCGAAGAAAGGTAACAGTGTATTCAAGGAAAAGTATTGATATATCGGCTGCACATTGTAAATATACTATCTGTTTTAGAACTGCATATTCAAATACTGATTTGAGAATGCAAGCTTTCTCGGTGGGTCTCGATGATAAAATCTTCTCGGGTTGACAGCCGAGTCAATGTGTTGTTTACCAGCAACGTTTCAGCAAGTTTCTTACTTGCCATCTTCTGGCGAAGTGGCGAAGTGGCAAGCCTGAAGATGCCAAGTAAGAAACTAGCTGGAATGCTGCCTGAAAAGAACGCATTGAATAGACCGCCAATCCGAGAAGATTTTATCATAAAGTACTGATTTGTTACTAGATATTCTGCACATCAACAAGCTAGCAGCCTGCTTAAACACCTTAAAGCAAGAATTGAAAAGAAACGATAGACGTTTAAGTTTGGCGAGTACCACTTTGCTAACAATGGTAACTGCATGTAAGTGGCATAATAAAAAGTGTCCGAAGGGTCCGTCGCTCGATTTCGTCACATACTGGATTTTTCGGGAACGCTTCATTTCGGCTTTTCTTCTTTTTTTTCATTTTTGCAAACGCCAGTGACCTAGCAGTTGCAGTGTCAAAATCGAGTGGTGAAATTAAACATTGCTGTTTCTGTTGGTAGCATAGAACGCCGATTGTGTCAGCATTTCGCGTCGCACGTCTCTGCCCACTGCAAAGACCAATCTTGTCATTTAGGTTTTTTGTTGATCATTTTAAGCAAGTTTCTCTGTAGACCGCAGATGTGAAAAATAGCGCACAACTTGCGTAAAAAAATTTTGGTGTGCTATTTCTTCACACTGGCAATCTTGTTATTCTATTCCCCCCCTCTCTACCTTCCACCCCCCGTCCCCCTTAGTGCAATCGAGCTGCTTCTTTGTGCCACCGGTACTTGCTTCACAGACTCAAAGAGAAATACTGGACATGGCGAAAGCTCAAAAACTAGAAACACTCCTTCACACAGTGAAAATAAAATTGTGTTATGCCACAATTTCAAAAGAATAATTTCAAATATTTAACGAAAATTGCGAAGAAATACAATATAAAATAAAAACTTTGGCTCTCGGTATTGCCATTTCGATGTAGATATATCGATATATCTTAGAGAGAAACGTCGCCTATATATATCGTCATTTTTGAAATAAGTATCGAAATATCCATTTTTATCAACAGACCTAATTCTTGTTACCACAGAGCACGGTGTACAGTGCAATGATAGAAACTCAGGTTGACAAACACAGCTCGCAAGATCCGACGAATGTTATGTAATTCAGTCATATTATTAAAACTAAGCCAATACGTCACAACTCGGATGTCTGCTTGCCCACCACTACACATAGATTCAAAGTCTCTCATCCACCCTAATCTTTTGTCACAATATATACTTCTGCAACTCTTTCAAATTTTAAACACAATTTTATATTGTAGAGAGATACACCATGCCTCTTGCACAAACCTCTCCTAACCAATGCGACCTTATGTGTGTTGTGTTTCTCTGTCCTAAGACTAGTTTGATGTCTCTCTCCACCATACCCTGTGCAAGCATCATCTCTCCAGAACTTCTACAACCTACATCCCTTTGAATGCGCTTACAGTAACCAAGCCTTAGTCTCCATCTACACAATTTTCCCCTGGCACATATCTTCCATTACCAAACTTTAATTTGAAGCCCCATTGTCATAACCATCATCATCAGGGCTTCTTTCCAGCGAGCTGGTAGGAACTTTGTGAACGAGACACCTCCATTGATTTCTGTGCCGGTATAGCCTTTTTCTCTCCACTGCATCCCAATTTACTCCTCTCCTCTTGAGATCTTCATTAATCTGGTCTATCCATCTCTTCCCAGGCTGCCCAATCGGTCTTCAAAATGGCTCTGAGCACTATGGGAATTAACATCTGAGGTCCTCAGTCACCCAGAACTTAGAACTACTTAAACCTAACTAACCTAAGGACATCACACACATCCATGCCCGAGGCAGGCTTCGAACCTGCGACAGCGGTCGCGCGAATCCAGACTGAAGTGCCTAGAACCGCTAGGCCACATCGGCCGGCCCAGTTGGTCTTCCTCTTGGCGCCCCAATCTCCAAATAGTGACTTGGAGTTCGAGTCAGGTGCTTTCGCTTCACACGACCTAACCATTTCAGTCTTGCAGCACTCATTCTTCCCTCCATGGTCAAGATCACCTGCAGATTTTTCCTTACATATTCGTTCTTAACTCCATTTTTTTTTTCGTGGAGCCGAGCTAAGGAACTTCATTTCTCCTGCCTGTATTAGACTACTTTCTCTCTTATTTATGACACAGGTCTCCAGACCATACGTCATGATTGGGAGGAGATAGTTTTACATATGGTCTGTTTAGCTCTTAAAGTGACTCCTTTGTCCTGCATTACGTTTCGTATTTGGTGGAAGATACTGGATCCTTTCGCTACTCTGTTCAAAATTTCTAACTTGGCGTTTTCATAACTTGATACGGCACTACCGAGATATCTGCAACTTTTCACACATTCAACTTTCTCTCCTTCCAGTATGATGTTACAAGATGTGAATGCACTACTCAACTTCATTAACACTGTCTTACTCTTACTCACAATTAATTTGAATTACCACTATCTTTCTCTTACTCACAGTCAACTTGAATTCTTTAAATTTTTTAATCCAGTTATTCTGCACCTCCATTTCCATCTCTCCCCATTGTGCTTCCGAAAATTAGTGTTCTCATGATAATTGTTAAAAGCATGGCACATTTACTGTAGATCCTGAACATTGCCATGAAACAACAACCATGAGAATATTAATTTTGCAAAAGAAATACTCATGTCATCCACAAATCCATGGAACCACTTTTTTCCACTCAGCAATACAGCGCTCATTGTTACTTTAGAATAGATCTTTTTTCAAAAAGAAATATCCATAATAAAATCCATTGCAGTTAACAAAGGATATGACCCTAATTTTATTGAGCACATCGTAGAGAAAAAAACAGCTGTTAAATGTTCAAATTTAGGCAAAAGCCACTTGTAGATAGGAAGTGAGAGTATTAAGTTCATTTCTATAGCATTTCTAAGAAATCGCACAGAATAAGCAGCGTTTTAAGCAAGAAATATGACTTCGGGGTTGCTTTCACTGTAGACAATAGTCTAAAAGGCTAATCCATGCTATCAAAACACAAGAAGATCGTTTCACTAACTCAGGTGTTTATAAAATTAAAACTCTTAAGTAGGACAGACAAGGAGACCTTTAAAGTAAGATATAAAAAGTAACCTGAGGGAAATGTGTACAAATCCGTTTTTCCTGGACATCCGCTTCTTCTCCGACACATACATGCAGGCTAGAAGGCTTAAAACTTTTGCATAAAGAAAGTAAAGGTTACAGGCCTGACCTCTTAAAGAATTAGAAAGTCTTAAACATTTTGCTCACAAAGATGGCTCCATCTTAAATGCAGAGATGCAACTCACAAATAGAAATTTTGTAGATAATTTCAAAACTCTCCTTTTGTAACGTGGCTCGATCTTACGTATGACTCTTGGACATTTCATTTTCCTCGTCTGTTAATGCTTGTGATACTTTGTCTCTTCTTTGTCTATGGTGATGTATTTCTTGATGTTTTTATGTTCACAATTTCTCAGATAAGTTATATTTTTTAGTCATACATAGTTTTACCATCTCCCCCCTCCTTTTCTCTCGGTCGCGCCACCCTATTCTTACAGCCCACTTTACTGGCTCCCTCCTCCCCCCTCCCCCCCTCTCTGTTGTCTTACTGTATTGTATAGTATTAGCACTATCTCACAGTTCACGTAATTTGTCTTTACTACTGTAAGATTTTCTTAATGGTAACTTATTTATTGTCATTTTATTAATTTCACATGTGTGCATAGCTAAATACGATCTGGTTTCCAGCAATTTTAGCGAAATAATGTTCAGTCACAAATTCTCGCGCATACTGGTAGTGACCTCCCTCGCCGGAAGCCTTATGAACCCAAGACTAGTGCACGAGCTGTAGATAGGCGAAATACACAGAGATGACAGAAGTCATGGGATAGCCATATGCACACATACAGACAGTGGTAGTACTGTGTACACAAGCTATAACAGGGCAGTGCATTGGCGGAGCTGTCATTTGTAGTGAAGCAACTTAAATCAATAAAAGCAAGTATTCTGGTTCAGACTGTATACCAATTAGGTTCCTTTCGGAGTATACTGATGCATTAGCTCCATATACAACCGTTCGTTCGACGAAAGATCCGTATCCAAAGACTGGAAAGTTGCACAGGTCACACCAATATTCGAGAAAGGTAGTAGGAGCAATCCACTAAATTATAGGCCAATATCATTAACGTCGATATGCAGCAGGATTTTTGAACATATATTGTGTTCGAACGTTATGAATTACCTCTAAGAAAACGGTCTGTTGACACACGGTCAACATGGGTTTAGAAAACATCGTTCTTGTGGAACACAACTAGCCCTTTATTCGCACGAAGTGTTGAGTGCTATTGACAAGGGATGGTCGGTCGCTTTTGGCTAGGGCCTCACGTCGGGTAGACCATTCGCCGGGTGCAAGTCTTTCGAGTTGACGCCACTTCGGCGACTTGCGCGTCGATGGGGATGAAATGATGATGATTACGACAACATAACACCCAGTCCCTGAGCAGAGAACATTTCCGACGCAGCCGGGAATCGAACCCGGGCCCTTACGATTGACATTCTGTCGCTCAGAGCACTCAGCTACCGGGGGCAGACATTGACAAGGAAGTTCAGATCGATTCCGTATTTCTGGATTTCCGGAAGGTTTTTGACACTGTACCACACAAGCGGCTTGTAGTAAAATTGCGTGCTTATGAAATATATGCTCGGCTATGTGACTGTATTTGTGATTTCCTGTCAGAGAGGTCATAGTTCGTGACGAAAAGGTATCGAGTAAAACAGAACTGATTTCTCGCGTTCCCCAAGGTAGTGTTATAGGCCCTTTGCTGTTTCTTATCTGCATAAACGATTTGGGAGACAAAATATGAGCAGCCGTCTTAGGTTGTTTGCAGATGACACTGTCGTTTATCGATTACTGAAGTCATCAGAAGATCAAACCAATTGCAGAACGACTTACAAAAGATATTTGTATGGTGCGAAAATTGGCAGTTGACCCTAAATAACGAAAAGTGTGAGAACATCCACATGAGTGCTAAAAGGAATTCGTTAAACTTCGGTTACACGATAAATCAGTCAAATCTTAAGGCCGTAAATTCAACTAAATACTTAGGAACTACAATTACGAACAACTTAAACTGGAAGGAACACATAGAAAATGTTGTGAAGAAGCTTAACCAAAGACCGCGTTTTATTCGCAGGATAACAGATCTACTAAGGAGACTGCCTACACTACGCTTGTCCATCCTCGTTTAGAATACTGCTGCTCGGTGTAGGATCTTTACCAAATAGGACTGATGGAGTACATCGAAAAAGTTCAAAGAAGGGCAGCACGTTTTATATTATCGCAAAGTATGGGACAGAGTGTCACAGAAATGATACAGAATTTGGACTGGACATCATTAAAACAAAGGCTTTTTTCGTTACGACGGACCCTCTCACGAAATTCGAATCACCAACTTTCTCCTCCGAATGCGAAAATATTTTGTTGACACCGACCTACATAGGGAGAAACGATCACCACGATAAAATACGGGAAATCAGAGCTCGTACGGAAAGATACAAGTGTTCGTTCTTTCCGCGCGCTATACGAGATTGGGATAATAGAGAGTTGTGAAGGTGGTTAGATGACCCCTCTGCCAAGTACTTAAAAGTGATTTGTTGCAGAGTATCCATACAGATGTAGATGTAGGTGATTCATGTGAAAACGTGTCCCAAGTGATTAAGGTCGCACGACGGAAATTAACAGACTTTGAACGCTGAATGGTTATTGGAGCTAGAAGCACGGGACATTCCATATCGGAAATCGTTAGGGAATTCAATATTCCGATGTCTACAGTGTCAAGAGTGTACCGAGAATACTAGATTTCAGGCATTATCGCTCACCTTAGACAACGCAGGTGGCCTTCACTTAATGACCGAGAGCAGAGGCGTTCGCATAGGGTTTTCAGTGCTAACAGACAAAGAACACTACGTGAAATAACCACAGAAATCAATGTGGGACGTAGGACGGACGTATACGTTAGGACGGTGCGGCAAAATCTGGCTTCAATGGGTTATGGGAGCAGACGTCCGACGCGAGTGCCTTTGCTAACAGCGTGACATCGCCTGCGTTACCTCTCCTGGGCTCGTGACCATATCGGTTGTACTATATACTACTGGAAAACTGTGTCCTGTCAGATGAGTGGATTTCAGTTGGTAAAGAGCTAATGGTAGGTTTCGAGTGTAGCCCAGATCCCAAGAAGCCACGGACGCAAGTTGTCAACAAGGCACTGTGCAAGCTGGTGGTGGCTCGATAACTTTTTATATAGGAGAGACAGGGAGGGTATTTAAGACGTGCTTTCGTGAGCGCTGCTCATCAAAATGGAGATAATTCATATAAGTCAGCTTTTGCAGAGCACCTCAAAACGGAGGAGCACACATCCTTGGTTAACGTGGAAATTTTGCATATAACTGACAAGGGCTACAAAATGAATCATTTAGAAGAATTTGAAAAATATAAACATTCTCACCTAAATGGCTTGGTTCAAATGGCTCTGAGCACTATGGGACTTAACAGCTATGGTCACCAGTCCCCTAGAACTTAGAACTACTTAAACCTAACTAACCTAAGGACATCACACAACACCCAGCCATCACGAGGCAGAGAAAATCCCTGACCCCGCCTGGAATCGAACCCGGGAACCCGGGCGTGGGAAGCGAGAACGCTATCTCACCTAAATCCTAAAGATTTGTTGAATGATGAACTTGCATTAAATAAGAGACACTATTTTTATCGCATATCATCTCCTCTAAAATGTGATAACTGGCTCAACCCTTCCAAGTATTAGATTATGTGTCATGTTTTGTTCAAATGTATTATATATAAATTCTTTACATGCTTGGTTACATTTTTTACATATGCTTTAATACATGTTCCTTGCTACTAGCCGGCCGGTGTGGCCGTGCGGTTCTAGGCGCTTTAGTCTGGAACAGCGCGACCGTTACGGTCGCGGGTTCGAATCCTGCCTCGGGCATGGATATGTGTGTTGTCCTTAGGTTAGTTAGGTTTAAGTAGTTCTAAGTTCTAGGCGACTAATGACCTCAGCAGTTGAGTCCCATAGTGCTCAGAGTCATTTGAACCATCTGAACCTTGCTACTAGCATAACAGATACATAGATGTGATTCAGTTATTGTAAACTGTCAAACAGTGTTTAAAATAATCACACACAATATGTAAATTTCTGAACTTACCATGGTGTTATCCTTCTGTGAATTTATCGAAACTGGTAAAATATAATAAATTTCATTTGCAACTGATGACTGAAATTTATCCTGAAAAAATATTACTACGTTAGCTGAAAATTACATGCATCAATAAAATAATAATCAGTCTTTGAAAAAGCTGTTTACTCTTTGACTTATGAACCTGATCCAAGAACTATGTGACTAAGGAAAAATGGACTGATAACACTGCAGTTTAGTCCCTTTAACCTCCACACCAATCTACCAGCTCTGAACTGTATCATATTTGTGAAATTGGTTTTATTGTTTCATATGTTCTACATAATACGATTCAATGTAATGAATACAACTCTTATTAATCCTCTACGTGTTTAATTCATACCTCCATACTACCATTTGTCAGAAGCCCATTGCATTTTCGCCGCTGAGAGTCACGCGTCTATTATAATTTCTATAACGCATTCTGATTTATGTGAACAGTTCGTTGTCACTTGGTTAGCATCACTGACTCTTGGTCACGCGGCCCTGGGTTGGATTTTTTTCGCCTGCGCCTGGATGTGTGTGTTGTCTTCATCATTATTTTATCATTGTCGACGCGCAAGTCGCCGAAGCGTAGTCAAATAAAAAGACTTGTACCAAACTCCCAATCAATGTCTCCCGGCCAATAAAGCGATACGCCCATTTCATTCCATTTTATTGATAGGAGAGCGCGGGGAAACAGATAACAGCTAGAATACATGGCTTACACAATTGTCATCGTGTTTAATCCGTACTAATTCATTCTTCTATACTAATATCACAAACGCAAAAATAACTCCGTCTGTTACCTTAACATGACTAAACCGCTGAAACGATTTCGATGAAATTTGGTACAAGATAGCGTGAATCCGGAGGAAGAACATAGACTGCCTTACATTGTGTGTAGTACAAGATATTTGTTGATTTGCAGAATATTACGGGAATTACGGGAAAAAATTATTCTTGAAAAAGCTATTTACTCTTTCACTTGTGAACATTTCTCAAAATGTTTCTGTTGATTGATATATTGTACGTAATACGATTGATCGTAGTCAATACAATGCATACATAATTCTCAACGTGTTTCATCCATACTTCCACACTAATTTCATTATTATTAGATGTGAAAGTGACTCTATCTCTTACGTTTTCACGACTCAACCGCTGAGCCGATTCCGATGAAATTTGGTATGGAGATAGGGCTACTTAAGAAAGGTGCGTTACCTTTTTGAGTATACGTGAGTGTGATGCAGACGAGGCTGGCACGGTGGTCGGCGACTCTTAGCGTTTATAACGTATTCCGCAACAGTGCGAATCCAATGTTATTCTGCGCATGTTTTATGACAGTGAATTGCTACACCACCTGGCTTAGATGGACAGTTTCTGTGCGGATACAGCAATAAAATTCGACGGTAATCCCGAGAACAATATTTAAAACTACTATGATAGGCCTTGAAAATGTAAGTCTGATTTAGCGCATAGAGTTTTCTAAGAGAGCTCAACCTGCGATAGTTACTCGAACGCAAGAAATCTCGAAGCACTCTCGAGTCCGCCGGAACTTGGATGCAGAACATCATTCAGCCCTAAGAGGTGCGGAAATAGAAGAACCATCAAAAGCTCGTAACATTTTGGTCGCTGGTCGTCACGCATCTTTTATAGCTTCCGAGACACTTTAAGACTCACAATGACGGCGTCATTTAATGCCTGCCCAGCAAACAGAGACACGTCATACCTTTACGTGTGGAAAGTGGCAGGCTTTCGGTGAGTTGTATTTGAATATGGTCTAGTAATTGACTATGTTAATCACAAATTAGTCATTTTAGGGGGATGGATCAAAACGTTGGCTCTATAGTGTATTGAATGGAAAGAGGAAACGGTTGGTATTTGTTGCTCTGGTGGCAGAACCTCACACCTCTGTAGACAGTGGAATGACTGAAACCTCTACTTCTGTACGAATGTAATGAATCGAGGCATCTTATAAATATAATTAGGAAGTATAATGCATGCTTTCAGATTCGACATACAACAAAATAACAGAAACGCGTTATTATTATCTACATACCACCATTGAATAATTTTTTATACATACTTCTGTACACCACTACATACGTAGATATTTGTTAAGTACTAGCTAACCTACTCGCCATCATTGATAATAACCAAATACTGATTCGCAAGCTCAGCCCCGGGTAACAGCTTAATATGTATCCACTGTTAATCTGTTGAAGCTGTCATTAATATCCTTCTGAAGAAAATGGTTTTATAAACGCTGAAACCATGGTTTAAATAATTATTTCATTTTGGAACTGACTGCCTGCCTACTATTTCTTGTAAATCACTGACAAGAGGAATGGGCTCTGATGAACGAGATGTCTTAAGACATCAGGGGATAGTTTCATGGTATTATAAGTAGATGGCTAAAAATTGTAGAGTTAGAGAGAGATTAGAATACATTCAACAAATAATTGAGGATGTAGGCTGCAATTGCTATCTGAGATGAAGAGGTTGGCACGGGAGAGGAATTCGTGATGTTTCACATCAAACTACTCAGAAAACTGATGATTCAATAAGTATTATGTACTACTGAAAAGAAACAGAAAGCATTTCGTGGAGTTTCAAAACACATATTTCATAATGTACCATTTCTAAAACGATGGATTTTCCGAGAACACAGAATCTATTTCATACTCGTTTTCATTTTGTCTGTTTAACAGGCCACAAGTGTTTAGGCATGAAAATAGCATTGTGATACCTAATTTACCTAATTCAGAGTTCATAACCACGTTTTCAACAGCAATTTGATGTAAACATTGCCCGCTTTTGCATTTCTCATGCGTTTTTGCAGACTTGGAAAGATAATGTGACATTTGACGAACATCATAAATGTAAAAAATAATTAATTTGAGTGTCAGTTATGTCTTACACTATGGTATACCTATTGAGCGTTTTACATTTCCATAGTGATATTCCATAGTGAATGATAAATAATTTTTCAGTGAAATTTACTGGTGTGAGTGGTGAATCAGGATATAAACATTATTTAGAAGTCAGTAATGATAATATGGTTGACAATATTTTAGCCATTTTCGGAATACAGATACTTTTTAAGTGTGTCTCATTTTATTTATAAACAATTCAGGTTGTTCAGATACTTTTGAGCACAGCTCAGATGGGGCTATTTGTAACTGGTTCTCTCATTTTAATGTTGGCTAAAACACTAGGCTTTGATTTAACGATAGGAGAGGGAGGTGTGAGACGTAATCTTTTATAAATATTTCAGGTCCTTTGGATAATTTGTGAACACAGCCTACATGGGCTGCATTATAATTGGCTGTTTCATTATAATGATGGCTGTTTTGAGCACAGTCCATGTGGAGCTACAATGTAACTGCCTCGTTTATTTATTGGTGGTTAAAATACTAGGCTCTTATTGGTAGAGAAGAGAGATATCTGTGTAATGTATTTTTTGATAAATATTTCAGGTCGTCCAGTCACTTCTGAGCACAGCCTGAATGGGGCTACGTTGTAATTGACTCTTGAATGGTGGCATAAATACTAAGCTCTGCTTGGAAGAGAATAGATGAGCAGAGCAGAGAGGAGATAGAGATGGCACATTATATATATATATATATATATATATATATATATATATATATATGTGTGTGTGTGTGTGTGTGTGTGTGTGTGTGTGTGTGTGTGTGTGTGTGTGTGCGTGTTTGTGTGTGTGCTGATGACCAACAACAATTTACACAGTTATAATCATTATTATTTACTGCATATCTTCAAATTTCACCCTATTTTTATACATAATTGTAATATTAGACTGAGATTGGCTGGAGAATAGTGACAGAAGAAGGGGCATGGCTTGTCATGTGATAGATAAACATAGCTTGTCACGTCATAGACAAGAGGGCATGGCTACCACCATCTTGGAGTGTGATGTCAGACAGGCGTGAGATGCATCTGTCACAGTCCAAGAAACGACCGGTGTGCAGAAAGAGTTCAGAATGTTATAACCCTACTATTGATGCTTAATACTAGCTGACTTCGTTTGTGTGAAGAGCCCTCTTTGCCTGCGCTAGTTTGCTTCTTAATTCCCCCTTGTTTCATCTATCATACATTATTTTGCTTCCAAAGGAGCAGAAATCCTTCATTTCGTCTACAAGATCATTCCGAGGTTTTGTCTTTGACATTAAACTTATTTCTGCTGTTTCTCATGACATTCGTCTTTCTTCGATTTACTCCCAATCCATATCCTGTGTCCGTTTCGACTCTTTCTTTACGTTCAATGCATCTAGTTTGTCATCTCTTTCTCGGAGGTTAGCAATTCTATCAGCGAATCTTGTCGTTGACATACCTCCAGACTGAACTTTAAAGCCACCACTAAAACTTTCTTTATTCCCGTCTATGTTTATTTGATGCACATATTTAACAGCAGCGAAGAAAGATTACATCCTTGCCTTGCGCACTTTTCAAGCCGAGCATTTCCCTCTTGATCTTCCAGTCTTATTGTTTCCTCTTGATTCCTCGCATAGTATATTGCATGTCTTCCTCTAAAGCCTATAGTTATTTCATATCGTCTGACACTTGTTATAGGTCGACAAATCCTATGATGGTGTCCTGATTTTTCCTTTGTCTCCACTATGAAGAGCACAGGGTGCAGCCAGCTGCAGGTGGTGGCACACGTCGGCACTAATGACGTGTGTCGCTTTGGATCTGAGGAAATTCTCTCTGGATTCCAGCGGCTATCTGATTTGGTGAAGGCTGCCGGTCTTGCTTACGAGATGAAGGCAGAGCTCACCATCTGCAGCATCTTTGACAGAACCGACTGCGGACCTTTGGTGCAGAGCCGGGTGGAGGGTCTGTATCAGAGGCTCAGACGGTTTTGCGACCGTATTGGCTGCAGATTCCTTGACTTGCGCCATAGGGTGGTGGGGTTTCGGGTTCCGCTGAATAGGTCAGGAGTTCACTACACTCAGCTGGCGGCTACACGGGTAGCGGAGGCTGTGTGGCGTGGACTGGGCGGTTTTTTAGGTTAGAAGGCCTCGGGAAAGTGCGGGATGGGCTGCAATGTCAAAGGGTGCTTGGCAATTACAGGACGTGCTTGGATCAAGGAACAGTCGGAATTATAGTTGTAAACTGTTGTAGTTGCGCTGGAAAAGTCCCTGAGCTTCAAGCGCTAATAGAAAGCACAGAAGCTGATATCGTTATAGGTACAGAAAGCTGGCTAAAGCCTGAAATAAGTTCTGCAGAAATTTTTACGAAGTCTCAGACGGTGTTCAGGAAAGATAGATTAGGCAGAATTGGTGGTGGAGTGTTGGTGTCTGTCAGTAGTGGTTTATCTTGTAGTGAAGTCGAAGTAGATACTCCGTGCGAATTGGTGTGGGTGGAGGTTATACTTAACAGCCGAATTATGTTAATAATTGGCTCCTTCTACCGACCCCCAGACTCCGATGATACAGTTGCGGAACAGTTCAGAGAAAGTTTGAGTCTCGTAACAAATAAATACCCCACTCATACGGTTATAGTTGGTGGGGACTTCAACCTACCCTCGGTATGTTGGCAAAAATACTTGTTCAAAACTGGTGGTAGGCAGAAAACGTCTTCCGAGATTGTCCTAAATGCATTCTCCGAAAATTATTTAGAGCAGTTAGTCCACGAACCCACGCGAATTGTAAATGGTTGCGAAAACACACTTGACCTCTTGGCCACAAACAATCCAGAGCTGATAGAGAGCATCATGACTGATACAGGGATTAGTGATCACAAGGTCATTGTAGCTAGGCTCAATACCATTTCTTCCAAATCCATCAGAAACAAACGCAAAATAATTTTATTTAAAAAAGCGGATAAAGTGCCACTAGAAGCCTTCCTAAAAGACAATTTCCATTCCTTCCGAACTGACTATGCGAATGTAGACGAGATGTGGCTCAAATTCAAAGATATAGTAGCAACAGCAATTGAGATCTTCATACCTCATAAATTGGTAAGAGATGGAACGGATCCCCCGTGGTACACAAAAAAGGTCCGAACGCTGTTGCAGAGGCAACGGAAAAAGCATGCGAAGTTCAGAAGAACGCGAAATCCCGAGGATGGGCTAAAATTTACAGACGCGCGAAATTTGGCACGTACTTCGATGCGAGATGCCTTTAATAGGTTCCACAACGAAACATTGTCTCGAAATTTGGTAGAAAATCCTAAGAAATTCTGGTCGTATGTAAAGTACACAAGCGGCAAGACGCAGTCAATACCTTCGCTGCGCAGTGCCGATGGTACTGTTATCGACGACTGTGCCGCTAAAGCGGAGTTATTGAACGCAGTTTTCCGAAATTCCTTCACCAGGGAAGACGAATGGAATATTCCAGAATTTGAAACACGAACATCTGCTAGCATGAGTCTCTTAGAAGTAGATACCTTAGGGGTTGCGAAGCAACTCAAATCGCTTGATACGGGCAAGTCTTCAGGTCCAGATTGTATACCGATTAGGTTCCTTTCAGATTACGCTGATACTATAGCTCCCTACTTAGCACTCATATACAACCGCTCGCTCACCGATAGATCTATACCTACAGACTGGAAAATTGCGCAGGTCGCACCAGTGTTCAAGAAGGGTAGTAGGAGTAATCCATTTAACTACAGACCTATATCATTGACGTCGGTTTGCAGTAGGGTTTTGGAGCATATACTGTATTCAAACATTATGAATCACCTCGAAGGGAACGATCTATTGACACGTAATCAGCATGGCTTCAGAAAACATCGCTCTTGTGCAACGCAGCTAGCTCTTTATTCGCACGAAGTAATGGCCGCTATCTACAGGGGATCTCAAGTTGATTCCGTATTTCTAGATTTCCGGAAAGCTTTTGACACCGTTCCTCACAAGCGACTTCTAATCAAGCTGCGGAGCTATGGGGTATCGTCTCAGTTGTGCGACTGGATTCGTGATTTCCTGTCAGGAAGGTCGCAGTTCGTAGTAATAGACGGCAAATCATCGAGTAAAACTGAAGTGATATCAGGTGTTCCCCAGGGAAGCGTCCTGGGACCTCTACTGTTCCTGATCTATATAAATGACCTGGGTGACAATCTGAGCAGTTCTCTTAGGTTGTTCGCAGATGATGCTGTAATTTACCGTCTTGTAAGGTCATCCGAAGACCAGTATCAGCTGCAAAGCGATTTAGAAAAGATTGCTGTATGGTGTGTCAGGTGGCAGTTGACGCTAAATAACGAAAAGTGTGAGATGATCCACATGAGTTCCAAAAGAAATCCGTTGGAATTCGATTACTCGATAAATAGTACAATTCTCAAGGCTGTCAATTCAACTAAGTACCTGGGTGTTAAAATTACGAACAACTTCAGTTGGAAGGACCACATAGATAATATTGTCGGGAATGCGAGCCAAAGGTTGCGTTTCATTGGCAGGACACTTAGAAGATGCAACAAGTCCACTAAAGAGACAGCTTACACTACACTCGTTCGTCCTCTGTTAGAATATTGCTGCGCGGTGTGGGATCCTTACCAGGTGGGATTGACGGAGGACACCGAGAGGGTGCAAAGAAGGGCAGCTCGTTTTGTATTATCGCGTTATAGGGGAGAGAGTGTGGCAGATATGATACACGAGTTGGGATGGAAGTCATTACAGCATAGACGTTTTTCGTCGCGGCGAGACCTTTTTACGTAATTTCAGTCACCAACTTTCTCTTCCGAATGCGAAAATATTTTGTTGAGCCCAACCTACATAGGTAGGAATGATCATCAAAATAAAATAAGAGAAATCAGAGCTCGAACAGAAAGGTTTAGGTGTTCGTTTTTCCCGCTCGCTGTTCGGGAGTGGAATAGTAGAGAGATAGTATGATTGTGGTTCTGCCAAGCACTTAAATGTGAATTGCAGAGTAGTCATGTAGATGTAGACATGTAGACTATCAAGTGCAGCGTCGGAACTGCCTCTCTAGTGCCTTTACATTTCCTACAGACATACTGATTGTCGTCTAGCAGTTCCTCAACTTTCTTTTCCATTTTCTGTATATTATTCTTGGCCGAATTTGGATGTAAAAGCTGTTATGCTGATTGTACAATAGTTCTCGCATTTATCTGCCTTTATTATGCTTGGGATTGCGTGGATGATATTTTTTCGAAAGCTCGATGGTACGTCTCCCTTCCCATAGATTCCGAAAGTAGTTAGTCTGAAGAAACGATAATTATCCACCCCTTGTTCGATGGAACGTCTTCTAAAGCTCTGTATCATCCGTGAAGCCTACCTTAAAGGTCTAAGAGAGACGAGTAGCACACAAAACCGAGGGTTTTCAAAGCTGCCTCTTCCGTGGATGAAGATTCCTTAGAGCTCACTTTATCCGCGAACAGCTCAACACAGCTATCAACATTATCCATCAGATCATTTATATATATCGTGAACTGTTATGGCCATACAACACTGCCCTGGGATTATTTATGCATCTAAAAGTTTGGTCCGTTAACAACGACGTTAGGAAATTCTGAATCCACTCACGTAACTGGTCCGCAGTTCATCAACCTCCTGTAATGTTCAGCAGCTGACCATGCATAATTGTATCGAGGAAGGAACACAGTACCACCCTGCTACTGTTACCTACTGCCCTTTGAATCTAATAAACGGAGCGAATGAAGCGGATTTCACCAGATCTCAGTCTGCGAAATCCTCGTTGATTCCTACATACTGAAACCTCCCCTTAGAAAAATTTATGAATGATTGTGCTTATAAACCCCTTACGTTATTTGATTTCCAAACAGCTGAGCAAAACTGAACGTGCACAGACATTTCTCTCTTTACTTATTCAGATCATCAATAAACTGACACAATATTTTTAGCACAACGCAATCTGACTTTCAATAATCTCTACAAAAGAATGGTCCTGACTAACAATAACCTATACCTTCCATGAATCACTTATCTCACAAAAATCTTCGTTACTCGAACTACTGCAATACAGCGAGCGCCAATACTGCCAGCTAATTAAAAGATTCTAACTACTGAAGTCGCTAACTACTGACAGGCATAGTTAGCAAATGAAAGATTTTGCTAGAGAACAAACAATGTATTTACCTTAATATTGTTCAAAAGTCAGTTCATGACATTCATTCAGTCTTACAAATTTACTGTTTCTGATGGACACACATCCAGACCATCCGCTCTCAAAACTCCGCCATCTCTTTCCCCACATTCACCACTGCTGGCGGCTCACCTCCAACTGCGCTACGCTACGCGCTGTTCACATCCAACTGCCCAACACTACAATAGCGAAAATTACAACAATGCCAAACAGCCACAGACTGCACACAGCACAGCCAGTGATTTTCATACAGAGTGCTACTTGGCGTTACCAATATAAAAACCTAAACAGCCTACTTACAATACGAAATTTTCGTTCAAATGCGAGCATAAAACATGTTCTATAATTCCACAACAGACTGAGTCAGCGATAATTATGAGCATCTGTACGATGAAGCTTCCTGAAAATGGAGTGATTTGGTCCTTCTTTCAGTCACGTAGAACCTTTGTTTGCTTCAGTAAGAGTACTGCAACAGAGGTAGCCAATTCTTTTACATAACCTGTATGGAATCGTACAGACTCCTCGCCAAGTCGTCATGATGTCTTTCTCCAGGGCAATTTTAGTTAAATCCCTATTCCGCGACCATGTATCTCAATATCTGCCACTTCGGCGTCCCTGCGATGATTGGAAGAATAAGCTGTGTTATATATTTCTGTAGTGAAACGATTTAGGAAGACGGAATTCAGTACTCCATTCTTCTGCATGTCATTCTCCGTTTCCTGCTAAATCTTCAAATTGTTTCCTGTGACACTTCCTAAAATAGAATATTTTCCTACTTCTGACTGTTTCTTTTATATTCGTTCCTCTGTTTTCAAGGACCTACCACACCAATCACCTCTACATTAACATCATAAGCATGTTAGAATTCTTCCATTGTCCTCTAATGACACCATTACCTCCGTAAGGAACTACTACAGCCTTCCTTTAAAATTTGTCTATCATAGCACAACCATTTGTTGATGTGGTTTTAATTCATGAAGAAAACACGTCATATGCTTGAAAATTCATCATGGAACCACCTTCGGTTTTGCTAAAATCACCAAGAAATTTTATTTATTTTTGTAAATGCATCAAAGAATTATTGTAATTCTACTTACCATTATTTTTACAGTCAGTCGCAACAAAATACCACAAGACTAGCTGAAACAACTGCAAATTTGTGCCTCCATTGAAGATTTCTATAACGCTACAGAAAAATGTCTTATTAAAAGGTGATATCCACCGAGTTCCCGAAATTTGAATTTTACACGCAAATCGTTACGAGTACACTGAAATATTGCTAGAAGTCTCCCTATAAAGCGAACTTGAAACATTGCGCAAGTGGTTAGGAACTGAGTTGTTTGGTTAATAGTTCGTGAGCGTTCTTCCATTGTCGTATTTCCATGAGTGCGGATTTGCGATGGCCGACATGATACGGCAGCGTTGTGTTTTAAACGCAGGAAAGCCGATGCAGAAACACATCAGATGTTGAAGCAATCTTTTGGAGACAACATTTCGGGTCAGCACAGACTTATGACTGGTACAAGCGCTTAAAAACCGCTCCAACAAGGACTGATGCCAGTCGGCCGTCAGCTGTCGTCACATCAGAAAATGCTCACAAAGCGAGGATTGTGATGATTGTGATTCTGCTAGCACATTCACGGAAATGTTCCTAAGGAAACTACCTGGCAGATTAAAAACTGTGTGCCGGACCGAGACTCGACTCGGAATGCATCTAAGCTGTGAGGACGCGCCCGTGAGTCGTGCCTGGGTAGCTGAGTTGGCAGCGCACTTTCCCGCGAAAGACAAAGGTTCCAAGTTCGAGTATCGATCCGGCACACTGCTTTAATCTGCCAGGTAGTTTCATATCAGCGCACAGTCAGCGGCAGAGTGAAAATTTCATTCTGTGCCCAAGGAGTTCTCCATTCCTGGTGCAACATATCGTAACATTATACTATAATTCTTGATGTTTGCGATCTTTGCCAGCGACTATGGACTATTCCTAAGGCAGTATTACGCTTGCAGTTCAAACTGCGGTCGTATTCTAGTTACTTTCTGGCTAATTAAAGTGATAAAAATAATGAACAGCCATTTTGCAGTCCCATTCTGTTTTTCTTCTTGACCGATACAGTCTAGATAAAAGTCAGTTGTATTGTGCTATACTAATAAAACTCTTAAATATTTGCTACATTTAATCTCTCGTTATTATCAGAGATTCTCTGACAGAAGAGTTATTATTCAGAGCTTTAACTGATCTTGAAAATAGAAAATCTGAAAAGATAAATGCTATTGTTTATAATGTGTAATGTATTCACATTTCTATCTGGTGTAAATATTAATTGAGACGCCATATGCTCTTACTTGTTCTGGTGATAAATAGAGCCTGCAGCTTCGCTCTCTTTCTCAAAGAGAAAATTACCTTATAAATTGCAATCAAAATTACGTCATTCACGCCCAGCCACCAGACAGGACAAGCGGACGTGCCACAATATATAAATTAGCTTTCGTGGAGAACCTATAACGGCACACCGCAAGGAAATGGAAAGTGGCTTACAAGGGGCTTTTTCGACCGAGTATCGTTCGTCAGTCTTGGTCCCTTACCAGGCAGGACTGATAGAAGGGATGGAGAACATCCAACGAACAGAGGCGCGTTTCGTCACGGGATTGCTTCGTCGGCGCGTGAGAGCGTTGCAGAATGTTCAAAAACTTCAGTGGCAGAAGATACAAGAGAGGCTTTGTGCATCACGAAGATGTTTACTATTGAAATTTCGAGAGAGCTCTTTCCGGGAAGAGTCGGACAACACACGAGGGTGGTGTGATAAGTCTGGTAAAAAAGCAAGAAAAAATGTTTGTTCTGTAACCACTCACCTTATTTCTCGACATAGTCTCCTTTGGGGGATATACACTTGGTCCAGGGATCCTCCACGTTTTTCATCCCATCGGAAAAGCAGATTCTGCGAAACTCTGCAAAAAACTCGCTGACTGCGTTTAATGGAAATTTCATCCCAGCGAACCAAAGTTTCAAGTTAACGAACAGGAAGAAGTCACTTGGAATTAAGCCTGGTGGAAAGGGTGGATGAGGTAGCCATTCAAAGCCTATTTCATGTGTTTTGGCATTATTATGGCTGATTTGTGGGATGGTGCATTATCCTCATGAAAGCGCAATTTTTTTGCGTAACAACCTTGGCCTTTTTTTTTTTTCAGCCAAAGCAAGCTCTGAACGGTCTAGCAATGAAGCATGATAGGATTCAGTTATGGCTCTGTCTTTTTCCAAGTAATCTTGGGAATCCCAAAACACAGTGGCCATTATCATACCAGCTGGCAAATATTTGTCTTCGCCTTCTTCGGGGCATGTTTCACCAGCCCTTGTCCATCGTTTTGATTGCCGTTTTGACTCTGGTGTGCAATGATGATCGAGGTTTCATCAACAGTCACAAATCTGTGTAAAATTCTTACGGATTGCGATTGAACACCGTCAGACATTACGTTAAAATGTTGTGCTAGATGCGCTTTTGGTCCACTGTGAGCGATTAGCTGCACACAGCTTACACACAGCTTCTTCATAGTCAAGTCTCTGTGCAGGACATTATCCACTCGCTCAGTTGTGACGCCTATAGTCTACGCAGTCTCACCAATTTTTATTCGGCGGCCTTGAATTACCGTATCATGGATTTTCTCACTGTTTCCTTCGTGGTGACCTCAATCACAAGGCAGGAGAGCGCTTCGTCTTCGGTGCTTGTCAGACCGCATTTAAATTCATTAATCTAAAAGTAAATGGTCTTCAATGATGGTGTAGAGTCCGCGTGAACGTCATCCAATTCTGTTTGATTTGTGCGGCAGTCTAACCCTCCAATCGAAAATGTTTAGTAATAGCATGAAACTCGGTTTTCTCCCTTTCCAACCGCAGTCGACTCACTGAGCAATTCCGAATTCAGACGGCTGTCAACAATGAACTGTACGGTGTACATTGTTGAAATTTTTATACGTTCCTTGGAGTAATCAAGCTTACCAACCATGAAGGTGCTACAATAATGTTCCCTTCTTTCAACAAACTCCAGACGATACAAGAGAGGTGTTATACTTCATGAGAAGTCTACTACTGAAATTAAGAGAGAGCACTTTCCTGGAAGAGTCGGACGACATAAATATTACCTTCTCCCACATACATCTCACGAAATGACCATGACGGAAAATTTGGAAAATTTGAGCTAATACAAAGATTTATATGCGCCATTTGTGAGTGGAAAATGGAAGGGGGTGCAGGTATCGGTACCAGAAGTACCGTTCGTCACACACCGTCAGGTGGCTTACGAAGTACTTGCGTAGATATAGATGTAGGATGTCGTCGGTGGAGCACTAAACTCACGCTCAACTTTACGTATTTTCATACTGGTTTTCTTGACACGAAGCAGTAGCCTAATTACAATCCATAGCTTTTACTGAAATGCATTCAATAATTAATATTCTAACGCAAAAGTAAAATTACTGCAATGAACCAACAGTTAAGTTAGGCACTGCTTTATTCGTTTTCTTTGAAAACCCATTGTGAAGTAACCACTATTGTTACAGGCCATTGCACTGAACAGTATATGGGGAGATCAAAAAGTTTCCATTCGGAGGCTGTACATTCCAGAATCGGTAAGCCAATCAGTTAAAATCGCCGCAAGCATTCAGGCAATCACCCCACCGACAAACGAGGTTTGACAAAACAGCGTTTCCTGCTGTGTGAAGAAGTGCGTAATTGTTTGCTGCACATACTCGTCCGACAGGAATCGTCGACCCTTCAAGGCCTGTTTTAATGGACTGAAGGCGTGATAATCGCATGGGGAAACGTCGAGACTATAGGGTTGGTGCCCTCGTGTCTTCCACACGAGTTGGCGTACCTTTTGCGTTACATTTGCGTGCGTTTTCATGAAGCAGCAGTACCCCTAGTCAACAACGGCGGTTTTCGATAGACATGTTGCCTCACACACGTTCGTCGCTCTCCGATGGATGTCTACCGGTGTGTATCCTTCGGCAGACAATAACAGAATAACAGCACGTTGGTCCTGTATGGACGCATCTATAATCCGTTATATATATAAGAATAAACCTGATGTAAACACTGCACTTAGTATTCTTCCGCGTTTGCTGGAACCTCACTGGTTTTCCGTTTCACATGGGACAGCAGCCAAGCTATGTCGAGTACTGTCAAGTACGATAATAAGGGTACGTTTTGTGCTGCGCGTTTCGCGCACATCGATTTAGCGATAGTACGGGACAACAGCTTTACCACCGCATTTAACTTGGACAGCACTGGCCGGTCAGCTGTTACGGCTAACTTGCAGTGACGTGGACAGCTGCAGTTCACACGAAAAAAGAGGCGAACAGAGAAGCAATACAGCTTCGAATGTCATTTAATTTTTAAGCAGTATGAAATAGTACACTGCAAATCTCACACAATAAGCTCGTTAGACGACTAGACGAAAACTGCAACACGTTATCGTTTTTAGCTTACGTACTACTGTAATTAAAAACAAGAATGATGAAAATCCTGACTTAACCATAGGGTAATTTTTCTGCATAAGCTGTGTGTAACGTAAGAGAGTATTGAAGGATTTCATTGCATAGTTAAATATTGAAGTCACTGAAGATATTACTTACAAGACAGTCGTCTGGTAATCTGTTAGGTGCTCCCTTATGCCGGCCAGAGTAACCTAGCGGTTCTAGGCGCTTCAGTCCGAAACCGCGCGACCGCTACGGTCGCAGGTTCGAGTCTTGCCTCGGGCATGGATGTGTGTGATGTGATGTCCTTAGGTTTAAGTAGTTCTAGAGTTCTAGGGGACTGGTGACCTCAGATGTTAAGTCTCATAGTGCCCAGAGCCATTTGAACCTTTTTTGGGAGGGGGCGGGGGGGGGGGGGGGGGAGGGCGGAGGGGAAGTAGCACATGCTACGATGATAACGAGCCTGTCAACAACAGAATACACGAAGCCAACCAGGAGCAGAATTATCTCTTCTTATTTTATGACGAGGCGTTCTATACCCCGCCAGCGCTCTGCGCGCCTTAGTTCCCGTATATCTGGCAGCTTGGATCCAGATCAGTTCTGTTGGGTTCATATTGTAATGGTACAGTAGCAAATGTGAAAATGCAGCATTTGAATGATGTGCTCGGTGCTGTGAAAATGATTGGTTTTCATGTTTCTGGGATACTTATCCACCTCTGTGGTATAAAACGATGGACATAGCCTAAATAAAGAGGATTTGGTTTCTAATTTTTGCCTTAAAAATTAAATTGTTATGTTTTCTTAATTTAAACAACTTTTATGAACAGTCCTTCATAAAACATCGATAATTAAGAATTTGTGTTTGAAATGGGAGCAGGAATTTCGCGCCCAATAAGTAATTAGAAACAAGAAGACGTGCATTATTCATAAAAGGTGATGATGAATTTTATAATTACGAGATGTAGATATTTCAAATTGAAGGAGAAAAAAGATACACTTTGGAGATTTGAAACTAAGCACGAATAACCGCATTTGGTTCCACATGCCATTAAGCTACCGACTGCGCTACACGTGTAATACAACTTACTTCGTCAACTACATTGTATACAACTTTTGGATAACTTCATAGCCGATTACCTCAGTAAATTTATGAAAAACACTAAGAACAGCCTACTTCTCGGCACTTTTTAACCGTGTTCCACGCGTGGTTCACTACGGAACAGAAACAGCCTGAGCCATTTTCCTACTGCGCATTAACAGCGCGACAATCAGGCACAACGCTACAAAAAAAATGGCTCTGAGCACTGTGGAACTTAACTGCTGAGGTCATCAGTCCCCTCGAACTTAGAACTACTTAAACCTAACTAACCTAAGGACATCACACCGGCCGGCACAACGCCACAGAGGCTGTGACTGTATACGATTTTTGAAATAAAAACTACGTAGCTAAAGCGTGATTGAGAAAAACGTTGATAGCTGTTAATACATTTGAATATCTTAAAGTTTCATTTAACGTAACTTAGTAATAAGATACCTAATACAAAAGTAGGACCTCTTTCCAAGAGCGTAACACCAGTGAACGTGTGCTATGGCTTCTGACCAATCATCGCGTTTGTTTTTGTTTACATCATGTTCATTCTTATGATGAACGGATTACAGTAATAACGTTGCATAGTATAGAGTGCCGCATTTATAGGTCGCGCAGGATATGTGGGCGATGCACAGTGACTAGTTTTCGTCCAAGCTGGGCGAGTTCATCCGTTTGTTCAGGAGGCGAGAGCTTGCCACCTCTCGGCCGGTCGGTGAGGACAGAGTCGACGCGCACACTCTTCATTCTTTCGCAAACGATTTTACAGAAACTATTAGGAAAGAAAATTAATTTTGCTTGACTTGTAGCTTTATATTTCAGGTTCATTATGATGTGCCTATCATTTCTTTAATAGTCATAGTTATTGTGATATTTACATGGAACTAAGACACGGAGCGAAATTTGAAAGAGTTTGCAATGAAAAGTACGGGCCGCTTGATTTTGCGTCTGGTGCATATTACTTAATATGTTGCTGTGTATGAAATTTAGCTAACATATTGAATTTTTGTTTGGACTTGATCGGAGGTCTCTATCTGTTACCTTATCGCTGGCTCTGTTCTATCGCATATGAGTGAAATATCTACATTCCTCATATTTCACAAGCGGTTTGATATATCGAAATGAGATTTTGGCAAATTATAGCACACAAAGAGGAGAGTATTTTTCCATATGGTTATTACGCAAAACTTCATTATATACTGCAGTACTCCACTAACTACAGACTTTTCCGATGAGAGAATGTAATTTTTAAGAGGGCTGAAACGAGGAATGCTATGGGGTTTGGAACAACACGAGTGAAGGCATTACACGTTTACTTTGTACCAAGGATGTGCTTTTTCATAAGATGTTGACCTTACTTTTCCTCAGTCCCTCACTTAATCAGCCGTTGTTTCAGAATTCTCTCTCAATTGCCTCTCCACAACACGTTAGTGAGGTCAGAATGTGTAAACTCCGCTGAGTTTTGGCAAAATAAGCAAATTTTAACACGGTAGCAAGAGACATGTGTAGATTGTTTTTAAAATTCTCTGCTCTTGACTCTTCTCTGAAACAAACCAGGCGAAAATAAATAGCTGCATTTGGGGCGGAATTCTTTTTAGATGCTAACCAAAGAAGAGGTGACAGATCTCTTTGAATGGTATGGGGGCGTCGAGGGGTCCCGTTTAATATTTACCAAAAATGTGAGTGTAGGCATCAGTTTAGAACGGCACTTCCCCTTCAACGCTTGGCATATCCCTATTATTCTCTGAGCGACCACTCATCATTGTCGCTCGCCCCACGTGTGCCCTGCCGTCTGCGCATCTAGCGGCCAGGGCATTTTGCGCGCACTATACCGTACGCGTTTCAGAAATATACGAAAGCCACACAGATACCTTGCTTATATACGCGCCTCAGAATAGTGCTACGTTGCATATTCGCTGTAGCAGTGCCTTCAGACTGAAACTTCTTGGCCGTCCCTTATACAACAACGGAAAAAAATCGCATCACCAAGAAGTAGTTGTGCGACATAAACTGAAAGTTGGTAGGCGTGTTTCTACATCTGAAATGTGACGTCTGTTCATATTTCGCACCAGTCGCATAAGAATGGTGACAGTAGCGCCACTATGGGGATGCAAATCAGTTTTGCTTTAAATATACACTGTAACGTTCGTGAGCGTTAATTGCCGGCTGGGGCGGTCTAGCGGTTCAGGCGCTCAGTCCGGAACCGCGGGACTGTTACGGTCGCAGGTTCGAATCCTGCCTCGGGCATGGATGTGTGTGATGTCCTTAGGTTAGTTAGGTTTAAGTAGTTCTAAGTTCTAGGGGACCGATGACCACAGATGTTAAGTCCCATAGTGCTCAGAGCCATTTGAACCATTTGAACCGGACTAGGTGAGATGATGTTAGTAATGCCTTTAGAGCGACAAAGACGCCATTATCAACAATTCTCTGAGTTTGAATGAGGTCGTGTAACAGAGCTCCCTTCTCCGATATTGCAGATAGACATGGCAAGAATGTAACCACTGTGCATTATTGCTGGCGGCAGCAGTCACGAAAAAGTATAGTCGCAAGAAGGCTGGGCTCCAGATGGCCACATGCCCTACCGAGAGGAAAGACCATCGTCTACATCTACATCTACATGGATACTCTGCAAATCACATTCAAGTGCCTGGCAGAGCGTTCACCGAACCACCTTCACAATTCTCTATTATTCTAATCTCGTATAGCGCGAGGAAAGGATGAACACCCACATTTTCCCGTACGAGCTCTGATTTCCCTTATTTTTTCGTGGTGATCGTTCCTCCCTACGTAGGTCGGTATCAACAAAATATTTTCCATTCGGAGGATGAAGTTGGCGATTGGAATTTCGTGAGAAGATTCCGTCGCAACGACTTTCTTTTAATGAAGCCCATCCCAAATCCTGTATCATTTCTGTGACACTCTCTCCCATATTTCGCGATAATACAAAACGTGCTGCCTTTCTTTGAACTTTTCCGATGTACTCCGTCAGTTCTATTGGGTAAAGATCCCACACCGCGCAGCAGTATTCTAAAAGAGAATGGACAAGCGTACTGTAGGCAGTCTCCTTAGTAGGTCTGTTACTTTTTCTAAGTGTCCTGCCAATAAAACGCAATCTCTGGTTAGTCTTCCCGACAACTTTTCTTTGTGTTCCTTCCAATTTAAGTTGTTCGTAATTGTAATACCTAGGCATTTAATTGAATTTACGGTTTTCAGATTAGACTAATTTATCGTGTAACAGAAGTTTTGTAAGTAGGCTGTTTAGGTTTTTTTATTGGTAACGCCGCCGCCACGTAGCGCTCTGTATAAAAATCACTGGCTGTGCCGTGTGCAGTCTGTGGCTGGTTTGCATTGTTGTCTGCCATTGTACTGTTGGGCAGCGGCAGCTGGATGCTAACAGCGCGTAGCGTTGCGCAGTTGGAGGTGAGCCGCCAGCAGTGCTGGACGTGGGGAGAGATATGGCGGAGTTTTGAAATTTGTGAGAATTCGTGTCATGAACTAATATATATATTATGACTATTAAGGTAAATACATTGTTTGTACTCTATTAAAATCTTTCATTCGCTAACTGTGCCTATCAGTAGTTAGTGCCTTCAGTAGTTTGAATCTTTTATTTAGCTGGCAGTAGTGGTGCTCGCTGTATTGCAGTAGTTCGAGTAACGAAGATTTTTGTGAGGTAAGTGATTTGTGTAACGTATAGGTTAATGTTAGTCAGGGCCATTCTTTTGTAGGGATTTTAGGAAGTCAGATTGCGTTGCGCTAAAAATATTGTGTGCCAGTTTAAGCACAGTCGTGTACAATTTTTCTAAGGGGACGTTTCATATGTCGACCCTTAGCCAAGGATACCTCACTGGAATCTTCTGATTTTTTCTTGTAGTTTGTGTAATTAATGTAGATTTTGTTTATTGCTAGCGTGTAATTGTAGAGAGAATCTCCTTTGTAGTTGTAGTCTTTCATTGTTGTACAGTACAACAGTTGTAGCATGCATGTAGAGTTGCACCAAGTATTTCGCAGCTGCGCTTGCAATTAACTAGATATTATTTTCTATGTTAATGTATTCTCTTATTTTTGCTCTTCAAATTGTTTTTTTTCTGTGTTGTCGTGTGAAATATTGTGACAATAATGGCGTGTGAAAAACGTAATACTAGGCTCCAAAGTAGTAGTAGTAGTAGTAGTAGTTTTATTCATCCGTAGATCTCTTTTTACAAGGATATAGGACATGTCAAAGTATTTACAAGCTTAGATCAATTTACAATAAGCTAATTCGTATACACATATATTTACAGACTTCTAGTTAGAGACAATCATTAGATTTTACTCCTGGTATACAATAATTTATTTACAAATAACTCATTAAATAATGTAATGCCACACTATTCACTCATATTTCACTATCAGTCACTGCACACATTATACACACATTGTTTCATAACACTTCACTCACTACATACACACACACACACACACACACACACACACACACACACAGGTGATCCTTGGGCCATTTTCTGTACTGCAAGTTCCCATTTGCTATCCTGAAAAACTGAGTCAGCATCCCTTCATAATTAGTGAGATGTTGAGCTCAGAAAGAGGAAGAGGTGTTAGTATTGTGCTATGCATAGCTTGAGGGGAGAGTGTCTCTAGAAAGGAAAAAAGAAGAAAAATAATAAAGTGAAGGTGTTATGTGGAATATTGGATGTTTTATAATCATCATTATTATTATTATTTGTTTGTATAACATTTTTTATCAAACCCCTACTCTGCTTTATCTAAGTAATCCTTCAATGTATAAAATGTATTGCATAACAGGTACTTTTTAGCTGCCTTCTTAAATAAGTGTATTTTTGAAATTTCTTTAATCTCTTTTGGTAATTTATTGTACAGTTTTATTCCTTGGTAGAAAATGCTGTTTTGAGTTTTATGTTTATTTTTTCTTGGTAAATGTAAGTTGAGTCTATCTCTTGTTGCATGATCATGGACAGAGCTGTTTGTGCAGTAATTGCCAATGTTACTTTTGATGTGTACAACTGACTGGTAAATGTGTTCACATGGAGCAGTTAAAATTCCCAGTGTTTTGAACAGATCTTTACAATGAGCTCGACTACTATTTCTGGTTATTATTCTTATGGCTCTTTTCTGGAGTTTGAAAATTGTGTTCATATTTTGTGGATTTGTTCCCCAAAAAAGAATGCCATAGCTAAGAATTGAGTGTACATATGAATAATATGTAACTAAAAGACACTGCATGTTACACACAGATGATAGAATTCCAAGGGCATAACATGCTGATGACATTCTGTTTGCAAGTACCTTTGTGTGTTCGCACCACTTCAGCTGAGAGTCAATATTCATTCCTAGAAATTTTGCATTTGTTACACAGTCTATAGAGGTGCCATCTACATTTAATTTAACATTGTCATTTTTCCTCTTCAAACTGAAGTTCATGGCATTAGTTTTCTTTATGTTTAATGTCAATTTGTTGCTTATTGACCAATCGTAAACTTCCTTGAGAGTTTCATTTGCTTTCTCGGTAAGGAGTTCTCTTGTTCTCTCAGTGACTATAATATTGCTGTCATCAGCGAAGAGAATTTTCTCACCATGAGTAACACTACTGGGAAAGTCATTGATGTATATCAGGAATAGTATTGGTCCTAATATGCTACCTTGTGGAACCCCTATATTAATGTGTTTTGGTTCTGATAAGTATTTTACTAAAAGTTTAGATCTATTTGAAGTATGTGTTATCTCTACTCTTTGTACCCTATCTGTTAGGTATGATCGAAACCAGTCATTAGCTACCCCTCTTATTCCTAATGCTTCTAATTTATTTAATAGAATCTTGTGGTTGACTGTATCAAAAGCCTTAGAAACATCCAAAAATATGCCTGTGACACACTCATCTTTATCAAGAGCATTAAGTACAACTTTTGTGAATTCTACTATGGCTGACTCCGTATTTTTGCCACTTCGAAAACCAAACTGTGATTTGCTTAAAAGATTGTATTTATTCAGATAATTCATTAATCTGTCTTTCATAATTGCTTCTATTATTTTTGAGAATGCTGACAGCAGGGAAATGGGCCGGTAATTTTCTATGTCTTCTGCATTACCTTTCTTAAGCAAAGGTACAACTCTTGCCTGTTTTAGCTGCTCTGGAAATGTCCCTGATGTGAAGGATTCATTTATTATATTTGTTAATGGGCCTTGTATAATCCCTATGCATTGTTTCAGTACACACATTGGTACATCATCTAAGCCTTCTGACTTTTTATTTTTTAGCTTTTGAACAGTTTTATTGACTTCATTCTCTGTGGTTGGAAGTAACATCATTGTATCTAGTGCAACAATTTTTGCAGGTGTTATATTTGTTTTGGGGAATTTTTGCTGTAACTTATCTGCAATACTTGAAAAATGCTCGTTTACATAGTTTGCTAAGTGTTGTGGATCATTTATTACCTTATCCCCCTCCCTTAGCAGTATGTTATTCTGCGTTTGTTTGCCTCTCCCCGTTTCCTTTTTTATAACATTCCAGACTGCTTTGCTTTTATTCTCTGCATTATATATTATTTTGTCATTAAATGACTTTTTTGCAGCAATCAGCACCTTCCTATAAATCTTTTTGTATCTATGATAGAAATTTAAGAATTCTGGATCATTGTGAATCTTTTTCATGGAACTGAGGTGTTTAAGTGTTTGGGAGGACTTCTTAATACCTGCTGTTATCCATCTGTTTTTGTGAGATGTTGATACAGTCATGCATACTTTTGGAAATGCTGTTTCAAAGTTCAATTTAAACAATGTGGAGAATTTGGAGAATTTCATATTCACATTGGTTTCGTTATACACTTCATCCCAGCTTTGTTTTTCTAGTTCTTTTGAAAAATCTTTTATTTTGATTTCTGATAGATGTCGTTTATAGGCTTGTAGTTTAGGGAATGATTCTATGCCTGATTTTACTGTTGTTATTTGACAGAGATGGTCTGATAGTCCGAGATCTTTTACAGCTACATCACATTTTTCCCTGTCTATATTTGTGGCCACATGGTCAATTACTGATGCAGTCATTGTAAACTGAGAAATGACAGTGAAGACGAAAGCAGTGTGTTAGCGCCACCGAGTAATGAATTAACTAATGTTCAAAGTAGTAATTTAGTAACTGTACACAGGGAAATGGAGCGGGCTGCAAACAATGGTGTAGACAGTGAAATAAGTAGTGAACAGGGAACAATTACCGATCGATCAGTCGGCATCAGCTCGCCTCAGGATTCCGAAATGACAGGACACATTCTTTCGAATACTGTAGATTCAGGTTTTGCGTCCTCACCGCTTTCTCAAATAAGTCAAGACACATTTTCTATTTTTCAAACTGCGAATATTGCCGGTTCAAATGCATTGCCGAATAGCACTAAGGAACATGTTTCAGACACCAGTGCATTGTTATTACAATTAATGCAAAATGGGACAAAAGCTTCAAAAGTTAGACACAATGGAACAAAATCAGAGACAAACACAGCAAAAGCTTCAAAAGTTAGACACAATGGAACAAAATCAGAGACAAACACAGCAAAAGTTAGACGCAATGGAGCAAAAGCTTCAAAAGTTAGACTCAGTGGAACATACACTTGAACAAACACGTGAAGATTTAACTATTGAATTACATAAAATCGAATCGAAATGTCAAAAAGTCTGTAATGACGTAAAAACACAAATTTGTGAGCATTTCCAACCTATTTTCCCGCGGCATGAAAATGCATTACAGAATCACGAAGCAGCCATAAAAGAACTGCAAACAATTGTTCATGAAAATCATGAGACCTTGCAAGCTAAAATTGACTCAGTTACATCTAGCGATTCGGTTACGCAACTTGCAAAAACTCAAGAAAACTTAAAGGACACAGTAGATACTCTGAAAATTGGTTCAGAAAGACACATGGAGGACATTAGTTCATTATCAGAGAAAGTAGTTGAACTTTCGGATCAGCTAAATAATTTATCTACGAAGGTAGATGATAATCTGAATGACACAAAACCGGTAGTCTTTAATGACACAGAAGAGTTCGAACAAATTAGGAAATTCAAACAAAATCAGAATCAAATTAATACGCAATACCAAAGAGAAATCCGGGAAGTACAAGATCAGCTGACACAGGTAATACAAGATTTACGTATTTCAGAGGACACTCGCACTCCAATACGGGAAGAGGGACATATAAATACGGAACTGCCACAAAATAACAACACAGGGCATTTCGGAAATCATGAAAGAAATTGGCAAGGTACACCGAATTTTGAGGTGGAACTGCCGAAACGACGTAACAATGACCGACATGCGACTCGCCGACATGATGATTTTGACTATAAGCTGTTCATTACTACACGTAAATTCAAAACATTTAGGAATTCTGGCAACGACATTCATCCACAAGCGTGGCTTCATCAATTCTCTCATTATTTTCCTCCCACCTGGTCACTAGAGCACAGATTAGAATTTATGTGTGGCTACTTAGAGAATGAACCAGCTGTAAGAATGCGATCGGTCATTCACGATTGCCACAGTGAAGGAGAATTTTACCAATGCCTTCCTCTCAGCATATTGGTCTCAAGCTACACAAGACCGAGTAAAACATGGCATCATAATGATGAAACATTTCGAACAATCTGAATTTTCCATTCCTGTGAAATATTTTGAAGACATGTTACATAAGAATCAATATCTTTCAAACCCCACAGAACTCATCCACATTTGCTTAATGAAATTGCCTGAACATTTACGACATATGATTTTGGTGGGACGTTGCAAAGATGACATTGAAGCTTTTCAGGAAATTCTTACAAGAATTAGAAATTGACACAGACCGTAGCCGGATACGAAAACAGGAAAACAATCACTACAGGTCACATCCGTCACAATTCCGTGACGACAGAAACAATGACAGGAGACGACAAGTCTATTCTTACAACGCAAATCGTGACCAAAACAGACACCACGCATATGAGAACCACTGGCAGAGTAATAGCTACAGAGAAACATCGGATTTCCGTAGTAATGATTATAACAGAGACAATCGTAGAAACAGACAATATGGAAGCCAAAACAATTACTATCAAGGGAGACAGAATAACTTCAGACGCAACGGTCCAGCGCGCAGTTACGATTCAGGGAGAAATTCTCCACCACGTGGCCGACAAGAAATTAATTACAGAAATTACCGGCATGACGACAGACGATATGATCGTAACGACAGACCTGAATTGCATCAGAACTGGCGGGAGTCAAACAGAGCAGGGCCCTCTCGGCAAGGTTAATTTGTAGAAGTTAGGTCTCCTAATCCTAATAACGACGCGCGCCAACAAAGAAACAGACAATGACTCACACCGGCAGGCAGCCACGTGCGCCGGCTGGGCTTGAGAAAAATAACATAGACGCTAACCTTGAGAAAAATTCCAGTATTCTTTACCGACGTGTACCACATGATAATTGCGTTCAAGTTGAAACTCTGCGTACTAGGAAGAGTAAAGGTTTACACCACATTTCCATGTAAAACCGTTTCTTGAGAGATAATCTGCTTTTTAACTTAGCCTGTGCCATAATATTTTTCGCTTCACGTTACTAGTACGCGTTGTCACACTTAGAAACTGTTAACATGCAACAATGTTTGAAGTTAAATATCCAATCAAGAACCAAGAAAACTTATTTAAACAGAAATTACGAATGCATTGTTATAGACAGCAGAGGACACTGTGGTTAGTTTATTTGACAGCTACACGATTTTATCACGACGCTACTAATGAGTGATAATTTACAATGTTGCTTTTGCGGTGTATCTGTTTTATATCTGCACAGTTTTGCTGTTTTCTTCTGGAAAGGAAAACATGTTTTAGTTGTAACTTTGTGGTATAGCTACAATGAGACAGCCTTTTCTGTAGCACAATAATACGTTATAGTACAGTACTTACTTCATCACAGCAATAAGCGTAATAACTAAGATATCTATACGCAAAGCATTTCACTTTCGTTTATCATGAGGTAAGTACATTGACTTCTGCAGAACTTAGCTTTCGGAGGACAATAACTACGACACTTCCACAGAGATTGTCTTACAGCAAGACGCACATTTAGCGCTACAGGACATGCATTTAAGTGATTAAGTTTGTACTTAAACCATTTATTTTTCAACATATTTGAACTACAAATAAAGTTTTCCGTGATACATTTCATTCCATTGCTGTAATCTGTAACACCTGAGGATATAATTACATTAATCCTCAGGGGGTACACGCTTACTTTGTGTACCATGTGTTTGTCAAGCACAAGGAGCCCTAGCTAATATGGTATTTACTTATACAACTTTACACATCGGTACCATATTTCTCTAACACATAAATTACACAGCTGTGTGATAATTTAACTGAGAGACAAACTTTTTTTACTACATCAGTGACAGATGTTTATGTAATTACACAGTTGGATAACTTCACACTTATGAAATTGTATTTTGTCTGTACTTTGTGAACTGTTCATACTTTTTCGGAACCATTGTGATATTATGAGAGCTTTGAATGATGTATTTGGTATGGGATCATGATTTTTAAAGTACGTTTGAGGTAGATGACACTTTTGACATGACCAGAGAATCTTTTTTTAGGTTTTGAAATTATTGGAGGAAGCTACGACGATTTTGGGGGTTGACTGAGGTGTTATGATGTTATTATTACGATGACTATGTGTATTATGCTGCTGAGGTATGTTTATGATCAATAAGCTGATGCTATATGAGGAATTTGATTATGCTACTTATTTATTATGATGAAATATTGAAGAAGTGTCTACGAATATGTATATGTGTAACAAAGCAAGGAATAATGAGTAGTGGTTAGGGACTCTTGTTTGTGAAAAAGGATGTTGGAAACCGAGAATCGTACTTTAAGTGTTATGAAATGTGTGTATATGCGTGAATGTATCACTATGCTGGTGAAATTTTTTTGGACACTATTATATTTAAAGGATTTTGTTTCTACAGATTTCTAACGCAAATTCTCAACCTGTGAAAATATTTTTATATGAGACTGCCACTGTAGCAGAAACTGGTGTCATAAATATTTCGATAAGACAGTTAAGTGACCACCTGCACGTAATGCGTCGTGGGCACCCAGCTGGGCGACAACCACCTGACAAAAGAAAGCCATTAGTGTGTGCCTTTCAGAGGCACAGGTGAAAAAAAAAAGGAGGCCATTATCCTCGCTATTGACATTCCTTTGTAGAAAGCACCGCAAATACGACACGCTCATTACTGAGAAAGATACTTACATCTGACACCTGATTATAACAAATGTCTTTCTAAGAGAGTTGAGAGAATTCTACTAACTTATGAAATGTCACATGACTATTGAATGATATTTTTATGCTTTGTCCATAGTTGCTTATTTCATTTGATATCTGTTTTCCAGCTGTGTTGCAGCATTGGTTTTATAAAATTAAATGCATTTGCTAATGTGAACACTTTCTGTCGACAGATCTATTAAATAATTATTTTATGATCCACATTCTTCGAAAAAGGAGCTCTTGGAATGGAAAGAGCAATAAGAAGCGACTAATAACAGTAACTGTATATATAATTTCCTTTTCAAGTACTTGGTAATTTGTTGTGGCATTAGTTTTTGTGGTGCACCACTTTAATTGCATAGACATTAAGATGTGAATAGACATTGTCCTTATCTGCATTCTTGTCTTTAGTGTAACATTTTTTCTGCTTGAGCTTTGTCATGTTTAGGTATAAGTTATAGCATTTGCTGCAGCTGTTTGCCATTCATAGTGCTACTGAATGTCACTTTGAATTACTGATTTATTTTTCTTGTTTGCTGCGCATTGCCTTATATTAGTTGTAATATTGCTGCCTTTTTTGCCAATTTCCATTTTTTTATCATTGTGTAAATTGTTTTGTGCTGCTGCATTGCCTCATCCCTTAGTTAAGCATCTGAGCTCAGTAGATTTAAGTTAGCTTAAGAGGGGGGTAACCTATATAAGAGAATGAGTTGCGATGAATTTGAAGAAATGTACTGAGAGGTTATATAAGAAAAGTACAGAAAGCAATTATAGATAGGACTTTTTGGAAATAATGAAGAACGAAGGGAGATCTCCGAGAAGTAAAGAAAGTTTTGTTTGCAAAATACTGCAGTAAAACAAACCCTGCCCTTTCCTTGTGTTATCCCACTATGTGTTTGTGTACCCTTGTGTATTTATGTTCTTCCTGTCTTTATATGTTCATCTGATAAGACTTATGTTGTAGAATTTTCTAATATTCAGCTACATTCACTATGATGAGGAATACTCTTATCCTCAAATGTAATTTGCATGAATAATATGTCGTTTTCTTTGTAAATATGTTTAGAAATTATTTATTCTGTTCTGTTTTAATGCTCATGTGTGAAGTTGATGTTTCAAAAGTTATTCTGATCTTTTATGTATGTACTTATGTCGTAATTTTGTAACACTGATGTATTTGCTATTTCGATTCTTTTGTAAAGCCTGTACTACTGCTAATGTTATCTGTATTGTTATGTTCTTTAATGATATATTTTGTACCTTTGTTATTGTATTCTTATGTTATAAAATTGTAATTGACACCAGTTCATCAAATTAAGTAACTTGTAAATTACATTTCACTGCATACGTTTCTGTTGGTCGTAGTATATGGACAATATGTGAGAAGTAGGGACTGATAGTGTTTGCACGTGTGTTAATAATTCAGTAAGGGACTGGATAACAGCATTGCTGGTTGTAAGGACATTTCAAAAACAATTTTTGTGAGTGCACAAGTGGTGGTTATGGACTTGCTATATTATCCGCAAGACTCTTCAATGGTGATTGTGCACCTGCACAGTCAAACAGATGGCTGCTGGCCGTCTCTACAAGGACTACAGTAGGTCTACACCTTTGACGACCCACCGATACCATTATTTCTACAAGGACTGCAGTGGGTCTCCACCTCTGGTGGCCCACCAATACCGTAATCTCTACCAGGACTACAATGGGTCTACTCTGTGATGACTACCTACCAATATTCTTGAAAACTTCGACTGACTCTGCTGTGGGTTTGCTCTGTTGTGGCCCATTACCTGTCTGCATGTCAAGAGTCAGCACTGTCTTTCCGTTGGAAGGACAACACTGCTTCTTCAAGACTGCATGGAAATCCACTACTTCCGTGTGCATTTTCTTTTACTACTCAGACTTTGAGAAAAACACTGCAATTTTACTTTGATGAATGTTCAGGACTGTCTTTATGGACTGTGAGAAAATTTTAGCTTTTGACCAACATTGTATCGATAAGTGTGTGCATTTCGTTTCTTTGTCATTGTAATTATGAAAAAATTTTTCAAATCTGTATTGGCCACTGCCCAAAACAATTTGTAAATTTTTTTGTGGGGAGCATGAGGGCTATGTAAGTAGGCTGTTTAGGTTTTTTTATTGGTAACGCCGCCTCCACGTAGCGCTCTGTATAAAAATCACTGGCTGTGCCGTGTGCAGTCTGTGGCTGGTTTGCATTGTTGTCTGCCATTGTACTGTTGGGCAGCGGCAGCTGTGAGTACCAGTCGTGAGTCGTGCTTCGGTAGCTCAGTTGGTAGAGCACTTGCCCGCGAAAGGCAAAGGTCCCGAGTTCGAATCTCGGTCGGGCACACAGTTTTAATCTGCCAGGAAGTTTCATTTCAGCGCACACTCCGCTGCAGAGTGAAAATCTCATTCTGGAAACATCCCCCAGGCTGTGGCTAAGCCATGTCTCCACAGTATCCTTTCTTTCAGGAGTGCTAGTTCTGCATGTTTCGTAGAAGAGCTTCTGTAAAGTTTGGAAGGTAGGAGACGGATACTGGCAGAAGTAAAGCTGTGAGTGCCGGTCGTGAGTCGTGCTTCGGTAGCTCAGTTGGTAGAGCACTTGCCCGCGAAAGGCAAAGGTCCCGAGTTCGAGTCTCGGTTGGGCACACAGTTTTAATCTGCCAGGAAGTTTCATATCAGTGCACACTCCGCTGCAGAGTGAAAATCTCATTCTGTATAGGTTAATGTTAGTCAGGGCCATTCTTTCGTAGGGATTTTGCGTTGCGCTAAAAATATTGTGTGTCAGTTTAAGCACATTCGTGTATAATTTTTCTAAGGGGACGTTTCAGTTTAACGAGTTCCTTTTAGCACTCATGTGGATGATCTTACACTTTTCGTTATTTAGGGACAATTTCCACTTTTAGCACCATTGAGATATCTTTTCTAAATCGTTTTGCAGTTTGTTTTGATCTTCTGATGACTTTATTTGTCGATAAATGACAGCGTCCTCTGCAAACAACCTCAGACGGCTACTCAGATTGTCTCCAAAATCGTATATGTAGATGAGGAACAGCTAAGTCCCTACAACACTACCTTGGGGAACGCCAGAAATCATTTGTGGTACAGTGTCAAAAGCCTTCCGGAAATCCAGAAATATGGAATCGATCTGAATCCCTTGTCAGTAGCACTCAACACTTCACGTGAATAAAGAGCTAGTTGTGTTTCACAGGAACGACGTTTTCTAAACCCATGTTGGCTGTGTGTCAATAGACCGTTTTCTTCGAGGTAATTCATGATGTTCAAACACAATATATGTTCTAAAATCCTGATGCATATCGCGGTTAACGATATGGGCCAGTAATTTAGTGGATTACTCCTACTACTTTTCTTGAATATTGGTGTGACCTGTGCAACTTTCCAGCGTTTGGGTACAGATCTTTCGTCGAGCGAACGGTTGTATATGATTGATAAGTATGGAGCTAATGCATCAGCATACTCCAAAAGGAACCTAATTGGTATACGGTCTGCACCAAAATACTTGCTTTTATTAAGTGATTTCAGTTGCTTCACTACTCCGAGGATATTAACTTCTACGTTAGTCATGTTGGCAGTTGTTCTCTATTCGAATTCTGGAATATTTTCTTCGTCTTCTATTGTGAAGGCATTTCGGAAGGCTGTGTTTAGTAACTTTGATTTGGCAGCACTGTCTTCGATAGTATCTCAATTGCTATCGCGCAGAAAAGGCATTGATTGTTTCTTGCTGCTAACATGCTTCACATACGACCAGAATCTCTTTGGATTTTCTGCCAAGTTTCGAGACAAAGTTTCGTTGTGGACACTGTTATAGGCATCTCGCATTGAAGCCCGCGCTAAACTTCGAGCTTCTGTAAAAGATCGCCAATCTTGTGGATTTTGCGTCTGTTTAAATTTGGCGTGCTTGTTTCGTAATTTCTACAACAGTGTTCCAACCCGTGTTATGTACCAAGGAGGATCAGCTTCGTCGTTTGTTTGGCATAAATCTCTCAATTGTTGCCGATACTATTGCTTTGAATTTAAGCTACATCTGGTCTCCACTTAAATTATTAATTTGGAATGAGTGGAGATTGTCTCTTAGGAAGGCGTCAAGTGAATTTTTGTCTGCTTTTTTGAATAGGTATATTTTTCGCTTATTTTTCGAGAATTTGGTGATTACAGTATTCAATCTTGCTACGCCAACTGTGTGTTCACTAATCCCTGAATCGTTTTTGATGCTCGTTATTAATTCAGGATTATTTGTTGCTAAGAGGTCAAGAGTGTTTTCACAACCGTTTACTATTCGCGTGGGCTCATGAACTAACTGCTCGATATAACTTTCAGAGAATGCGTTTAGCACAATTTCGGATGATATTTTATGCGTACTTTCGGAATTAAACACGTATTTTCGCCAACATATCGATGGTAAATTAAAGTCACCACCAACTATTATCGTATGAGTCGGGTACGTGTTTGAAGTCAAATTCTAGTTTTCTTTGAACCTTTCAGCAACTGTATCATTTGACTTGGGAGGTCGGTAAAAATATCCAATTATTATTTTATTCCGGTTGCCAACAATGACCTCTGCCCATACTAACTCACACTTCAATTTCGTGACAAGATAAACTACTTCTGACAGCAACAAACACGCCACCGCCAACCGTGTTTAGCCTATCCTTTCGGAACACCGTTAGGTTCTTACAAAAATTTCGGCTGAGCTGTAGTTCAGCCTGCACCCTTTGTGACTGAAGCCCATATTGTGTTTTCCCAAGACCCTCTAACCTAAAAAACCACCCAGTCCACGCCACACAGCCCCTGCTACCCGTATAGCCGTCTCCTGCGTATAGTGGACACCTGACCTGCTCAGCGGAATCCAAACCCAACCACCCTTTGGCGTAAGTCTAGGAATCTGCAGCCTAGGCGGTCGCAGAACCGTCTGAGCCTCTGATTCAGACCCTCTACTAGGCTCTGTACCAAAGGTCCGCAATCGGTCCTGTCGACTATGCTGCAAATGGCTGGCTCTGCTTTCATCTTGCAAGCAAGACTGGCAGCCTTTACCACTTCTGTTAACCGCTCCAAACCAGAGAGAATCTCTTCTGATCCAAAGTGACACACGTCTTTGTTATCGACGTGAGCATCCACCTGCAGTTGGCTGCACTCTGTGCTCTTCATGGCATCTGGGAGGAACCTTACCACATCTGGAATGACTCCAACGGTATGCACACGGAGTGCACATTGGTTTTCTTACCCTTCTTGTCAGCCAAGACCCTAAGGAGCCTCATAACGCACCTAACGTTGGAGCTCTCAACTACCAATAATCCCACCCTCTGCCATTGCCTGGATCTTGCAGGCTGAGTGGTTTCCAATGAAACAGGACGGGCGACAGCATCTGGCTCAGCGACAGTGTCAGCCACAGACAGCACCTGAAACGTGTTTGTGAGACAAACCGGGGAGGCCTTACGTGCCACTGCCTGGGAAGTCTTTCGTCGCCTGCTTCGCCCCGGGGCGACATCCCACTTGACCACAGGTGAAGGGTCAACCTCAGTGTGAGCAGTAACTGGATTGGCCACTGGTGAGGACCGACCAGAGGACTCTGGCGTTCTGGACGTCTCTTGGATCCCCACGGCCAGCCCACAAAAGTGGTGCCCAGCCACTGCAGCCTCAAGCTGTGGAACTGAAGCCATCACAGCCTGAAGCTGAGAGTGAAGTTTCACCAACTTGGCTCGCGTCCGCACACAACAATCGCAGTCCCTGTCCATATCAAAGACCGTGGAAAACTAAACTATGCAGATAAACAGATCATATTCAGCATACGGCTCTAACGCATCGTACTGCATCTACGGGAGTAATCTGAGCAGCAGTTGACACCACAGTGAGACAATGAATTGTTACAAATCGATTACTTCAAAGACAGATCATTGGACGGCAGAGTGGAGATAAGTTGTACTTTCTGATGAAACCTCATTCTGCCTCGATGCCAGTGATGGCCGTGTTTTCGTTAGGAAGAGGCCAGTTAACGGCCTGCACCCAACCTGTGTGCATGCTAGACACACTGGACCTACACCTGTAGTATTGGTCTGGGGTGTGGTTTCGTACGACAGCAATAGAGCTCTGTGGTTATCCCACGCACCCTGATTGTAAACTTCTATGTCAGTCTGGCGATTCAGTCTGTCATGCCATTCATGAACAGCATTCCAGCAGCTGCTTTCCAACAAGTTAACGTTAGCCCAAGTACCGCTGTTGTAACCCAAGATGCTCTGCAGAGCGTTGACATGTTGTTCTATACTACTCAATCACCATATCAGTTTCCAATCGAGTTCATATGGGACATCATCCGATGACAAGTCCAGCATCAACGACAAGCAGCATTAACCGTCCCTACGAGTATATTGACGAACCAAGTACAACAGACATGGAACTCCCATCCACAAAATGACGTCCGGCACCTGTAAAACACAGTGCATGCACGTTTACATTCATGTGTTCAACGATCTGGCGGCTATACCGGTTATTTGTGTACCAGCATTTCACATTTGCAATGGCTTATCTCGCACCTGTGATCTTCCAATGTAATATCTTACATATTTTAATTATACAAATATATTCCCAAAATGTCATTACTCTACTTTAATAAGATTTTGGTGTTGCCACTTTCCCGTCAGTAGCATAATTAATTATTTCACAAGTCAGCAAGTTTAACTTTTAAATAATTTGTTCGAACATGTAAAGACAGCAAGAAAAATACCAGTGGACGTGAATCAGGCTAGCGAAAACGAAATGATCTGTGCAGTTGACCAATATACAGCTCATGAAACTCAACCAGTCAGTACTTTAACAGAATTATTAAGAAATTTAGTAATGATACCCAGGACAATGGCCATAGTACAGAATCGCGTAGGCGAACCGATGCAAAAGCAAGACAATATGTCGTCTTTGCAAGCATAGATTTCTACAAAATAGAACGACTTAGCGTATGAGATTTCAGCAAAGCAGGATGCCTTAGCAACTGAAATGTTATAATTAAAAGCAGCTCATGCGGGTGTGCCTGAAGCAGTACAAAAATTTACTAATGTATTCATCATGATTAAGCGAACCCAAGGACAATCAAGTAATAGTCACAACTGACACAAAGCCAAGAAGCCATGGAAAGGGTCACAACAGAGGCTATGTCCAAACATAATCGTTCGGCAAAGCAAATAAAAATACAGATGGTTATGTAACAGAAAAATTAGCAAAACTTTGAGGGAATGGCAAAAAGATTTTTGCAAACACATAGAAAGTGTTAAACAAGAACTTGTGGGGGTGAAAGAAGTAACGATGAACAGTCGATTACACAAGGTTCTGGAATAAATCAGATTTCCGAACCTACATCAAGCAAGCCGTAGCGAATGCAAGTGGGAATGTTATGCAAGTGGGAATGTTGAATGCATCGATGCACAACACATCGTTTAATATGGGGGCTGGGCCACTGCTCACGTCCATTTTACTCAAGGAGAAGTAATATAGCACCAGAAATGCTAAGTGTTTTGTCAGATAAACGAACAATACATCCGGTCGTATTTATTCATTCATTTCGTGTAGCCGTTCCAATACCATGGTCTGGCACACAAAATATAGGTTTGTCGGTAGCCATATCCAAGGAGATGCGTCGTTGTGGGCCACAGAAGCTGTTCAATAGTGTAGGACATATGGCAGAAAATCATTTTTAGCAAAATATTGGTTGGTTGGAGTCCAAATGCGACTTTTGAAACAAGTCTTAATCCAGAGCCATTCCAGGGATGGCAGAGCAACTTATGAAAATACTTCAAGAAGTATATTAACAAGACTAGATACTGAGGTAATCCAATATTGCATAGAGATTTGTTGTGAGTATTAAATGTAAAGTTGTCAATGGCAACAATGGAAATCACAAATATGCACAAGTCATTGCACAGGTCATAAGAAACAGTAAAGTGTGGCAGGAGATCAGCGTAATGAAAACAACAATAATCTTTGCACGAAGATGCAAAAGCAATAACAGATATAACGCTGGCCATGTAAATCATAATGACCATATACAGTGGCAAATCCCAAGACAGAAGAGCTATACTAATCATAACAGGCAGAGTTCAGTACCTGAGAGAGAACACATAGTGGAGGACATAATATGGCCATCTACATGTTTTCACGAAAATGAATCACCACTGTATTAGGCCCTGAAATAATGATCGAGGAACGGAGTAATGACAGAATCTAAGCATACTGATTAGGTATGGTAATGACGACGTTAAGGACAATTTATACTCTGATGGCATCAAATGTGAGTGTAAGCACATGACTACAACACAATCTGCTATAAACTTATATATAGGTAATATGTTAACAAATGTTATTTTAGACACAGGTGCTGTTGTGAAGTATTGAATGACATTAATAAAAGGATATGTGAAGAGAGTAACGTACCTGTCTTACCAGTTAGTAAGTGCAGGATACTGGGAATGATAGGCAACAGGTTTTGCAATGGAAAGTAGCCAGACAGCATTCCAAAAAGACTAGGAAATGTAGCTATTCCACGCATGTTCTTAGTGTCATATTTACTGAGTGTGGATTGCATTCTAGGCATGGGATTTCTTTGAGAGAGGGATGCAACAATCGACTTTTCTTTGGAGAAATATCAGCTCATGATTAACGGCATAATTCTGCAGGTAGATACATTAAAATCAGATCTAGACATGCAGATACTGCCAAAGCCTGTGAATCGAAATGATAAGCAGAGAGGCGAAATGCGCCGTTAGGCAGCTACCTGAACAGACTGTTTTACCAATATTAAGAAGCAGATTGCAAAAAAGACAATAGCGTCCACATATTCGAATATTCAGCAGCATGAAGTACTAATCAGTATTGTGTTAAGATATGTCAAAGTATTAGAAGGAAACTGGGGATATAAATGTCACCTAATTGTCACAATCCCATGACATTTTCTGCAACACATCCTACTCTTCTCCATGGGCAAAAAGACTGGCCATTGCTCGAGAGACCCAGACAGTATTGGAATGGAGATAACCGAATCCGCTATGAGTCTGTATTGCAGTCCACTACCTGCTGGAACAAAGGAGGGAATGTCAGGCTAGTAATGTACATGAAGGCTACATCATTGTACCCATCCACACACAGTTCAAAAACCTAGATGAAGATACCCAAAACTTTCATGGTGTCAAACAGCTGACCAGTACTGATTTAAAAGTCTCATACTGGCAGATTGTACTAAATGAGATGTAGGAAAAGTACATTGCTTTCATTTATGCTGGAAACAGCTGTCAGTTCAAAGTGTTACCATTCAATCTAAATGTTAGTGCTGCCGTATTTATTGCCGCACTGGGTTCTCTGTTCAGACCAGATCTACTCTATATGTAAATGATTTATTAATAACAATGCAAATGTTGTGAAGAGCATATAGATATCATTAAGAAACTGTGCATTCTTTCTTTAAATTTTTCTGATGCACTCATTCTGCATTTGGCAGTAATTTTCTCAGTCCTTGGTAATGAGAGGCCAGTATCAAAGTACATAAGAAAACCATGCCACACTGTACTCTCTGTATTCATACAACTGTACTAAACTACCGGTCTAGGGCATACCCACAGCAGTGATAGAGTAGAGATGCTAAGAGAATTTACTGCATTTATATTCGCGGATAATAAATTATATATGTATATATGTTATTGTATTCATTGCACTGTCAAAACTATAGTCAGCAGTCTCGCTGGATCTGGGATGGCAGTCTAAAAGATGTTGTATTTGGAAGATACGAATTGATCCTGATTAGTAGATTCAACTACAAAGGTTGATAATAGGAACATTAAAACGTTACTTAGGCAAGTCTAATACTGACACGTAGGTGTGAGTCAAGAACGGTAAACGACACCTGTGCTTATAAAGATAAACTGTGAGCAGCACTTACCTTTGGTGCGAGCTCCGTTACCAGAAAGTGAAGTTCATAATGTGTGTGTCATGGGTGCACCTACAGTCATGAACAGTAATTCCGAGGTGTGAGAAACGCTTTGCACTACATATGTGACCACAGGTCAGGAAGTACTTATCATTAGGGACAGCTCGGCCTGATACAAGAGTAACAAACGGTATTTCACGTTATTGAGAGCCATTAAGACTGATTCAGAAGTATCACGGCGTGTCTAGAGTTCACGTCGCGTGATATTCTTTGCTCACTACTTATGAGAAGCCATGTTGGGTTCATTGTATTTGGGTATTACTTGCGTTTTATGACAATATGTCGTTTCAAGGCAATGGTACGATGAAGATTTATCGTAGATATGTCACTCTAGGCGTGATTTCTTATAATTAAATGTTAACTAATGTCGCTTTGGCTGTAAAACTGCTAAGGAGACTTTAACATGAATAGTAATCCAGTAACACTGTCAGTGATCGCTGTGGTCCTGTGTTTAGAAACATGCAGTTATACAACCACTGACGTAGGTTCAAGTCCTAGAGTGTGTTAATATTTTTTTTATCTTTGCTTTTGCAACACATTCTGGAACACTCTTATCCATGTAACAGAAGTATATTCTGCAATAGTCTATGATACTTACATATAAGAGCGTGCCCTCTCAGTAACGAGTTTCTTCCCTTTCTTGACTTCAGCCTGATTAAAAAACGGAAGATGAAATTGCTGCGAATTAAACAACTAGCAGTGTTCCCTCCCGTCACAAATAGTTGACTGTTGTTCCCTAACACGTCGCGTTTCCTGCGGGAGTAGCTAGTCAGAAATCTAAGAGTCCAGCTTAAATGACATTTATATTCTTGTCTATCGCAAACATTTGGTTGTTTATTTCCGAATACGTCAAGATTTCCAACGGTGTGGAGAGGCAGGAACCTAACATCACAGCTTAAACCGCTGCGAACGAAACGAGCAGCAATAATATCTACAGCCTGGCTTATTATGAAAACATTTGCTATTTATTTGGTAAATCTCAAAATTTTCACAGACGTCGTTAGGTGGGAATCTAAGAACATAGCTTAAATTGGTGGGAATGAAACTAGCAGTGATCACATTTATAGTCTTGCTTGTCACAAATATTTAGCTGCCATCGAATCCTTAACAACGCTTTCGTAAATTAGGCGGTCAAGAAAAAGATCATACCACGCATCGAGAGAATGTAGTCACGTGATCGATTCCCGATATCAGCCGAACAGATGGACGTCACGTTACCGCGTTCCGATCTCAGCTACTGATTATTCTTGTTTCTTGCTGAGGTGTCCCTAACGGTAAGAAGGTGCGGTCGGTTACTAAGCAACTGTTGTAGGGGTGACAAACTATGTTGGTTAACGGCATTGTTAGAAGATGTCTTTATGTAGCAGACACTTTAAACTTAAAGAAGAAGTTTCAAAATGACTGCAATTAGCTGACCACACAGACGCAGAGTTTAATGGAACACTATGATTAAAGATGTATCACAGACCGCCAAGTGACACACAATGAACTGGCTCGTACAGGAAACAAACACTGCGCTAACCAGTGTGGAAAAGAAATTTTATCACAGTCTGTCCATCCCTAATCCGCTCTATTTCACACTATGTTCGATAAAAATGTTGTCACGTGAGAGATACCCCTGTCTCCCGTTGAATACTAATTGGTTACATGGTTCTTTCCATAGAAATATGAAGTTAATTAGTGCTTTTAATATTTTTAGTGTTGTTTCATATGTTCGGGCCGTCTGATGCGAGATGGCGCTTCTGCTAGCCGATCTTTCCCTATCCCTGAGGGTTCTATATATCTGAACGTATTACAGCCTCGCCTAGAGCAACACGATGCTACTCCACCGACACATTGACAATCCGAAATGCCAACAACCGGAGATGTCAAAAACCCAAGATGTCTCAAGAATGAATAAAATTGTTAGTCAAGAAATACAATCAAGAAAACTTTTGTAATATCTCAACCACAGATGAGTATGTATAACATACAACGAATTGCTTCAGTCATCTATGCACTGATTATACAAGAAATTATAAATTATGTGTCAATAGCTCAGAAGAAAGCTCGTTGGTCGTGGGACCTTCTTGGGTAGAGGCTGCTACGCTGTCAATTCGAACCTGTGATTGTGCTTTTTGTGGAATGCCACTTGCCCAAGTTAGTCTACAGTGGGCAAGATCTCTAGTGCTGACAATGGTGGTAGGCGGCACTTCTCTTTAATGTATCATGCTTAGCTATTATTCAAACATTCACACATTTTAGACTGTCTTTGACAACATTCGACATGGTAACTTTCCATCCAACTTCTGAAATATGATACACATGTCTGGTTCTCCGGTACGCACTAGACGGTGTGATTGTTACATATTCACAACTACGTTAAGCCCGGTATAAAGTACAACGTGTCTGGCTCCGAAGAAACCCGAAACAGAGTGACTATTACATATTCACACCTAAGTAGCGCACAATACTGAGATAACATGTCCGCCCCTCCAGAACGCCCGAAACAGAGTGACTAGCGCAGCCGAAGTACTTCGTCTCCCAGGTGCGCCAAAGCGACCCGAAGGTGTTCAAAGCACTTCAGTTGCAATATCATTACTCTTATGTTTCTCAAAACTGGTGAAATTTAATAAAGAAAAGCGATAGACTCGTAGGGTAGCCATGACAGACCGCCATACTAAAAACTGGGTTAAATACAATGAAAGGTAGATAAATAATTAATAAGAGAAGTTAGGCATTTTGGCACCTAGCACTCGAACGTGCCGACCAATCAGAAGCAAATTCAGTACAATTGGCGGGCTCTCCCACAGGGTTGGTACATACTGCACCATCTGTCGCTTGTACGTCACTCCACTTTTGTACCATATGCTACTTCACGTGTGTCAAGCTGCATCAAGGCGAGCTTCTAGCAAAATAAAATACTGGTGGACGCTGCCATAAATGTCACAAAATGTTACATATCAATTATTATCTTGCTATCCAGTATCTAGAAAAAAACTGTAAATATGATATGATTTCCCCTCGAATAATAGTAGAATGAACTATGATCTAACAAAACGATCTAACCACTGTTTAGTTATGAAATATTAAAATTTCTGTGAATTTTAATTATGTGCATATCTTAAATTACAGCTAGCATATTTTCCACTACATGTAGCACAAAGTAGTTACAGCATCTGATTAAACATTGTATGATAAATTTGACACTAATGTCATTACGTCCATACACAGATTTTAAAAAATTTCACTTTTAGTAAAGTGCTTCATCTTTCAACAAGTGAAAAGTTTTTCATTAACACCAAATTTTAGTTTGTTACTTTCCACATATTTCTGTAAAGTTCTTATTATTGAAAAATAAAAATATTCTGATAATATTTACATGTAAGTGCACTGCAATATAACACACTCAGAGCAAACACATTTATTTTATCTTCAAGTGGAAGCCCACGTTACCCCTTAATAGGTATTCTAACTTGGTTCAAAAAGTGATGTAAAGCTTTCTTCATAAGATACTGATACCCTCCGGTCTTATATGTCTCTCCGTCTTAGTGACATTTTTTGCATTCAGCTTTCTTTTTGTATTTCTTGGACAGTACACGTTACTCTTCAACTGTCTGCACCCTTGATTCAAATGAACAATCTCGGCAGCTTTATACAGTATTTTCATTGCTTCTTCTGAGGATGACTTGTTCCATCTAATTTAATTACTTTTTCCTCGCATGGATTGAGTGGCATGCATAAATCAAAGAGTGTCTGTATTCAGGGCGCTCACTGGTGTATTCAATTCGCTTCAATCAGTGGCATCCACAGAGAATGACACTATTTACTATGCATCTGTTCGGCAATTTGGGTTTGAGTGAGTGAAAGAGCTGGAGGTTGATGTAGAACATCAAACAATCTTGCCATTGCAATCCACAAAAAATTCCTCTCTTCTGAATGCATGAAATGGCACGCCTCAAAATAAAAAGCACGTAATATTCTTGTGTACACCTTGCGTGTCCTTCTTTATAAGATCGCCCTTCTAATATTTATAAACCACTTATTGCTCCTGTGGAGTGTAAATAAACGATTTCTCTAATAAATGCATGCATACTGGACCATAATCCAGCTTTACTCTGCAAACCCCCATGAGGGGCATGGCAGAGTGTACCTTACACTCTATCAGTTATTTGGTTTTCTTCCCGTTCCATTCAAGTATAGAGCGTGGGAAGAATGATTGTTTGAATATCTCTGTGCATGCGGTAATTATTCTGATCTTATTCTGAGGATCCCTATTTGAGCAGTACTTAGGGGATTATACTACGTACCTAGAGTCCATTAAAAGGTGGTTCTTGAAGTTCTCGGGACAGTTTACGCCCATCTTCAAGAGTCTTCCAATTCATTTCCTTCAGTACCTTTTGACACTCTCTCAAAGATTAAATAAACCTGTGACCATTCGTGCTGCCCTTTTCTGTATACATTCAGTATCCCCCGTTTGTTCTATCTGGTATGGGTTCCACACATTTGAGCAATATTCTAGACCGGTCACACGAGTGATTTGTAAACAACCTCCTTTGTAGATTGATTGCACTTCACCACTGTTCTACCAATAAACAAAAGTCTACCACCTGCCTTACCCAAGTCTGAGCCTATGTGATCATTCCATTTCGTATCCGTGCAGAGTGTTACACCCACGTATCTGCATGAGCTGGCCGATTCCAACAGTGACTCATTGATATTCTAGTCATAGGTTACTATGTATTTTCGTTTTGCGAAGTGCACAATTTTTATATTTCTGAACATTTAAAGCAAGTTGCCAAACTTTGCACCACTTTGAAATCTTATCAAGACCTGGCTGAATATTTATGCAACTTCTTTCAGGTAGTACTTCATTATAGATAACTGCATCATCTGCAAAAAGGATGATTTTTCTATTAATATTGTCTGCCTCGCCATTAATGTACAATGTGAACAGCAAGGGTCCCAACACATTTCCCTAGGTTACGCCCACAGTTACTTCTACATCTGACGAAGACTCTCCATCCAAGATAACATGCTGTGTTCTCCCTACCAAAAAGTTCTCAATCCAGTCACAAATTTCACTTGATAACCCATATGATCGAACTATTACAATAATCGTAAATGTGGTAATGAGTCAAAGGATTTTAGGAAATCAGGAAATACTGTATCTACGTGATTGCCTTGATCTAAAGCTTACAGTATGTCATGTGCGAAAAGTGCAGTTGAGTTTCACATGATCGATATTTTCGGAATCTGTGCTGGTTGGCATTGAGGAGTTCATTCTGTTGAAGATACCTCATTATGTTTGACCTCTGAATGTGTTCTAAGATTCTACAAGAAATCGATGTCAAGGACATTAGACGGTAGTTTTGTCGATCGCTTCTACTGCGCTTCTTGAAGACAGGTGTGACTAAGTATTTCCAAGAACTGGACACAGCTTTTTGTTCAAAAGCTCTCAAATACGTTATAATTAGAAGAGGGGCTAACTCAGCCGCAAATTCAGCATATAATCTGACAGGGATTCCATCGGGCTATGGAACTTTGCCCCGTTTTAACGATTTGAGCTGTTTCTCAACATTACTGACATTAGTACTTATTTCAATCATTTTTTCACTGGTTAGAGGATTAAATTGGGGCAATTCTCCTGGGTTTTCCTTTTTAAAGGAACATTTGAAAATGCAGTTCAGCATTTCAGCTTTTACTTTGCTACACTCGATTTCAGTTCCTGTCTCATTCGCTAGGGGCTAAACACGAACTTTGGTGTCAGTAACAGCCTTTACATACGACCAAAATTTTTTGGGGTTCTGTGAGAGATCATTTGTCTGTATTTTGCTACGGTAGTTATAGAAGGCATGACGAATTGCTCTCTTGACTGCCAAACGCGTTTCATTCAGCATATCTGTATCTATAGCCCTTGGCTTTGTTTATGCAGTAACCTCTGTTTCTTTAGAAGTTTCTTTGCAGTGATTGTATACTATGGGGGGTCCCTCCCATTATGTACTATTCTACTGGGTACTACATACCTATCTAGTGCGTGGTCAACTAGTCTTTTTAACTTGAGCCATAGTTGCTCTACATGCTCCTGCCCTGTGCTGAAAGTTTTCAGTTACTCATTAAGATATGACACAAGTGATTTTTTATCTAGTTTACTGAACGTAAGTACCAGTTTCGATGTGGATATCCTCAAAGAGGTTAGGTCTGTTTTTTGCCATTAGATCCAATATGTTTCCATCACGAGTGGGATTTCTGACTATCTGTTCTAGGTAGTTTTCAGAGAAGGCATTGACTGAAGTTTCACATGATGTCTTATCACGCCCACCACTACCAAAACTGTAATTTCCCCAGTTAACTGTTAGATTATTAAGATTACAATATGATTGGGGACCTTATGTACAAGTGAACTGGGGTTTTCTCTAAAGTCTTCGGTTACATCAGGAGATCAGTCTGGTGGGCCATAGAAGAATTCAATTATCATTTTATGCCCAACCCTGATACTGAGTCTTGCCCAAACAATCTCACTTACAGCTTCCATATCTATCTCGGTGGCTTTGAGTTTCTTGTCTACTGTGACAAATATATCACCTCCATTTCTCATTGCCTGTCCTTTGGATGTACATTTATACTCTCCCCAAAAATCTCACTGCTATCAATTTCAGGTTTCAACCAGCTTTCTGTACCCAGTATTATGTGAGCGCTTCAAATTCTGACACTTTGTTGCGAATGCTTCGGCAGTTTACCAGTTGGATTTTAATATTCTCACCTGTGAGAGCCATTCCTTTCGAACTTACACTGATACTTCTGTGTTTCTTACAGCTGTTGCTACCTGGATTGGATGGAGTGTCGCCTGATCTAAAAAAACCTTGTATGTACCCCACACACTGTCACATACCTGAGTAGTAGTCTCTGATATGTGGTGCACACCTGACCCATTTAGGAGCGACCCCACAGTTCTAAATCATATGGCGCAAGTCCAGGAAGTCCCGGCCTAGATTGTCACAGAACCTTCGAAGTCTTTGGTTTAGTCCTTTCACTCAAGTCAGAACCAAAGGGCCACATTCAGTTGTGGAGACAATGCTGCAGTTTGTGAGCTTCGTTGTGAGTTTCATTTTCACACTATCCGTAAATTATTATAACTATCTCTTCGTTTATATCCGCATAATCTAGCCTAATGCAATCTGGAACATTTACTTGTTTTCATGACCTTATTATGAACGCTAATTTTAACAATTTCTTGAACGTTTATGTACTATCAAAGAAATTACTTGCAACTAAGTATTTTCTTCCTCAGTCAAGTAGGTAATTCTAAAAATATGCCGGTGTGTAGGCCTATACTTTTTGTGGAACTGACATATGAAACTAAGTAGGCCCTATTCAAAAAATTACTATACAGTAGTAAGATCACGAAATGGTGTTTAAGATGTTGCGATTCTCATTAAGAGCCGAGGTTAGGACGACACGAGGAGTAATGGAAATAAACATTTTATCGCATCCCCAAAATTAACAATCCTAAAACGAGCATTTGTTATTCGTAACATTATTTACTTATAACTCTCGGCATCCTTTGTAAATCGAAAAAGGGATGTTTCCGGATTATAATATTGGTGCTACAATTTACAGCGCCACAATAAGCTCCGAAATATGACCACATTTTGAATATACTTCTCTCCTCTCCATATACTTCTCCTCTCCATATACATATACACAATCGTTTCGCTGTATGTTATGTTTATACAGGCAAGCAGCTTGGCAGCGCTGCAGTAGCGAAGTTGCAGAAAATCTCTGCGAGTTTCGCGACTCGTTTGACAGACTCTGATTCTTTACAAGAACATTAGCTCTGATTAATACCATAGCAAGATCTGAGGCCACAATAAACCGCATAGTTAACTGTCATTGGAAGGAGCGAGATCGCGCAGTGGTAAGACAACGCACTCGTATTCGGAAGGACTGGTGTTCTTCATTTATGTGGATTTGAGTTATCTGTTGTTTCCCTCCATCTCTTAAGGTGAAGTCCTGGATGGTTCCATTGAAAGAGCACTTCTGATTATCTCTCTCATCCTTCCCCATGTGTTTCATCACTAATGACCACATCGACCATGGGGTATTAAACCATAATTTTCATTTCTTCCTTTCTTAAATTCCATAGGTTTACAATCGTACGGCAGGCGCTAGTCGCCTTTGTTTGACTGCTTAACCGGTAATCAGTTTAGGCTTCTGATTACTTCTCCCAGTGCTTGCGAGTTTAGAGACACCACAACAGTATGTTGAAGATTCTGTGTAGCCTAACTTCATACACTGAATGCTACCTTTATATAGCATGAAAGTGTGCTTATCCCCACAACACGTTTCCTCTAGGGGTTTTGTGAGATGTAAATTCTGGTTATTCCTGATCTGCTAATTCCCCTAACTCATCATTAATTGAACATATTAATCATATGTTAGTATTATCATATATTGGCCCTGATCTGGGGCGAGTTTTGTTTGACACAAAGGCAAGTGGAATGTTCCTTAGTTTTTACCAGGAAGAAATTACATGATGATACGTCTATCACGCATAGGCCCTTACATCTGCATCTCCCCGAAAAGTCTCATTCTCGCTATCGAATTAGAGGATAATGACCTCTGAATCCTGTTTTATTGTGACGTCCCTATGGAATATAAACATTTCCATCTCATCATAGATGTAAAATGTTTGGCCCTGGTCTAGTTAGTTCTGTATTTCTATTCAGCTATTCTGCTGTGAAACAGTTCCTGAAACAAGACCGTAAGTGCTCCACTACATTCACATCTACAATACATGACTAGTCTCCAAGACATGTTTAAGTGCCTGGCACATGGTTCATCAAACCACTTTCATGGTATTCCTCTAGCGTTCCCATCACTAACAGCACGTGGGAAAAACGAACACTTAAATCTTTCCGTCCAGCTTTGATTTCTCTTATTTTACTACGATCATCGTTTCTCCTTTTACAGGTGGATGCCAACAAAATATTTACGCATTCGGAGAAGAACGTTGGAGATCGAAATTTCGTGATAAGATCTCGTTTCAACGTAAAACGCCTTTGTTTTAACGATTGCCACCTGAAGGTGCGTATCATATCTTTGACACTCTCTTCCATATTTCTTATTAACACAAGACGAGCTGCCCTTCTTTGAACTTTTTCTATGTTCTCTGTCGATCCAATCTGGTAAGGATCCCATCTACACAGCAATACTCTACCAGAGAACGTACACACCCAATGTAGGCAGTGTCTCTAGTAGACCTGTTGCATCTTTCAAGTGTTTTGCCAGTAAAACGCAGTCTTTGGTTTGCATTCTCCACAACATCATCTACTACTCTACACTAACTAGTCCAAAACTGTGCTGTGCTCTAAAAATACTAGAAAAGTATTTGAAAATTATTAATGGCTTCTTATATAATATATAACACGAAGGATGTGCAATAAGCAGTACAAGACTTTTTTCTGGAAACAGCTGGTTTTATTCGGGGTTGCAATACACTACAGTATTTCGTATTCTTTTCGCTAAAAAACCTTGTTTTTCAACACAATCTCCGTTCAATCCGACACCTTTACGCCACCTTACTGGGACGGCCCGTATAGCCCAATGGTAGAGTCCACGCAGGATATATACCCGATGCGCAGTGACCAATTTTCTCCCTTCGGAAGGCGAGACCGACATTGTTTGTCCGCTTTCGGTGTGTGGGCTACATGTTGCGATGATAGAATCGAGGCACATACTCTCCAATGTTTCTCAAACGATTTCACAGGAACAATTCGGAAAAAAATTCGTTTTCGCGTTAGTTACAGATTCATATGTCAGCTTCATGATGACTTGCCCGTCATTTCGTTAATGGTCATAGTTATTGTGATATTTGAAGAAAAAACACTGCGCGAAATTCTGATAACTTTGCAAAGAAAAATGGGGGTCGCTTTGATTTTGTGTTTGGTACATATTATATTACACGTTTCTGCATATGATATTTGGCTGACATATCGAATTCTTCATTAGACTAGGGTGCAGGTCGCCACCTGTCATCAATCTCGAGAAAACTGATCTGATGTAGCAAAATTATTTCCGATTGCGCGCGCCGCCGATGAAGCCAGAATGAAACATCCACAACATGGTTCATACGAGGAGCGTTTGAAAAGTCCGTGCTAAGTCCGAGAGATGGTACCACCGGCGAGTATCGAGGCCATGTTTAGTTAGTATCATCTTTGGAAATAACGCACACCAATTTTCAGCTATATTGGTCTATTTCTGTGAATCAAAGAAGTCGAGTGATTGTCAAAAAATGGACGAAGAATAATTTTGTGGGGTGATTAAACATTGCCTCATCAAAGGCAGAACGCCTTAGGAGACTAAAGAGAAGCTTTATAAACATTACAGTGACTCTGCACCTTCGATTAGAACATTTTAGAAGTGGTTTCAAAATTTTCGTAGTGGCCATATAGGCACAAATGTTGCTGAACGTTCTGGACGCCCTGTGGAGGTTACGACTCCAGAAATCATTGATAAAATCCATTATATGGCGATGGATGACAGAAGAGTTAAGGTGCATGAGACATGAAAAGCTATCCGCAAGATGGGTTGCGCGATGCTCACGCTTGACCAATAACGGAATCGTCTGCAGTGTTGCAGGGATGGTTTGCAGCTGTTCAGGAAGAATCCGCAAGATTTTAAGCGTCATTTCGTCACTGTGGATGAAACATAGATACATTACTACACTACTGAGACCGAAGAACAATCTAAACAATAGGTTACCAATGGAGAATCTGCACCAAAAAAGGCGAAAACTATTCCTTCGGATGGAAAGGTTATGGCGACTGTCTTTTGGGACTCGCAAGAGATAGTCCTCATCGACTATCTGGAAAAGGGTGAAACTATTACAGGTGCATATTATTCATCGGAATTGGATCGTCTGTAAACAGATCTGTAAGAGAAATGCCGGCGATTGGACCGCAAAAATATCCTTTTCTCTCACGACAATGCACCAGCACACCTCAGCAGTTGTGATCGCGGAAATAGGATTCCAACGAGTTTCACATCCCCCCTACTCTCCAGATGAGGCTCCCTCGAACTATTGTTTGTTCCCCAATTTCATGTAATGGCTGGTGGGACAAAGATTTTATTCAAACAAGGAGGTGATTGCAGCAACTAATAGCTATTTTGCAGACTTGGACAATTCCTATTATTCGGAAGGGGACACAAATTAGCAATAACTCACAAAATGTGAGTGTGTTCTCAAACTTGCGCAACATCAAGCTTCCTACATTCTGGTCCGCTAAATCAGAGCTTTGGTTCAGAAAAGCAGGGCTGTTGTCCTAAGTATAAACTGACAGGGAATTCAAAATTCGAAAACAGCACATTGTCATGCTGCTGAAAGTACATCACTTATTCTTCGTATAGAATTCAACCTGGGTGACCTGGATTACTGGTGTAGCTCTGTGACACCACATTGCAAGATAGGTGACCTGGAATATGAGTGCAGCCTGAATAGTTGTCAGATTTCCTGGGTTTCCCTTCTGAGACAAAAGTATTTGTTTCCCCTGCAGGTCCAGGACTGTCTGTTACACAAGGGATGCTAGTCCGTTGACCTACTTCACATGTTTACCCAAGCTCTTATGGTTATTTTCATAGCAGTGTGGTCACTTAAAGAGTTTCTGCATACTGCTTCTCCTATATCCACTTCCTCTAAGTTCGAATCTTACCATTTGTGCGATGTTTATATCTTTAACAACACATCAGGATAATGACCTTCATCCCCCTCCCTGTATTTCCATGATCGCATACATTACTGACGCCCACACTGAGCCATGCTAGAGTGATATGTAGTGCTCAGCTGGCCAGTCACAGCTTCTTGTTACTACTGCTACTGATATTGCATCGTAGTAGGCATGTGAGTCCAACACAACACCAGCCAGGGAACTCTGAGTCAAGTTGATATAGGCCTGTGAGAACTAAGTGCATAGAGGCACTGTACACATACAACCAATTCGATAGCCTAACACAATATGCAGAATAGTATTCCTAGTTTTCCTCTCTAGAATACTGTCTGTGATACTGTTACAGCTACAGCTTATATTTAACTAGTTAAAATGGCAGGAGAAACATGAAATGTAAGCATTACACTTTTTTAATTAATAGCATATGTTCTGCAGGTGAAATTTAAAAATCAGCGATGATGCCACTAGTCTTGTGAGCAAAAGTTGTGCAACGTAAGGTTAGGTACTATGCTTGAAAAATTCACCAAGAAAATGACTGTGTGGTCTGCGCAGTAAAACGTTTCAGAATAAAACTAACTTATACTTATTTACACGTCGAACTGCAGCCATCAAAACTGCGGCATATACGTAGGACAGGGAAGTTTGATATTTTCTAAGAGAGTAAAGATCAGTACGCTATTTCTATACCAAATTTCAATACGAAAAGATGGAACTGCAAATTCCCTCGCCATCTACTGTACATAATATGTAGTCAAGAGCAACTGTCGCCGCCAAATGAGCGTGAGTGTCTCTGCCAGCAGCAGTGTGCCACTGCAGCGCTATCCAAACCACCGCTCCACAACCATTAGCTGGGTTCAACTTTTCAAACATTGTTATGACTGTGCCGATAGGTAGTGGGCGATAATCCAAACTAGTGAAGTGTGATGTCAGTTTCATACTGAAATCAACGAATGTTGTAACTAAATAAATGAAATTCGTCCATAAAGAAGTGTGAAGTCCATCTTCAAGTGTAGTCTTATGCTTACTACAACAAGTATTATACGGACAACACAGATTCTTACATTCTAATCAGCGAATATGCTACAAACTAATCAATTCTCCACGTAAATAAGAGAATTCCTGTGTCAAATCTACCCCATACTGTCGGACATAAACATCTAAGAATCAAATGTAGTTACCAGTTCAGGAAATGACACATAAGAGAAAGCATGTAAGAGAGCTATATATCTAAGGTCCCCACCTCACCATCTGTTTCACGTTGCACACATACCATCAGACATCTCCAAACGATTTCTAAGGGAAGCCAGCTGATGTACACACAGATGATAATTGAATGTACATGAAAATTGACCACCTTTATGCTGAAGTCGATTAATACTGTACCTAAAGAAGTCAATTTCATATCAAACTACTACAACTGCAACAGACATGTACATAACTGTTATGATCCCAGCAAGATTTCTCTGATATCATTCAAAGTATGTTGCAGTCCACTCCAGAATTGTACATACTAGTGTCTTTCCAGAATGTGTCGTTTTCCTAGTAGTATTACAGCAACTCGAAGTCTCATCGGTTTTCATGTTCTCTTTTTTTTGGGTCATCAGTCTATTGACTGGTTTGATGCGGCCCGCCACGAATTCCTCCCCTGTGCTAACCTCTTCATCTCAGAGTAGCAACCTATGTCCTCAATCATTTGCTTGACGTATTCCAATCTCTGTCTTCCTCTACAGTTTTTGCCCTCTACAGCTCCCTCTAGTACCATGGAAGTCATTCCCTCATGTCGTAGCAGATGTCCTATCATCCTCTCCCTTCTCCTTATCAGTGTTTTCCACATATTCCTTTCCTCTCCGATTCTGCGTAGAACCTCCTCATTCCTTACCTTATCAGTCCACCTAATTTTCAACATTCGTCTATAGCACCACATCTCAAATGCTTCGATTCTCTTCTGTTCCGGTTTTCCCACAGTCCATGTTTCACTACCATAGGATGCTGTACTCCTGACGTACATCCTCAGAAATTTCTTCCTCAAATTAGGGCCGGTATTTGATATTAGTAGACTTCTCTTGGCCAGAAATGCCTTTTTTTGCCAAAGCGAGTCTGCTTTTGATGTCCTCCTTGCTCTGTCCGTCATTGGTTATTTTACTGCTTAGGTAGCAGAATTCCTTAACTTCACTGACTTCGTGACCATCAATCCTGATGTTAAGTTTCTCGCTGTTCTCATTTCTACTACTTCTCATTACCTTCGTCTTTCTCCGATTTACTCTCAAACCATACTGTGTACTCATTAGACTGTTCATTCCGTTCAGCAGATCATTTAATTCTTCTTCACTTTCACTCAGGATAGCAATGTCATCAGCGAATCCTATCATTGATATCCTTTCACCTTGTATTTTAATTCCACTCCTGAACCTTTCTTTTATTTCCATCATTGCTTCCTCGATGTACAGATTGAAGAGTAGGGGCGAAAGGCTACAGCCTTGACTTACACCCTTCTTAATACGAGCGCTTCGTTCTTGATCGTCCACTCTTATTATTCCCTCTTGGTTGTTGTACATATTGTAAATGACCCATCTCTCCCTATAGCTTACCCCTACTTTTTTCAGAATCTCGAACAGCTTGCACCATTTTATATTGTCGAACGCTTTTTCCAGGTCGACAAATCCTATGAACGTGTCTTGATTTTTCTTCAGCCTTGCTTCCATTATTAGCCGTAACGTCAGAATTGCCTCTCTCGTGCCTTTACTTTTCCTAAAGCCAAACTGATCGTCACCTAGCGCATTCTCAATTTTCTTTTCCATTCTTCTGTATATTATTCTTGTAAGCAGCTTCGATGCATGAGGTGTTAAGTAGATTGTGCGATAATTCTCGCACTTTTCAGCTCTTGCCGTCTTCGGAATTGTGTGGATGATGCTTTTCCGAAAGTCAGATGGTATGTCGCCAGACTCATATATTCTACACACCAACGTGAATAGTCGTTTTGTTGCCACTTCCCCTAATGATTTTAGAAATTCTGATGGAATGTTATCTATCCCTTCTTCCTTATTTGACCGTAAGTCCTCCAAAGCTCTTTTAAATTCCGATTCTAATACTGGATCTCCTATCTCTTCTAAATCAACTCCTGTTTCTTCTTCTATCACATCAGACAAATCTTCACCCTCATAGAGGCTTTCAATGTATTCTTTCCACCTATCTGCTCTCTCCTCTGCATTTAACAGTGGAATTCCTGTTGCACTCTTAATGTTACCACCGCTGTTTTAATGTCACCAAAGGTTGTTTTGACTTTCCTGTATGCTGAGTCTGTCCTTCCGACAATCGTATGTTTTTCGATGTCTTCACATTTTTCCTGCAGCCATTTCGTCTTAGCTTCCCTGAACTTCCTATTTATTTCATTCCTCAGCGACTTGTATTTCTGTATTCCTGATTTTCCTGGAACATGTTTGTACTTCCCCCTTTCATCAATCAACTGAAGTATTTCTTCTGTTACCCATGGTTTCCTCGCAGCTACCTTATTTGTACCTATGTTTTCCTTCCCAACTTCTGTGATGACCCTTTTTAGAGATGTCCATTCCTCTTCAACTGTGCTGCCTACTGCGCTATTCCTTATTGCTGTATCTATAGCGTTAGAGAACTTCAAACGTATCTCGTCATTCCTTAGAACTTCCGTATCCCACTTCTTAGCGTATTGATTCTTCCTGATTAACGTCTTGAACTTCAGCCTACTCTTCATCACTACTATGTTGTGATCTGAGTTTATATCTGCTTCTGGGTACGCCTTACAATCCAGTATCTGATTTCGGAATCTCTGTCTGACCATGATGTAATCTAATTGAAATCTTCCCGTATCTCCCAGCCTTTTCCAAGCATACCTCCTCCTCTTGTGATTCTTGAACAGGGTATTCGCTATTACTAGCTGAAACTTGTTACAGAACTCAATTAGTCTTTCTCCTCTTTCATTCCTTGTCCCAAGCCCATATTCCCTGTAACCTTTTCTTCTACTCCTTCCCCTAGAACTGCATTCCAGTCGCCCATGGCTATCAGATTTTCGTCCCCATTTACATACTGCATTACCCTTTCAATATCCTCATACACTTTCTCTATCTGTTCATCTTCAGCTTGCGACGTCGGCATGTATACCTGAACTATCGTTGTCGGTGTTGGTCTGCTGTCGATTCTGATTAGAACAACCCGGTCACTGAACTGTTCACAGTAACACACCCTCTGCCCTACCTTCCTATTCATAACGAATCCTACCCCTGTTATACCATTTTCTGCTGCTGTTGATATTACCCAATACTCATCTGACCAGAAATCCTTGTCTTCCTTCCACTTCACTTCACTGACCCCTACTATATCTAGATTGAGCCTTTGCATTCCCCTTTTCAGATTTTCTAGTTTCCCTACCACGTTCAAGCTTCTCACATTCCACACCCTGACTCGTAGAACATTACCCTTTAGTTGATTATTCAATCTTTTTCTCGTGGTAACCTCCCCCTTGGCAGTCCCCTCCTGGAGATCTGAATGGGGGACTATTCCGGAATCTTTTGCCAATGGAGAGATCATCATGACAATTCTTCAACTACAGGCCACATGTCTTGCTGATACACGTTACGTGTCTTTAATGCAGTGGTTTCCATTGCCTTCTGCATCCTCATGTCATTGATCATTGCTGATTCTTCCGCCTTTAGGGGCAATTTCCCACGCCTAGGACAAGAGAGTGCCCTAAACCTCTATCCACTCCTCCGCCCTCTTTGACAAGGCCATTGGCAGAATGAGGCTGCCTTCTTATGCCGGAAGTCTTCAGCCGCCAATGCTGATTATTTACCAAAATTTAGGCAGTGGGGGGATCGAACCCAGGACTGAATGCGTTTTGATTATGAATCAAAGACGCTACCCCTAGACTATGAAGCCAAAGAACGACTCATCTCACTGTGAGAGAACTTCATGATCATAATCGTAACAATTTGATATGTTTCATACAGTTTTGCATGTTCAGCTGTACTACATTTCTCAAGTACATTGTGTTTACATGTTTAGCTGATGATACGCCTTTCCATTTTCTCAAAGTCCTGAGAATGATAATATAGACAGTGTTCACATATTTCAAACTTTGTACATTTTAAATTTCTACTATATCTTCGAGCTCACAGAAAAGGTGGAAATTAGTAGATGAAGCTCTAACATATGGTAGTACCATCCACTGAATTATCAGATTAAGATGACTACATTTCTACTATAGACTCCAAATCGATACAACTTGGAAGCTGACTGTTCCAAATATGTTCCTGACGAGCGTGAGTGTACAGCAGTACATTAAACTTCAGTCATCCCTCATATAAACAGAAACTGATCTAGTACTCAGGTGAATTTAAGTCATCACTTACATAAATTATAAGTGTGGATTTCCTGTAGTTCCTTCTTCTGTGGTTTCACAACATGTAAAGGAACCGAACTCAGTGTTATTGTAAGGGAGATGAACATAGGTACTTTATGGATAGACCTCAGTAGAATATATCTCTGATATTGTCTTGCTTATCACTATGGAAGCACTGAGATGGAAGTGCGCTGTTTGTAATTTATGTCACTCAGTATTTCTAAGATTGACTACAAATGTCACAGTTTAATGATCAAAAATGGTGGTACAGCCATATGTCCACTCAGAAGTATGACAGAAGTTGTGCAGTGAGTTAATTGTTGGACATATATTCACATATTTCTAAATCTTGTCCGATGAATGCAGGTGTAATCCTTCCGACAATACGTATGCATTGGAATTCGCTTTGCTGGTTAAGGCTGTGAAGTATACCATACGTGATGGAGAACGTTTTTTTAGTTTGATACAATGATTCACAGTAGGGCATTCCTTGCAATTCATCTAACATAACTCCATGACCCTACAGTCAATAGCACACAGTTAACATAGCAGAAATTATTTGACTGTATGTGTTAAACTACTATCAAAGTGAACTACATACACCCTCAAAGGAAAGCAGTACAATTCACCCCTCCTAGCACACTCATTCTGCTGGAAGACAGAATACAGTTCATTATACTGTGTAAGTAGGCTGTTTAGGTTTTTATGTTGGTAACGTCACCTAGCACTCTGTATCAAAATCGCTAGCTGTGCTGTGTACAGTCTGTGGCTGGTTGGCATTGTTGGAATATTCGCCATTGTAGTGTTGGGCAGTTTGATGTGAACAGTGCATAGTGTTGCGCAGTATATATATATATATATATATATATATATATATATATATATATATATATATATATATATATATATATATATAATGACTTTGGAACATTATTAAGGTGAATACTTTGATTGTTCTCTATCAAAATCTTTCAGTTGCTGACTATGCCTATCAGTAGTTAGGGCCTACAGTAGTTAGAATCTTTTATTTAGCTGGCAGTAGTGGTGCACGCTGTATTGCCGTAGTTTGAGTAACAAAGATGTTTGTGAGGTAAGTCATTCATGAAAGGTATAGGTTGCGCTAAAAATATTGTGTGTCAGTTGAGTGAGGATCAGAATAAGTAAAGAGAGTAATGTCTGAGTGTGTTCAGTTTTGCTCAGCTTTTTGAAAATCAAATAACGAAAGGGGTTTTTCAGCACAACCATTCATAAATTTTCTAAGGGGATGTTTCAACTGGACTGTGAATGACCATATTTCAATACTCATTGTATGACAGTCAGTTGTTCCAAGAGGTTTCTAAACCATTTTTGATGAATGCTGGTGTTAGCCGCCTTGGTCTGCAGTAACATGACTGAATCTAATATCACAGTCATTTATACAGTTGGCTGTGCAGGAAAATTTTACAGCGGGTTTCTTATGCTACAGTCTTATGTGGTTCAACATCAGGGGGACCCTTGAGCCATTGTGGTCAATGTCACCATAGTGCTACATTATGTACGGTACTTCAAAACTGTACTCCAATAGGGAGTGCAACTTGATTTTTCATTTCAGAATGAAATCAAGGAATTTGATATTGAAAAAGATTATGCCATATAAATTAATCACAGTCTATAAAGTCGCTTTTCTAAGGTCACATTTTGTAGATTAGTAATACAAGTGTGAAAGTCTTCTAATTATCTGTTGCAGATGGTTATAGATGTGACAAAGACCCTTTTTCTTGATGAAATTAACATCTTGCTGCATAATACACTCCTGGAAATGGAAAAAAGAACACATTGACACCGTTGTGTCAGACCCACCATACTTGCTCCGGACACTGCGAGAGGGCTGTACAAGCAATGATCACACGCACGGCACAGCGGACACACCAGGAACTGCGGTGTTGGCCGTCGAATGGCGCTAGCTGCGCAGCATTTGTGCACCGCCGCCGTCAGTGTCAGCCAGTTTGCCGTGGCATACGGAGCTCCATCGCAGTCTTTAACACTGGTTGCATGCCGCGACAGCATGGACGTGAACTGTATGTGCAGTTGACGGACTTTGAGCGAGGGCGTATAGTGGGCATGCGGGAGGCCGGGTGGACGTACCTCTGAATTGCTCAACACGTGGGGCGTGAGGTCTCCACAGTACATCGATGTTGTCGCCAGTGGTCGGCGGAAGGTGCACGTGCCCGTCGACCTGGGACTGGACCGCAGCGACGCACGGATGCATGCCAAGACCGTAGGATCCTACGCAGTGCCGTAGGGGACCGCACCGCCACTTCCCAGCAAATTAGGGACACTGTTGCTCCTGGGGTATCGGCGAGGACCATTCGAAACCGTCTCCATGAAGCTGGGCTACGGTTCCGCACACTGTTAGGCCGTCTTCCGCTCACGCCCCAACATCGTGCAGCCCGCCTCCAGTGGTGTCGCGACAGGCGTGAATGGAGGGACGAATAGAGATGTGTCGTCTTCAGCGATGAGAGTCGCTTCTGCCTTGGTGCCAATGATGGTTGTATGCGTGTTTGGCGCCGTGCAGGTGAGCGCCACAATCAGGACTGCATACAACCGAGGCACACAGGGCCAACACCCGGCATCATGGTGTGGGGAGCGATCTCCTACATTGGCCGTACACCTCTGGTGTGCACGGTACATCCAAACCGTCATCGAACCCATCGTTCTACCATTCCTAGACCGGCAAGGGAACTTGCTGTTCCAACAGGACAATGCACGTCCGCATGTATCCCGTGCCACCCAACGTGCTCTAGAAGGTGTAAGTCAACTACCCTGGCCAGCAAGATCTCTGGATCTGTCCCCCATTGAGCATGTTTGGGACTGGATGAAGCGTCGTCTCACGCGGTCTGCACGTCCAGCACGAACGCTGGTCCAACTGAGGCGCCAGGTGGAAATGGCATGGCAAGCCGTTCCACAGGACTACATCCAGCATCTCTACGATCGTCTCCATGGGAGAATAGCAGCCTGCATTGCTGCGAAAGGTGGATATACACTGTACTAGTGCCGACATTGTGCATGCTCTGTTGCCTGTGTCTATGTGCCTGTGGTTCTGTCAGTGTGATCATGTGATGTATCTGACCCCAGGAATGTGTCAATAAAGTTTCCCCTTCCTGGGACAATGAATTCACGGTGTTCTTATTTCAGTTTCCAGGAGTCTAGATGAACAGAGATGAGAGTCATAGTTTTGTGATCAGAGAAGACATGCCAACTGGAGGAGCATCCACAATGAGATGTATGTGACCCTTGGAGAAACTGAAGTGAGCAGTAGCAGTAGTATGTTTATCAGATTTCTGGTGCAAAGAGCATACTTTCTTAAAAATTCTCAGGTTTAAAATCAAGGTTTAGTTTTGTTGTTTCCCCTATTTAAAAATTTATCTACATCTGTGAACGAAAATTCATTTAATTAAAAAATATTTATTTAATTAAAATTTAATATTCGAAAAACTGTTATTAAAAATAAAAGAATACCAAAATTTATTCAAATTCAATAATAAGAGTCGAAAGATCTTTTTTTTTACAGCAGTAAATAAAATTTAATCCAAAAATTTTCTGTAACTTTTCTTCATCTTCTGAAAAAACTTAAGTATAACGATCTGGAGGAGTAATTTCATATTTATCATCTAACAATAAGAAAACCTTTTCACCATACTTACTTATTAAAATTTCAGCTTTTGAAACACTCCAAAATTTCTGCACAACCATTACAAAAACTGTTAAGTTCATTTACTAGATTTTCAGTGCTACCATTCTTGTTCATTTTCTTTACCAAAAGTTTTAAGTTATTATAATCTAAAATTGAAAATTTTAATAATTTAAGTACTAAATACTTTAAAATTTCAAAGATTTTAAAAATTTACATTTCAAAGTATTAAAATGTTTGTAAAAGTTTTAATTTAAAAAAAACGTAAATTATTTCAGGTCTCATTTTTCCATTCTACTTTGCAAATATTTCAAAAGCAAATATAAATATGAAGTTAAATTTAAATAAAGGTTTTTAGTTAAAATTCTATATTGTGAATCATAAGTTAAATTATTTCTACCAAATATAATTATACATGTGACTGTATCGTCAAGTATATTTTCATTAAACATTTATGTAATTTCATCATTAGTTTTGAGTAGATAAAACATTATTTCTTCTAGATGTAATATGTAATTATTACATAGATACGATAATTTTGGATAAAACAGAATCCATTTACACTTACATTGTTATTCAATTTTGTTATTCTTCTTAAATTACTACATCCATTGGAAGCTTTTTAAAACTAATTTGGTGGATCAAGATCCCATAATTCTTAACCTCGTTTCTTCCATTTTTACATAGATATATTGCAATTTAACATGAATGAATTAGTTTCGAAAAAACAAAAAAAATCATTTATATTATAATAATTGGTGGTACCTAGCTGGAAATTTCTTCATCCATTTTTACCAGTAAATTCAACTGATTGTAGGTCAAAGAAAAAGACTGAAATCTTTTGATGTTTCTGTCTTTCTTATTCTAGTTCAAGAGAATATTCTGGTTCATATTTAACAACAGGAGCACGAATTTCCTTACTTTTTACAAGAGTATTACCTACTTTTGGAAAAGTACTATTATCATTTTTACTAGTCCATCAAAGAATAGAACCTTCTTGATATTTTCTCGAATTTGAAGTCAAAATTATTGTTAAAGCTCTTTCACATATTATTTGTTTAAAATCGATAAAAATCTGAAAAATAATTTAAAGGAATAAGTTCTTCATTTTCTTTGCTTTTCATTTTATCATTGTTAAGAATATGTGCTTCCATAGTTGATTCATATGATAAATATGAAGTTAATCAAATAAGCTGATGAGGAAAGAAATGGATGTTCTACTCTATATAAAATATTCTATCCTTCTTTACTTATAATGACTTCAACGAATTGTAGCACATAATGGCCATTTAGTTAAATATTTAATTTATCATTGCATGTTTAAGAACCTATTCCACCTGTGAGAAAACCATCAAATGTTAAATAAATCTGTAAGCAATTAGGATGAATCCATCTGTCAACAATATTAATATTAGTTTCTGTTTCCTTGTTAGGAAAATTTAAATTAGTTTTTGGTTTCCCTTTAAAAGGGAAAAGTGTAAAATTAGCAAATCTTAATTTTTTTATTTATAAAGGAAAAATGGATTAATTCATTTTTAAAATTGCTGTTACACAAGCACCATTAAAATCAATCAAATTATCGTTTTCATCAGGATAGTAATTTTAAAACTTTTAATAGTATCGAAAATCTGAATACTTAGAGAATAATTTCGTTCATACACTAATGTTCCTTCAAATTGACAACAAATAATATTAGTTTCTCTACAGAAATGGTCAGTATGTTTACAAACATTCCATCAACTAGATTAAATCCTATATTATTAATTCAAATGGGATAGTTTTAGCAAAGTTAATAGGTATTATATTTTAATTAGCTTCAATAATTAAGTTGTTAAATCCTAAAATTTGTCCAATAAATCTTCTTTATCCACAAATAACTTAATACCATGTACAATAACAACAATTTTGAAGTTTTATTGTAATTAATGTGCATATTGGTTCTTCCAATTGATTACATTTTTCTAAATTTTTCTAACTATGTTGACGATCAGGATTTTGTGTCATTTCTTCCTTATTGTATAATTTAATATTTTTCTGTAATATTGGGAGTTAACATAGCTGAATAAGAAACTAGTGAGACATGTTTATATTTGTCTCTCATTGGAATAACAAATCTTTTTTAAGAATAGATGAATTACCGATCTATTGAAATAACCATGCACTTACATTAAAAATTATGTAACTAATCGACAGATTGAGAACCAAAAATAAGAATTCCTGAAAAATTTTTAAATAAAATTTTACAAATTCAATTTGGTATTCAGTAATGGAATCAAATGGTTGTTTAAAAACAAACTAAAGATTGATAATCATATTTTAGCACCTGGATAACTGAATTGAATAAAATCATCCATTTGCATGTTTATTCTAAAGGATTATCTCAACAAAATATCAAGAATTTATAAAAAAGTGTAAAAATTAAAGACACAATTAATGAAAAAATTACTGTTTTTCTCGAAAATAATGGTGAAATTAATCTGTTAGATGAAAGAAAAATAAATTCACTTGATGTTTTGAAGATTGCAGTCCAGCAAATCAAGAGATGATTTTTAGAGATACACATAAGGAATTAAAGTCGTTTTACTTACCACATATGTTTTCAAAAATACTAAAATAATTAGTCAAAGGTAACCTAAATCTTTTAAAAGCTTTTGGACAAGATGACACAAATTTAAATCATATTTACTATGAATTAGTTTATAGTGATTTAAAGTATGACGATTTTAAAGAATTTTGTAGTAAATGTTGGAATAAATATGAATTTTGTTTTATTATAATACATACAACAAAAAAATTAATAATGGTAAATACAGAGAAAATATTGAGAATTCTTAATGATAAAAATAAATGTGTTAAAAAAACATTGATCATCAAAATGGAAAACATAAAATGTTGAACATACAACTGCTGAACATAAATGATGAACATAAACGTTGAATGCAAAATAAAAATGATTGTGTTTTTACCCTTAAGAAATGTTTTCAAAATATGGCCCAAAGGTTGTTAAAGGAAGATAGATGAAATAGAAAGATAAAAGAAGTATTAAAAGTAAAGTTTCAAAATAGTACAACAACCAAGAACAGAAAACAAAACAGTAAAAAAACATACAGTTATCGATGCAATTTAATAATAAACACAAGGAATCCAAGGATTAGGGTTGAATCCAAGGGTTAGGCTATAATATGTTAAAAGCAATTGTAGAAAATATAAAATTGAAATCAAATGGTTTCCTATAATCAACATTATTTAGAACAATTTAACCATATTCCAACAGTTAAACATTCTGATAATAATAAAAGAGACTCCATCAAGTGAATCAGAAATAAATAGTTGATTCAATGAATATGAAGAGAAGTTAGAGATAAAAAATTAAAACATTAGGATGTTAACAAAACAAATATAAGTGAAGGAATATAGAATTTTCAATCATAGTGAGGATACAACCTCCAGATTAACGCCTGTCAGTTTAAATATGTTGGTAATATATCAGTTAAATTTAATTATGATTAAATAACTAATGGCAAAAATGAATATGAAACTACAGATGGATTAATGAATCTTTTAACTACAAAAATTACTATAGATGATTTAGCTCATAAACTTAAATCTCTAGATTTATAAATTGGTATATAGTTTTATACAACTCAAATGCTGGATATTCAGATAATAATTGAAATAAAATTATATCAAGTAAAGGATATAATAATTTGATAAAAAAGTGTTGAAGATTATTTTTATACTTTTTCAGAATGTGCTCTTAATGAATCAGTTGAAAATGTTGATGCAGATTTAGTAAAAAATATTAAGAAAAACGAATTGAATATATTTCAGTGAATGAGATTTGTCAATTAATTGATAGAGTAAAAGCTGTTGATGGTGAAGATTTAGCCAGAAATCAAAATTATTATTATAAAATAGTTGTAATGAAACAAATATTAAGAAGGAAATTTAGTGATTTTATTATTAATTATCAACATTACTAATTATGCAAGTTATTATTCTACATTTGAAACTAGAAGCTTTTCTATTCATTGGTTTAGGCGATTTTAAAAAACATCGTCATTTACAAATTTGGACCTGAGTAATTTTACACATCACTCAGAGATGTAGTGATAAGATCTATTAATTTTTCTTTAATAAAGTTAGAACATTTTTTTAAATTTCTTGATGAACAGATTTTTTGAAGATGTTTTAAAATGATTTCTCCAATTCCATTATCATTATTATTAATATGTCCTCAGAGCTTTTGACTAGAGTGATTAATGTTGTTTATGAAGTGTAGAAAGATTCCTTAAATTTTTCTATTTTCTAGATTTCATGGAGTTCTTTTAAAGATTTTTTATTCAATTTCTTATAATTATTATCAATATTGTTAACACTATTTAGTAATAACATCGATTAATGTTTCTTTATTAAGTTTAGAATAGTTTTTTTAACATTTAGTATTACAAATTTTTTGAAGTACTTTTATATTTTTATATTTTACTGCTCTCTTCTTCATTTATTTCATATTAAAATAATCAATTAATTTCAATAGACCTTTTTAGTTAAATTTTAAAACCTTTTTTCTTTTCATACATTTTTAAATAAACATAATTTAATCCACTTTTTCTTTACAACAATTTTCTAACTTTTGAAATATTTCAACTTTTGAGTATATTTTGTTTTGCTTTTATTCATATAGAAAGAAATTTAGATATTTTAAAAATAAAACTTTTATTGTTGAAATATGCTTCTGAGTTTTTAAATGAAAATTTCAAAGATTTGTATAGATAGACGATGTTTGAAAGAACTGATTTATAAAGAAACCAATTTATTATAGATTATCTTTTTAAATAAAACGAAAATACTACAGATAGACAAGGTTTGCTGGAACTCAGTTATAAAGATAAATTGCTGCATTACTAAGTTTTTAAATTCAATGAAAATATCGTTTGCTGTCATACATAAACAAGACCTCAAAGGAATTTTTAATAAAGAAAAAAAATTTCTAGATATTTAATTTTCAAATAAACGGAAGTTTGGTTCATGGATATAGATAAAGAAAGTCTTGGAGAACTTATTTATTAAAAAATTTATTTGATTTTCATTTTTTAAAATAAATGAAAATTTTGTTTGCAGATACAGACAAATTTTTAAATGGGAGAAACATCACAATTGAAATATTGGATTTCTTAAAAAAATATGCCTTTAAGCTGAACTCTCATAGTGATGCATCATGTCAATAGGCAAAGTCATCCTATACATGTGAAAGTGATGTGGATGACTTCTGTGTCTGAGAAGACATATCCACATTACAGAAGAACCATTGGCATACAGGTCAATAGAATTGATTCTTAAATGGGTATATCTTACATAAACGTGAAATAAATCTTTGAGTGTGATCTGGAACATCTTAATGCATTGTGTACAACACGCAGGAATAGTCTGAGACATTCTGAAGCATTCTGATCGAATCTTTCTAACTTTTACCCAAGGAACATTTTATTTATAGAATACAGCGTGTTATAGTAGTGAGTACCAATTGACCTCTTTTCAGCTCACCAGTTAGGCACATTCTTTATTCCTGCACTGTTTACATGTCCTTTGCCGTTAATAATTCGTAATATCAGAACTAACAGACCTAAATGAGGGGAAAGTAGTAACCAAATGTCATAAATCTACTAGAAGCATATAGCCTTAGGGCAACATATATAGTTTCTGAGGCTTGTAATACATGAAGAATATCTAAAATTCTGAACTCAGTACATCAAATGTAGTGTCCAATATACTGGAGCAGCACACACAATTGGTTGTAGATAAGCACCATGATAATGATAGAGTGGAACACAATATACAGAATTGTTTCCAGATTTTGCTTTGCTGAAGAATACTGTTTCTATTCTTCATTCCCCTATAACATAACCCTAAAGGAAGAAGCCAACATAAACGTATCTAAACAAAACATTCCATCGGCTATTTATAGCAGTCCTACTTCCACATCAATACTATTATAAGTCTAAAACCATGTTTTCCACTCTCCTGAAATGTAAGACAGTAAATCACATTACAGAGTTATTTCTGCGGCGTTACCCTATAGGTACTGACCTGCAAGGACAAGTTTCATTGAAATAGCTTACAGTTTTCACTATAATGACAGCAGAAATCAGTCACAGAGGTGTACACTTTATCATGTAACTTAGATCACTACTACTGCTATGTGTTGCTTGTAATGTTACAGAACAAATCTTTAAGCAGTTTGACAAACAATACCTGAAATCTTCACAGTATATATATTGTCTAAGGTCTAAAAGTTAAATTTCCTCACAGAGCTTCTTGTACTTTCTTTCAACATATGACCATTACTGGACTTACTCCTATCATGTTCCTGCTGTTGTGGGAAGAGTCTCACAATATTGTTCAAGGGTCCCTTTCCTTGCCCATCATCTCAAATACTGCTAAGCACCTTGTCATGCTTATGCGCAAACAACTTCTAACTCTCTGTTCTACACTTACAAATTAGAAATGACACACTCTCTTTCTTAATAAATTATTATTAACTTGAAAAAAACATGGTCTGGTTTCACTAAATTCTTGTGTTTCTCATCTCTACTGTCCAAACAATGGTTTCTTAACCCTTTCTTACAGAGCAACTTTTGGAACATTATCTATGTGACAACTGTTCTCCTCCTGATTTATAAGAAAATATACGCCCAAAACTATTTCATTAGAAAGACATGTACACCACTACCATTCACAACACTTTGACAAGTAGTCTCACCTATTCCACCTAATGTAGCACTCATTACAGACTGAAATCTTGGTGTTCTTGTAGTCATGCTCACCCCAAACAATTTCCTGGTGCCTGGTGACACAATATTATGCGAACTGCGCCTTAAGGTATTTGTACACGGTTTGATTGGTTTGTCTTATACAACATATGCTCCTTGCAACAACTCTACACTGGTAATAGTTTTCTGTCACAGAAGCTTAACTTGAGCATGATGTTCAGGTAGAATGCACCCATCACCAATTTCATACTCGTCGCGTACATCAGACTATGGCTGTGCCATAGACAGCTCGCTGTAAGTGTCAGCTGCTTGCCCTACAACGCTGTAGTCCAGTACTTGCTCCCATGCTACTTTCTGAACCTCTGCCTACAAACTCCAACAGATTCAACCCTACTGACGTTTTTATGATATTATTTCCTCTTCCTTTGCCTCTCTTCACCCTGTTTCTGAGGAAAAATGTGTGTCTACCATTCCTACCACAAAAACTACAATATAACTATCAACAACTTTTTGTGCACTCCCTGTGTACCCAACACAATAACAGTTCCACTCTGCACTACACAAAAATCATTGGCAAGTCTATTTCCCTGGCCATCTGGCCCAGATTCCCTGGCCTCAACACAACTCCTAGTATTACTCAATAGGGCAGATACTACTGCACTCAAATCACTCATGTTGCTATCCCCTGCACAGTATTACTTTGATACAATCCACACTTATTCCTCCATCTCAGACTCCACAATTCCACTGGAATCAGATCTGGAATATCAGCGTTACTACCCTTCCTGTCAGCAACGCCATTATTCTGTACCTTGCATCAGTTCTCAGGAACTCATATCATGACACCATCTACAATTACCCTAATCTTCCAACTCAAAATATTGTCCACCCATCTGTGACATTCCTTCCTACTCATCGCAGGATCGACGGTCTTAACTACATTATCAAAAGTTAGACATCCTGCAGCAACGGATAAACTATCCACATGCTTGCTATTCTCCCTTTCAGTTTTTTCCTTCTCCCTCCTCTCTGCTTCCTATCTTTCCCTTATTTTCTTTCTCCTCATAATCAACATACCCCTCACATCCGCTTCCGATCAACCAAACATCATGCTCTCTCCGCTACTTCACTCTATACTCTGCAGATTTGAGATAAGCTACTTCATTCTCCTCGAAATCAAGTATTTGTATTCTCTTAGACCATTTTCTATTGTCCACTCGCACCTTATCTACTATGTCTCTTACAATTCTTGGTATGTCCTCTGTGCCCACCCTTTATTGTATTGAAAGCCCTGCTCCCTGTGCTAACGACCACGACATAATTACATCTTTCCAAATGCACAACATAAATAAAAAAATCTTACATATACCACTAAGATAATATTTCTCACTACATTACATGCTTAAATACTGAGCTATATTTCATGCCTAGCACAAAAGAAAATCAAATTACAAGAATGGTTAACCTTACCACTACCATACTACTTCTTACTATAATCAAATTACTCTCGCCTGAGTGGCTGCCCATCATTACTACTACACACAGAAACAACGACTAGACTTAGATTCACCTCCTGAATAGTTACCCATGGTTAACAGCTAATACACTGTTAGACAATGAGCCACATCTCTTGTTCATGACACCCATTTTCCCATATCAATCATGTGAAAACCGACACATATATTTACGCCTCTTCAGAATACTGTCTGCACTCACATGTCACATACAGACAAACTCAACCACTGGCAAAACATAACACTTGCATTCGAAAAAAAACAACTGTATTTAATTCACAATGTCGACAAAACTGCACCCCTGCAGTAGTCGAGTCATCCATTGACGACAGTTATAGACGTTGTCATTCCCTGTAGTGCCACGAAAAAGCAAATACATATCACATGTGAGGCAGACACACCTCACTCCAGCAACCCTGGCCTTCAGCTCACAGGCAGCTGGCTTCTGCACCACCAAATAGCTGCATGTGTAGACACCCTGCATTGGTAATGTTGAGCTGAGAAATGGGCGATGGGCTGACAGTAGCCCACAGCCGTGACATGAGCAATGCTCTCCTACTTCTGTTGCATAGGGTTGCATAGGCATTCTCCTGCCAAGCGGCCGCACTTGGCGACTCAGGCTTCGTCGCATTCACAAGGGAGGCAGGTGAAGACTGCCATACACAGGACATGAGCCACTGCCAGTGCGGCAATGGCACACATCGGCGAGAGGTCAATGCAGCTCTACCACCAAGTCGACAAACAGACTCAGTGCAGAATGGCTGGTGTGAACTAGTCTCGAACCCATAGCTGCAGCTGGTGCTGGCCAGTCATCTTGTTGTGTATCATGGACCTGGTGGCGTGGTGGTGCTGCTGGCCTCTGAATGAATTTGCCTCAAAATTCACATTTGTTTATATGGTTCAGAGGCGCATTTTTGCAGTCATGCCTAGTCCATGGTCAAGTAGCTCACAACATGTGTGGTGAAACTGTCCAGCCTGTTTGGCTATTAACAATGCATAGTGCAGATTTTGGCCCATCTCCCAATCCTTTTACGTGTCTGTTATTCTAAAGCATATGTCACCATACTAAGCTTACCAGCCCACCACTGCTCCTGCAACACTTCATGGTTGCTTTCTTAAAATTACATTAAGTTCTACTAAAAACTAGGTAGTGACTCTACATATTAGTTACATGTTCCTCAAGTATAGTCTTTTGAACAGGACAGTTCAGAGCACCTCAAACTCTTGTGCGATGCACGCAAAGCATCTGAGTGTTTCAGAACACACTCCAAGGGATTTTCCAGCCTCACAGAAGATTTATCTGCTTAAGATTCAATTCTACTGACGTGTATGAAAACCATTCTAAAATGGCTCTAAGCACTATGCGACTTAACATCTGAGGTCATCAGTACCCTACACTTAGAGTTACTTAAACCTAACTAATCTGACGTCACACACATCTGTGCCTGAGGCAGAATTCGAACCAGCGACCATAGCAGCAGCGCGGTTTCGGACTGAAGCGCCTAGAACCGCTCGGCCACAGCAGCCAGCAAAACCATTCTCTCATCTATAATATTGCTACAGCCTCTCAGAAACGGAAGACTTCTCCATCAGCTGCTTTCACCTGTTGGAATAGCTTTGCTGTCTGATAGTCACTGAGTGTTGCATTCGCATTTGCGAGCATGGCAGTTCAAACCCTCGTTCAGCCATCCTGATTTAGGTTTTCTGTGTTTTTCCTAAACTGCTTCAGGAAAATACTGGGGTGGTACCTTTGTAAAGTCACAGAAGACTTCCTTCCCCATCCTTCCCTAACCCGACGGAACGAATGACCTCTCTGTTTGGTCCACTTACCCAAATCAACCAACCAACCAACCTTCTGAGATTATACATCACTTCTCGCTATGGCATCTCCAAAAGATACATACATCTCGATGGTTGTGTACCTCTGATCTGCATGTGTTTTCCGATCGCAAGTCTATGACCCTTATCTCTGCTCATCTAATATGCAGCAAGACATGGGTTTCATCAACAAAAAGGCTGCTTTGTCACATCTATAAGTATCTGCAAAACAAAAGTATGAGAGTCTGGCCATGCAAACATGGAGTGCTAGTTAGAGCTAGAAACATGGGATATTCCATTCCGGAAATTAGGAATTCAGTACTCCGAGTTCCACAGTGCACAATGTGTGCCAAGAATACTAGATTTCAGGCATTACCTCTCAGCATGGACAACTTAGTGCCCAACGTCATTCGCTTAACGACCGAGAGCAGTGGCTAACAGTTAAGAAACTTCTTGTGCAATAACCACAGAAATTAATGTGGGATGTACGACGAACGCTTCTGTGAGGACAGTGCTCTGAAATTTGACATTAATGGGCCATGTCAGCAAATGAGCGACGCGAGTGCCTTTGCTAACAACACATCATCGCCAGCAGCACCTTTCCTGAGCTCATGACCATATCAGTTGGATCTTAGACAACTGTAAAACCCTAACCTGGTTAGGTGAATTTCAATTTCAGTTGGTAAGAGCTGACAGTTGGTTAGAGTGTGGCGCAGACCCCACGAAGCCATGGACCCAAGTTGTCAACAAGGCTTTGCGCCAGCTGTTTGTGGCTCCATAATGGTGTGGGATGTGTTAACATAGAATGGATTTGGTCATCTGGTCGAATAGATGCCATCATTAACTGGAAATGGCTATGTTCTGGATGCTTGGAGATCATTTACAGTCATTCATGGACTTCATGTTCCCAAACAACTATGAAGTTCTTATGGGCAACAATATGCCATGTCACCAGGCCACAATTGTTCGTTGTTTGTTTGACGAAGATTCTGGACAGTTCAACTGAATGATTTCAATTATTTGACCACCCAGATCGCCCAACATGAATCGCATGGAACATTTATGGGACATAATAGAGAGGTCAATTAGGATACAAACCCCTGCATGGCAACACTTCCACAATTATGAGCGGCTACAGAGGCAGCATGGCTCAATATTTCCTCAGGGCAGTTCCAGCGACTTGTTAAGTTCATGCCACGTCGGGTTGCTGCACTACACTGGACAAAAGGATATCCGACACGATCTTTGGAGGTATCCCATGACTTTTGTCGCCTTAGTGTATTTCCAGAACATTGAGGAATGCCTCCAAGTCTACATACGGGATCATTTCAGTTATCATCTCCTGAGGCTCACTACCGTGACCAGCAAATTGGCAGCCTGCACAAGCGTCCTTGTTCAAGGAATCATATTGACATTCGTCAGAAAAGACCTAGAAATCCTACAGAACTGTGTAAAGTTGCTAATAGAAGTCCCTCTATCCCTCCAGTCGATTACGAACATGTTTCACATACAAACCATGTCTTGACATTCCTCAGCTGTCATTATTTAGAAATATGCTGGAAATGTTAGAGTCTTACATATAACATACAAGCGATTAAAATTTATGTGAGGAATTACAACAAAACATTTAAAATGCAGTGTTTAGTGCTTAGCATGCAATGGCAAATAACACTCCAGATCTCAGCTATAACCATCTATTGACTGAAAGTATGGGAAGCTGTACCATAAAATATCTCCTACACCTTTAGTTCCATAAGTGTGCCTATACATATCGATAAAATTTTCGAGACTCCTCTAATTAAATGTGATGCTGTTATGATATTGATCTCCATGGCTCATTACCCCCATAAGACACTACCATAAGAAATCTGCTGGAGAATATAACTAACTCTGCTATAAGACTCAATTGTCTATTGGAGACCAATGCAACTGACACCGATGTTCATCACTTATCTGTAGATCTAACCTAACAATTAAAATGTAAACTGCAATTACAGTCACATCCGGTTGAAATTTCGTGACTGACTGCGCTGTTTTCTTTATTGTGGGGGAAGTATCTCCATAAATGGTCAGCATCTTTCCTCAAATCTTACAGTCGATATGTATATAAAACTGCTTTGTATGAGTTGACTTTCAATTCCAACTAGCTTCAAACGGATCATGAATAGTTTTCAGCACTGCTATGAGTAAATAATGTCAAAGAAACAAATAATGAGTTGTCATAATGCATGGTGGATCACTTTAGAGAATTAGTATAATTGTGTTAAGTCTCCACTAGCTGTTTTATTTACTCCCTTAATGTCAAGGACAGATATAAAAACTTGTTTTGTGGACAACTAAACTATTGTGTACTAAGTTTTTTCTTCTAGGTGCAAAGTCTCCTTCAGTTTATTTATTCGCCATTAAGAAAATGATTTACAGAGATTTATAAGTGTTTTATACCCTCCCAACACACACACACACACACACACACACACACACACACACACATATATATATATATATATATATATATATATATATATATATATATATATATGTGTGTGTGTGTGTGTGTGTGTGTGTGTGTGTGTGTGTGTGTAAAACACTTGTTGATATATATATATATATATATATATATATATATATATATATATATTGCAAATCTAGTCACAGAAAAGCTTCATATATCTAGGTTATTAACAAGCTCACACATAAAGATGTTTATTTTCCTGAGCTGTACATAAATAATCTCCCATTTACAATTTCAGATATCCTTCACTGTTATAAATACTATGTGCCATTAAGAAGTATTTCAATTCTGGACTGAATTTATGAAATACTTTAATTTTCTTTATCGTTATAGTCAATGCACTAAAAGTATTTTGAACAGATGAAGAACACTTTTTTTATAAAGGGCTTGCGTGCATGTCTCTATGAAAATTATTTCTGTTTCTTGTTCCATAGATACGATTCAGGCTGTACACTGTTAAAAATTCTTGATTAGATTTCAAAAAACAATTTTATTAATGAATAAGCCAAGGCATGTCATTATTTCAAACTCTTTAACTCTTTCCCTGCACAATATTCTACAAGAAACTCCTTTTTTTGAAGTATGAAAGAAAATGTTGCTATACCTGTGTCTACTCAGACAGACACACCACATCCAAGCAAGTTGTTCATGTATGCATAAAAAGACACACAATAACGATTCAGTGCTGCAACACTCCAGAAACATTTTTAATACATTACATTTTCTTAGTTTTCTAATTCTAGATGCTTATCATATCTCAATAGTTCATTCATCCATGTGCTTAGGCTTTTGTGCAACAGTGCAGTCCACTAATTCAGCTGTCATACTGCTTCAAACTTTACTAATAGTATTACTGAAACCATTCATACTAGTTTTCTCCTTATTTATGACCAAAGTGTTAGCCCTAAACTATTTTCCTTCCTCATTTATTACCACAGATAATTTCTGTTGTACATTATCGATACATGTATCATTGCATCTGCCTTTATCAAGTGATTTGACAAATCATTATCATATACCAGAAATAACAGAAAACCTAAAAGAAAACCCTGAGACACTCGATACCTATTTTTTCAAAGTATTCCTAGCCTTCTCACATATTATCACTCTCTATTGTCTCAGAGAGATAGGATTAGAACCTGTGGTAGACCACACATTGTTAAAAATCAATTTTCATATGCAGTAAATTATGGCTGATTAGATAAATGTTCTGGATCTTAATTCATTCTCGACTAAAACATTTTAAGATCATTTTAACAAATGAAAGACTGCTGTTCCTGTAGATTCGTTACTCCTAAATCCATTCTGCGCATTTTAATGTGTTATTTTTATTCAGGTAATCAGCTATTCTTTCATATAGTACTTGTTTAGTTATTTTTAATAAGAACCTGTCAGTAGTGACATCAGTCTATAATTATTTAAGCCAAATGTACTACTCCTTCTATAGTGGGGCATCATGAGGGACAGTTTTAGGTTTGACAAAAACGCCTCTGTTCTGAAAAAAAGTATTGGTGTTGTCAGTATTATAAGATTTTAAACTGGCAGACCTTTGTTTGATTACCTTGCATGCAATTTTATCAACCCTACTAGACATTTTATTATTTGAGTGTATTAATATTATTTCTGACTTCAGTTCCTGTAGGATATATAGTCCTATCTTTCACTAACTGATAGTTTATGTTCTTATTAGTTGACTTACACATTTTTTACTAAACTTTCAAGTGAAATAAATTTGCTGTATGTTGAGCATCATACATAACTTTACAGTCACTTTAAAGTTCAAGGTTATGGGTTTTTATTTTTCGTTTTCCTGTATTATTATTCATAACCTTCAAAATATTATCTATAACCTTCAAAATCGATTTTGTTTTGTTCTTTCTACTGTTGATATATGTGTCATTGATTAGCCTTTTCGTTGCCCTTAAAACCCCTCAGTCAATCTTTTGTATTTCCTAAGGCTTGTTTTTATAGTTGTATGCATTTTGGCTGGCCTGCTGAAGTTTCTAATGATGTTGCTGATTTTGTAATCTACTGTGTAGCCATGTGTTGGATATCTCATTGACTTAAATTTTTTTCGTGGTACTGCCCATGTCATAACAATGTATATGACCAGTAAAAAAATTTGACTTATCTTTCCTACATCGCATTTTGGTCTCTGTCCCAGTGCAGCCGTTTCAGTATACTATTGAAAATCCTTATTTTGTTTTTATATATATTTCTCAATAACTTTAAATTTCTTATTGTTTCCCTTCTTTATTAACATTTTAGTTCCATAATGTCAGAAAAACTAGTACTGGTTACTTCTATATAACACTCGCAGTCCTCTTTGTTGTTAAATATCTGCTCATGTCCATTTTGGCAGACCAGTCCTTCGCAGTATAGTGTTGGTATCTATCAAAACTCAATTTATGTAACTTAACCAGTCTCCAAAAAAGGATGAAAATAAAATTTCCAATCGACATATTATGATCTATCAACGATCAGTGTATTTTTGTTTCATGAGAATGAAAATTAAGGTCACAAAGTATTCTTTCATATGCAAAGAACGCCCTATAGGTATTAATGCCTACTAGTTCCCATTATAGAGAAGCACTGGCTTGAGACCTGTTTTCAACAATTCAGTCTCCACTTCTTCACACCATACTGTAAATTTTCTATCAGAATGACTTTACAGTAACTAGGTAACATTCTGTACAAACAAGGGGATGACTCTTTTTCTCTCCCTCTGTACTAAATGAAAAGATACTAAAGCCAGTACTTTTTCGCACTTTATACAGAGATCAGGAGCGATTTTGGTCACCTAGTCTCATTAAAAAAATTATATATAAAATATGTTATTCAAAAAGTCTGCATTGTTTCTTTGATATTTCTTGATTATGCAGTTCCCTCAGATGAATGGAGGTAACCTTTGAATGTATACTTGGATGCACAATCAAATGGGTCACTTATAAACACATACCACAATCTAAGTAAAAATATTGAGTAAATCACAAGTTGAGAGTGCATAAAATTTATTCACCCATCAAACACAAAGATCTAGCCTTAACTGATTCCAGATGCATCAATGGAGCAATTTATGGTATGAAACTCTTATGAAAAATTGAAGTAATTACACTTTATAGTGTCATGAACATTGTACAACTTTCTATACATTCTACACAAAAAGTTATTTTGTGACATTGCTAGTTCACGAATTTTTCTTCAAAGCACCCTATGATTCTTTGACATGTATTGAAAACAATTTTTTAATTGAAATAGTGAAATGACAAAACAGCACCTTATTAGTGACAGTCCTTTCCTGCAGTATGAGTGGGAATTTTTTCAGGCAATTGTTTTTTGGTATCATGTAATCTGTTATGTGATACCATGACAGTGGCATGTACCATCATAAATCAAGAGGTACTTTTAACTTAAGGCAAAATTTAGATTGGCGATGATTTTCAATAGAAAGAAATCCATTCAAGTAATTAATTCATGATTTTGGCAATAATTAACTCATGTATCATTCCAGCGTATTAAATAAAAGTGTATGTAAAGGAAGAAATACTGTACTCAGAAAACTCCTAAGAATTCGTTCCGTGTTTCATTACTGGAAATCTTAATAACATTGTTATAATTATTCAAGTACCATTCCAACTACTATACCCCTTTGTAGCAAGAAGGGTCTGGTTTCAATTATAGTGTCTCAAACCATATTTAAAATACAACAATCCACGAGAACATAAATTTTGTCCCTGGTCTAGCAATGTATGTCTGCTGCACCAGAGACACCAATAAGCTTAAATTTGATAAGGTGGCTATACATCTGCCACATCTGAAGCAAACTGAATTTCCATCCACTATTTTATCTGTATTCTAATGCATCGTGTGCTATATCACACACAGTTGAAACTGCAATGGCTAACATAAAATAGCTCATGCTAGATTTTTTTTCAAAAAAACTAACGTGGGTGATTCCTGTGTACATTGGAAGTAACAAGGAAAGCTTTAGTCGAACATTTCGATTTAGATAAAATTGCAAGACATCTGAAAACATGTTCATACACTCACAATAACTTCTTGTTACACACTAATTGAAAGCATATCAGTGCAATTTGAGCAGGTCCTACCTGAAGCTTATCTATTAGAATTTGAATTGGGGTGTGGTTACCTAATAAAAATGATGACTGGCGCAGAAATTCTGTATTTTTGTTTGTATTTTATGCATAGTCACAGCCTCAAACACTAGTCCTCTATACATAGGAATATTGTTTAAAAATTATGAATTACAATCAACTAACAAAAATAATGCAGTAATAATAATAGCCTACATTCTTCAGTGAGATAATTTAACCTAAATTCTTCAGTGAGATAATTTAATCTAAATTCTGCAGTGAGATAATTTCACAAAAATTCATAAGTAGTTATATGCCGTAGCAGAATAAAAACTTAGGGTCAGAGTCAGTTTCCTCATATGCTATGAATATTGCGATACTTTTCTACTAGCTTGAAATCCAAAAGCTACTTCAACAGATCCATCAAATTTTCATTATTTAACAAATCATAAACTGAATACATAGCCCTTTTTTACTTTTTCAAATCAGCAACTGAAGTTTCTGATTTCACTATTGTTATTTTCCATCATACACTAAGTTGCTTTTTATGCTTCTTCAGTAGCCCTTTTTCAGACTTGGAATACTCTAAGTGTGAACATCATAAACAAGTGTATAGGTATTAAAGAATGAAATGACACCAGAAGATGATAATAGTAATTTTACTACATAAAAATAGAAATTATTAAGATTTGTCAGTGTATCCAGACTTCATCAAAATCAAGAACTGGCGAGACAAAATGTAGGCATCTGCTCCATTCAGTTACTGTTAAGACCAAATTAATTTTCCCTTTCAGGTTTCTGGCCTCGCTTGTGGTAGAACACTCAGTGTAAAAAATATACAAGTTGTCATGGAACATTTGCAATGTACTATGAAAATAATACAAAATCGAAGAAGGAACACCACACACTATCATTGAGTGAACTCTGCAAAAATATGTTAACTTACCTGGTGACGACCCAAGTCCCTTCATGAGAAACCTTGGTTTTATGTCCTGTTCCATTCTGTTAACAGACTGTGTTTATGCAGCCATTTGAAAATCAATGTGAAAATTTTGACGGTTTAGTCTATCCCACCTAATAAATACCTTAAGGGCTGTGCAAGTAAAAGAGACACACCTTTCTCATTAACAGACAGTAATTACAAATTGTAAATCATTAACATATTTATTTATTCATAGCAGTCTAAAATTCACAGAAACGAACTGGAATTCATTAATGTACAGTTATCCCTATGCACCCACTTATATCAAAGAAGAAGATGTAATTTTAGTCTCTTCTGCAGTACCAATAATGTATTACAGTTATGTCTCTCATCCTTTTTGTAGAAATGATTCCAAGTAAATATAACAGTAACGCTGAAACACTAATCTGTCAGTGAATGAGGCGATTTTACTGTCTCATTATACATCCTCATTTCATTACAATGATTGCTAACCTTTGTGATAAGCTGTTCGGTAACCCACACCCACTTCATGACAGCTTATTATGGCGAATTTCCACGTGCAACAAAAATGACGCCACAGTAAGTGCCATGACAGCCCACATGACAGTGGCACTATGGCTGTCGCTTCTACACTCTTCTGTCAAAATTCAGTGACACTGTTTTCAGTATGAAGTCAGCTAGGATTTTTCTTACTGTCATTGGTGTGGTCATTCAGGTTATGGCATTAGAACTGAAGCAAGAATCCAACAAGAAGAAGAGACAAATGTTGGATTTATTCATGGGGAAAGTGCACTCTGACTGAGCTGTAATATACATGTTTTTGCAAGTTTTACTATTTTTAGCCTTTTCTGTTGTACTTTCAGTTCTCTTTGCATACGTTTTAATGTGGTATTTTTTACACTCTTCTCCACATATCACATCTCTAGACTCGTCAGTCAATCCATGGAATTTCCCTTTGGTATGTATTTTATGATGAAACCTATGTATTGCAAGTCTTGTTGTTACATGTCTCTGGTTCCTACATTCTCTGGTCCGCTTGTCATCCAAAGCAGCTGATGTGTTGTAAAACTCTAAACCTATCTCCTTTTCCTTTCACTCGATGATGTTATGGTCCTGTTGTAGACTGCGAGAATTTTAATCTGATATCTTCTATGACATTCTGTCATGGGCCCAAATGCATGTCAGAATGGCCTTTTCTCCTACCCCTAGTATCTGTTACATGAACATAATCTTGGTTTTTTCCTATTTGTTTCATATCGCCAAACTTAAACCTGTCATGCTTGAATTATTAACAAGTGAGAAAAACTTTTTGAAATGGTGTTTATATAGTAAAGAACTAAGCCTATTATCACAAATACAAAGTTTTATTCAAATCTGCTATTTACTATGCACTTAAGAGCTGCCGTGTCTTCATCTCTTAATCATTTATTTTTGTACAGAAACTCTGAAAGCAATGTGGACGAAGAGGTTCCTTACATTTGGTGCAAATGTACTTAGCTTTCCTTTTGCACAATTGATCATGCCATCTGTTTGCATTTTTTATATCCAAAACTGTCGGCAGATGATTTCTTTGATGAAATCTCACCTCATCTATTGCTTTACAAACTGGTCTCTGTTTCTGGGATATTGGAGTTGAAACAGGTCCTCCTCTCCTTCCTGGTGACTATTCGTGTTTTCCCAGGTTTATGAGGAACCGCGCCACTGAACGCCTTGAAATCCAGAAGACAGATGTCATTTCCTGCCTGCTTACATAGCAACCACAAGTTCACAATAGCCACATCAATAAAATGCAGAAAGACAAACAGGTACCACCTCCTGTTTAGTCGACGATGTGGACATGTTAGACACTGGTCCATAATGTCTACACCTCCCATACAACGATTGTAATGTGACGCTGAATGGTTGAGGTAAACTGATGGTCTTGTTCTCTTTCTTGCTTCAGTACTGAATTTGTGATATAGGCTGTGCACCAACACAGGTACAAGACATATGCACTTATTGTCAAACCATTTTGTAACGGTTATGCACTCTTTAGACATGACAGAGGCACAGTCCCCTAGTGCATCCTTTCTCCTGCCTTTGTCTGAAGGAAACACTGACTGAGCACCTCCAAGTTGGTTTACTCAGCACGTCCCAGTGCCCCAAATGCAATTTTTTTGAGCTCTTGGAGTAGTGGGGTACTTGTAAATAAGTTTTCAAAAAATGCTTTGTGGTTCTTGTCAAACAATGGAAAATCCAGGATGAAATGTAACAATATTATGAGAAGGAATGTTGCTACTCATCATGTAGTGGAGATGCTGAGTCGCAGATAGGCACAACAAAAAAAGTCTCACAATTAAAGTTATGACCATTGGCCTTCGTCAACAATAGACACACATGTGTACACAAACACACACCAACATTCAAGCAAACGCATCTCACACACAACTGCAGTCTCAGGCAACTGAAACCGCACTCAGTTGCCTGGGACTGCAGTCATATGTGTGAGCTGCATTTGCATGAGTGTGTGTGTGCGTATTTGTGTCTGTTGTTAAAGAAAGCCGATAGCCGAAAGCTTTAATTGTGAGAGTCTTTTTGTTGTGCCTATCTGCGATTCAGCGTCTCTGCTTTGTGGTTCTTGTGCTTGATATCAGCACAAAGTCGTAGAACCACATCACTACAAGTTCCAAATTCACTAACTGGCATGCGACTGCTACGGTCACAGGTTCGAATCCTGCCTCGGGCATGGATGTGTGTGATGTCCTTAGGTTAGTTAGGTTTAAGTAGTTCTAAGTTCTAGAGGACTAATGACCACAGCAGTTGAGTCTCATAGTGCTTAGAGCCATTTGAACCACTAACTGGCTGCCTCCCACGAGATTCACCTCAGTATATTTCAAAACGGTAGACATAATAAGAACAACCAGCTCTCACCCACACTTTCAGTCCCCATTTCCTCGGTTTATTAGCAACATACCGTTTGATATTGCTATGACCGTTGAAATGTATGATCTGCTCATCACTACACTGATGCTCCTCAGTTTCTGCAGCATGAAGAAAGTTTTTTTGCAGACACTCCAGAAATGGACAGATTTTGTACAGACTATCTGTGTTTCTTTGAACCACTGCACTGTTATCCACAAAATGAATAAAATGCAGTATGTTATAATACCGATTGATTGGTAAAGAGTTGCCTGTTAAATTCATTCTTAGTCCTTCATCTGGTGACCAATATGATCAGGTACAAGAGTGCTTGATACATGTCATCACTATGTTCACACCTAAAAATGTTTTCAGTTCAGGAACTGTCAGTCCAAGATTTAATTTACCATTCTGAAGAGAATACACATTAGTCTGAAACACTTATTGTCAGTTGTTTTCAGTTCAGGAACTGTCAGTCCAAGATTTAATTTACCATTCTGAAGAGAATACACATTAGTCTGAAACACTTATTGTCAGAAATTATTCCTGTGAAGAAATTAACAGGCCTCTTTCAAGTTACTTTTATTTTTTCCACACCTGTAAATTTTGGTAGCGGTACAAATTTTCTGTCGATCTGCTGCCACTTGTAGTTTGACAGCCCTGATTTTTCATTGGTTGGGAACTTGTAGCATCACACAGAATATCAGTCTCACTGTCATCAGAATCAGAACCATTGTCGTCAGAGCTGGAACTTGTTTCCACAATTACGTTTCTCGATGACTGTGTTTCCCTGACTTCATCATCAGTTTCATCTGCCAGTGAGCACTCTGAATCAGATGGCAACTCTTCGATTACTTCCCGAAATTCGAAATTTCGGTACTAATTATAGGATTTTGTGTACCATAAATCATAAGATCTAGCCTAAACTAAGAAACTATACTAAAAACTGTAAAATAAGACACAAACTAAATATTTCAGTGTGCTGAGGTACTATGTCTCGTTGTAAGACAGCTCATGACCAATGCCATTACTGCATGATGTGCACTGCAATGGACAGATACTTTTTCCTTCGTAGTAATCGTAAAAATATGTTTTGGAGAGGTTTGATTATTTCGAAATGGAGCATTATCTATTTAGATTCATTAAGAATTAGCTTACCCTACGACTTGAACGCCCATACAAGTCTTTCGCTGAAATAGTACAAGATGGTGCATGGTCACACCTCGAAGGAACAATCTTGATCACTTCTGACGTTTGTACGCAAACAGAGACTCTAGTAGTTCTGCTACCATCCTACAGATGACAGCACCATGTTTTGAGTGTCCACTGGACTGGATTGGAGGCTTAAAAACACTGTCACAGTGAAGGTAAAAGTGACCAATAAAAGCCATCCACTATTGTGAACACCATGCACTACAGGGTTAAGTTTCTCCATATGATCTCTATTCCATATGTCCTTACTGTCACCACTGCCACTTTGAATAGTGTCATTGCTGTGATTGTTGATAGACTGGTTATGTTTGGCATGTATGAGATTTCAATGGTTGCTGCTACTCTTTTCTGAACATCATAGGACTACAGGAGTATAATGGTGTTGTCTGTAATGTAATTTTCAGATATTTATATTTCTCCTCTATTTGTAGTGATTCACTGTATAGAGCTATACTGTGTTTGGGTGATATTTTTTCTCCCTTCCTAAATGTCATTCGATCTTTTTTATTTAAATAAATATTTTTTCTATGGAAATCTTTAGCATAATGCATTTGTATGATGAGCATACTGCACTACTGAGCTATAAAGATGCAGTACTAAACTAACTTAAGAAGTAAAACTGAAAACAAAGAAGAAGAACTTCAACAGTCAAAATGACCAGTAGCAGTCCTAGGTAGTTCACTAATGCCAGTCCTCCTAGTGTTAAAGTAGCACTCATAAATTAAGACCCATTCAGGTATCACTTTCTAATAAGGAAAACCAATTTCGATTACTTGTGGCTCGACCTCTGCTAAGGAATTCGATACAAACATTAGATATGTAGTTTTGGCTAAAGTGAAACTAGAAGTGACAACTCAATATTTGACATCTGGTGATTATCTGTCATCCTTTCAATAATTATACCACATTCTCAAACATATGATTTCAAAATTCTTGTGTATTGTGTTGGATACTATTACAATATCCTGAAGACTTAATTAAAAGTTAATATTTTCACTCTACAATACACATTAGATAAATAGAAAGCAATATTAAAGTTATTCCTAGCCGAATTTAGGAGATATGCTTTGTGCAGATGCATTTAAAGGCACTGTAATATGGCTGGTGGTTTCCTTTATTAAATAGGCACAGTCAAACTAAAATTATACTGCCAGTGGATACCTTGTTACTTTCTTTTCTTCAAGTGTAATGGGTAAGTGTTTAAGAACATTGAAGTTACCAGTACTAGAATCTGAACATACTGCCAATATTGCATTAATTTTTACCATTTTTCAGTTAAGTGGGCTGTTCTGAATCTATGAATCGACTTTCACTAATTACGCAATAATACTAGCTTACACACACACAGATCTTATCTATGCAATATGTAATAAAAATATCGAAAACTTTTGTCACATAAGATAACGATTATGTGGAAACAACTGCAATGGCAAAATCTTTAACTACCAGCAACTTTGAATGTAGAAAGTTAATATTATGCTCATGTTAAAAGAAACAATATTTTGTCATGATGCAGGCCACTTGCCACATAGAATAAAAACATTCGTATACTATTGTCAGAGTTGGTTGTGTACTCACCGTACATGATGGAATCATACTCCCCATCATGTTGTTGTTGTGATAGATGAGCACCTACCATGCACCATACAACACTGTGTTTTTGTGTGTACAGTAATTATTTTATCCTACTTTCATGACTGTGTCATTTGTAGTTTAAAAAATTCTGGAATTTTTTTCTAAGTTTGCATGAAAAAAATTAAACTGTAACTTACACTCCTGGAAATTGAAATAAGAACACCGTGAATTCATTGTCCCAGGAAGGGGAAACTTTATTGACACATTCCTGGGGTCAGATACATCACATGATCACACTGACAGAACCACAGGCACATAGACACAGGCAACAGAGCATGCACAATGTCGGCACTAGTACAGTGTATAGCCACCTTTCGCAGCAATGCAGGCTGCTATTCTCCCATGGAGACGATTGTAGAGATGCTGGATGTAGTCCTGTGGAACGGCTTGCCATGCCATTTCCACCTGGCGCCTCAGTTGGACCAGCGTTCGTGCTGGACGTGCAGATCGCGTGAGACGACGCTTCATCCAGTCCCAAACATGCTCAATGGGGGACAGATCCGGAGATCTTACTGGCCAGGGTAGTTGACTTACACCTTCTAGAGCACGTTGGGTGGCACGGGATACATGCGGACGTGCATTGTCGTGTTGGAACAGCAAGTTCCCTTGCCGGTCTAGGAATGGTAGAACGATGGGTTCGATGACGGTTTGGATGTACCATGCACTATTCAGTGTCCCCTCGACGATCACCAGAGGTGTACGGCCAATGTAGGAGATCGCTCCCCACACCATGATGCCGGGTGTTGGCCCTGTGTGCCTCGGTCGTATGCAGTCCTGATTGTGGCGCTCACCTGCACGGCGCCAAACACACATACGACCATCATTGGCACCAAGGCAGAAGCGACTCTCATCGCTGAAGACGACACTTCTCCATTCGTCCCTCCATTCACGCCTGACGCGACACCACTGGAGGCGGGCTGCACGATGTTGGAACGTGAGCGGAAGACGGCCTAACAGTGTGCGGGACCGTAGCCCAGCTTCATGGAGACGGTTGCGAATGGTCCTCGCCGATACCCCAGGAGCAACAGTGTCCCTAATTTGCTGGGAAGTGGCGGTACGGTCCCCTACGGCACTGCGTAGGATCCTACGGTCTTGGCGTGCATCCGTGCGTCGCTGCGGTCCGGTCCCAGGTCGACGGGCATGTGCACCTTCCGCCGACCACTGGCGACAACATCGATGTACTGTGGAGACCTCACGCCCCACGTGTTGAACAATTCGGCGGTACGCCCACCCGGCCTCCCGCATGCCCACTATACGCCCTCGCTCAAAGTCCGTCAACTGCACATACGGTTCACATCCACAATGTCGCGGCATGCTACCAGTGTTAAAGACTGCGATGGAGCTCCGTATGCCACGGCAAACTGGCTGACACTGACGGCGGCGGTGCACAAATGCTGCGCAGCTAGCGCCATTCGACGGCCAACACCGCGGTTCCTGGTGTGTCCGCTGTGCCGTGCGTGTGATCATTGCTTGTACAGCCCTCTCGCAGTGTCCGGAGCAAGTATGGTGGGTCTGACACACCGGTGTCAATGTGTTCTTTTTTCCATTTCCAGGAGTGTATTTTATTAACAAATATACTGTTGCTACATATTTTCAAAAATGAATGTTTTTGGCTGACAGATACACCTGTAACTGTACCTCTCTTCTAAGATTTCAACACACTGTTGTTTTCATTGATCTAGGCATTGCAACTGCTTCTTTTTTTAGCTTTTCGAATATGTAAATCATGACTGAGATATTTTCCCCACATACCACACACAGTTTCATGTAGTGCTTGATATCCTAAACTTGTGCCTCTTTTTTGTGTTTCAATAAACAATGTGTTAAGTTCTGTGTTCATGTGAACTGGGCTTTTGATAAGGGAGAAATTAAAGTGTATGTAAGAACTAATTCTGAAACTTAATGAAAGAGTTGTTGCTAAGTGTATTTCCCAATATATCTTCATAAAACCAAAAAACGACAAGCCGTGTTGATTTACAAGTAAGACATAAGTGGAAGCCAGCCAGCATTGAATCCTGTATCACAGGATATCAGCAGGGTTCATTATGGTGTACCAAGCACCAAGTTTATTTTTAGAAACTCTGAAAATTGGTTTCAGGAGTGGATAGCCATTCTAGCAGACTAATTAAAGCAGCAGCTAATTTAACATTTGTCCTGTGAATAAATGGTGTTTCTAAACACTAGCACACTGAGGTTCTCTTAAAATCGCATCTGTGTTGGGATTAGGTTACCTTTAAATTCTTTGATAAATGTGTCTGTCTGTTCTGTGCTTTTTATTCTGAGTGGTAGTTTGTTTTACCAGATGATCAACATGTTTCGAATATTTACTGACATTTGTGTGCTTCTTACTTCTAACATAGAGAGAAAGGGGGGGAGGAAAAGGACTCTTATATGTACATAACATCAAATATTAACCTCTTTTAAATTAAATGCATAGCTGAATAAAAAATTTTGAAATAGTAGGATGTGAACCAGCTATTTTATACTTTGTAATTCCACATTTTTAACCACTACAACACTCTTGAAATGTTGATGTCATTATTTGATGTATAATTATAACAAACGTACTAAGAATGACGTGTTTTTGATAAATCTTCAATGTTTCATTGGTTTGAAACAGCATACTTTCATAACACATGAGTTATAATGCAGAAACAAGCAAATACAAAAATTCTTTAGCCCCTGTATGACTTTGTGGCAGTGATATTTTTCATGTCTGGTCCAAAGTGATATCAAAAGTGCATGAGAGCTTTTTCATGTGTTTTTTTTTATCTTTGACGTAATACTATAGAGTCTCCTAGTTTTTGTTACTTCTCTGTTGTTTTTTTTAGTTTCTTCTCATTTTGAGTTTTTGCGATTAAATATTTTTTCGTTAACACATTATACCAGACGGCTATGCAATTATATGTTATAGGCAAGTCGCCTACATAATTGGTGACCTCTGATTAAAGAACTTTAAACCTTTCGTTAGCTACGTCGAACATTAACTGCAAAAGCAATGAATGGCGGCGGCAAACGATACGGTTCGATAACGGAAGAAATTCATAGGCTTCAGAATGAGATAGAAACTTTACAGTTGCATATTTCGAAAGATATGAACTTCAAGCATATACCAGACCAAAGGAATGACGTTGGTTCAACAACCATGGCACACACCAGCAAGGCAACATCATCAGAAACTGGGACTACTGCAACACAACCAGAACAAGTAACAGCAATGGAACTACCCGCTGGTTTCAACGCTTCACCTCAACTGTTGCAATTACGAGCACCCCCATTCATGCCTTCTCAGCCACACACATGGTTCGCGGAAATGGAAAATATATTTCTACAACAAAGAATAGTCAGTGACCACGAGAAGTTCACCTTGGTAATAAGTAATTTGGACCATAAGACCTCGGCTTTGATATCTGACACTGTAGTGAACCCTCCTACAGAAGGACATTCTGTAGACTGAAAGAAAAATTAATTTCTCGGTGAGTGAAGTCAGTAGACATCAGAGTCAAACAAGTACTGTACCAAGAGAAATGGGGAGATAGGACCCAATCAGAATACTGGCGTCATTTACGCAGCCTGGTAGATAGTTCGACAGTCTCTGATGGACTGTTACTCCATGTATGGCAACAACAGCTACCAACGCAAGTAAGAACTACACTAGCTATATATGACGAAAGATCAGTTGACAAACTGCTGCTCGCTGCAAACAGAATCTACGCGACGCACGAGCCTACTGCAACAGTCGCAATAACGTTGACAGATGCCACGTACGATAACTACCAGTACCAACAAGACCAAACTGACGATATAACAGTAAACTGTGCCGCGGTCGCAACGCGACAAACAACAAAAAGTTCAAACGAAATTAGAGATTTACAAACTGCAAATAGATGCTATACCAGTGACTGTATTTACAGACCACAAACCCATAACATCGGCTTTTAAAAACACCAGTGATAGGTGCTCACCAAGACAGTTCTGTTATATATTCATAAGTCAGTTCACGACAGTTATACGCCATTTAAGAGGCGCAGAAAATTTAGTGGCTGACTATTTTTCACGTATTTGCGGGATTTCAAAAATTATAGACTATGATAAACTTGCAGTGGAACAGACCAAGGATACAGAGCTACGACAGCTGTTAAGCAACCCGTCTACAGGTCTGAAGTTCGAGCAAATTCTGTTGCCTAACTCCAAGCAGAAGCTGTGGTGCGACTTTTCTCAAGGCAGACCGAGACCATTCATTTCAGAAATATTGCGCAAGACGGCATTCGACAGTGTCCACACACTATCGCACCCAGGAGCGAACGCTACAATCAAGCTGCTGACAGGCCACTATGTGTGGCCTTCTATGAAAAGAGACGCGCGCCTTTGGGTAGGTTCCTATATCCCTTGTCAACAAAGTAAAGTAGGACGACATGTGCAGGCTGATATTGGAGATTTTCAAGGTACCTCTGCTAGATTCGCACGCGTTCACGTGGACCTGGTTGGACCTTTCCCACAGTGGGAGGGCTACAGATATTTGTTTACAGCCATAGATAGGTGCACAAGATGGGCAGAAGCAACTCCAATAGTCGATATTTCAGCCGAAACTACTGCAAAGACGTTTCTGTGTACTTGGGTTCCCCATTTTGGATGCCCTCTTCATGTCACAACTGACCAAGGACATCCGTTCGAATCTACGTTGTTCCTCGAGCTATCCGAAATGTGCGGTTTCCAACGCCACCACACGACTACCTATCACCCTGCCAGGAATGGTATGGTCGAACGATGGCACAGAACACTCAAAGCAGCATTGATGGACGGAAGCATTAGTGTTGCTAGGCCTGCAGACAGCTCACAAACCCGATATTAGTGCATCAGCTGCCGAGATGGTTTATGGTGAGCCGCTACGGATTCCTGCAGATTATTTAGTACCAACCTCACTACCAGGATCAGAGGGCCTCACACACTGGGTGCAGCAGCTAAAATGTCACAGCACAAATAAACGTTGCCCGCCACTTTCTCGCCATGGCAACCGTAAAGTGTACACAAAGACTTATACGATTGCTCTCACGTAGTGTTGCGAATAGACTCAGACAAATCGCCTTTACAACCACCATATACGGGCCCATTTCAGGTACTGAGTAGAAATAAGCATACCGTGGACATAATGTACAATGGTGTTCCGACAAAGGTATCGATTGAAGTGTCAAGCCAGCATGGGTTTTATCGTCTCCAACCTCTGACACCACGCGTGTGCATCAACACATGATGAACGCAGAGCATACCGAAACACCGCTCAGTACATAGTCCGAGACAGTTGAATCACCACCACAAACAACAACATCACCGGCCCCGAGACACCCGACGCACACCAGACCTGGAAGTCGAATAAAATTCAAGTATAAAGACATCCCTGGGTCTCTGCACTTTAAGGGGGGGCTGTCTGGCAGTGATATTTTTCATGTCTGGTGCAAAGTGATATCAAAAGCATGCGAGAGTTTTTTTCTAGTCATGTGTTGTTTTTTATCTTTGCCGTAAGACTGTAGAGTCTCCTAGTTTTTGTTACTTCTCTGTTGTTTTTTTTAGTTTCTTCTCATTGTGAGTTTTTGCGAATAAATATTTTTTCGTTAACACATTATACTGGAGGGCTAATCAATTATTTGTTGTAGCAAGGTCGCCTACAACTTTTTCATTATTTTATTACAGGAAATTCTAATAATACTGACACATTTTCAAGAAATTGTGAATGTGCTGCCGTTTTGGAATAGCATTTATTCATAGGTAAAAGTTAGATAAAACTCATCAAATACAAGCTTCAACTAAGTTGAATCCAATTTGGCTGTTCTCAAGCTCCAGGCAATCATGAAAGTCGACAGACAGCTCCTGCTGTCTTCGATACAGTATGCCATGTCATTTGATGTAAATGACATCACATTTGCTTCAGGTGTTTGTGTGTGTGGGTGTGTGTGTGTGTGTGTGTGTGTGTGTGTATGTATTAGTACATGGCAGTCTGTGGAAATGTCCTAATGCTGTAAATGTGAAGCATTCCAATATATATTGAGGCCAAACTATTGTGAGTAGTGTGTGTGTATTGTAGTGCTTGTCATGAAAATGTATACATGAATTTGTGTAAGAATGGTTACTCATGTTACCTGTGGATGCACAAACAGAAGTGGAAAATCTGATATTACTTTCTACTTGTAAAAGCTTTAGCTAAAATAGTACTTTTGGTTTAAATATGGAATATGAGTTTGATATTTTCACTCACTGACTAGTATGTTTAAAATATGTAGGTAGAAGATAAACAATGCAAAGAAAAGATTGTGGGTCAAGGTTTTGCAACAAAATATGGCCCACCACAAAAGTATAGCACAATATGTTCTGAGCCATTCTCTAGTGCTCAGTTTGATCGAACTTCAACATCATGTGTTAGCATCAGAGCATTGCATTTTTTTTTCCAGTGTTTCTCTCATATGTTCAGAATATAAGTTGCATACAATTTTTCATAAATGTTGCAATGTTTCAATATATGATACCTATTTATTTGACAGAATTTGATGTTAGACATGATTTCCTTCGTTGTTGGTAGTTGGTGTCACAGCAGTCGTCTATGAATTGTATATTTTTTTAGAAATGTTTTTGTTTGAGGTAATTCAGCAACTGAGTGTTGTGACCTGGTCATAAATTATTAATTTAAAAAGTAAGCATATTAATTACTTTTTGTTTGCATATGATTATGTTTCTAATTGTCAAGCTGCAAGAGTTTAGTTTGTTTCGACATCTGCTGCTCCTGAAAGTTATAATAATTTAAGTGTATCAAAAATTTTGAGATACAGTTAAAATTTTCGGATTTTTTGTTTTGTAGTGTTGCCAAAAAGGTTCCACTCACTCTAGATGCACAATGTCATGGAACTTCATTCATATCAAGAGAAAGTTGTAACCTGTGTGTGAATTAAACATGAAAACAGGAAAGAAATCAAGCTTCTTCGGCAACCAAATTGTCATCTCAAGCAATGGAACAGTCATTTGGATCATGCAATAAAGCCCTTACAGAAGAAGAACTACATAGATAAAAAGTATTTGAGTGCTTCACAGCATATCCAGTGTAAATGAAGAGTTGTCACATCTGTTTGCCAAAACAACATTTTCTGATGTTCCAAACAAATGTGGGTCCGTTTTGAGGTCCTTTGCATCAACACAATGCTGTTCTTCAAGGATTACTCAAGGAGGAGATACACATCATTATTCCCAAAGGAGTGGCTATTCCTGAAGAACTGAAAGACACAACTGGTTTGGTTTACAGGTTACAGACGTCTTTACACAACTTAAAACAAGCACCACTAGCATGGAATCATTGTATTTGCTCATTTCTTATGTCTATAAGATTCACTCAGTCAGAAACAGATAAATGTCTTTGCTAGACGATTTTAAAGGAATTTGTCATTTCCATATCCTCCATGTTGATGACACTCTGAGGGCAGGAAATAAGAGAGAGGACATGGGCATAACGGAATTTAAGTTAAAGCAGGAGTTTAGAATAAAGGAACTGGGAGATACACATTCATACTTGGGAATCGAGATTTCAAGGAACAAAGGAAGAATGTATCTGAACCAAACGCCATATTTGAAGAGTTTGCCACACGGATTCAATGTGCAAGAAATAACCCTGTCAAGACACTTATGGAAGTTAAATTGGAAATCAAGGTAGGAAAAGGATTGATAAGCCATGCAGAGAGTTGATTGGATATTTGACGTACACAGTGATTGCAACAAGACTTGAATCATATGCTGTGGTCACGTTTTTGAGCAGATACCAAAAGTATTCATTGGACACACTCTGCAGATGCTTCAAAAGAGTTTTAAGATAAATCAAACAAGCCATCGATACGAAACTACATTATCCAAATCGGTGTTCAAGATGTTCTTCTAGTCTATGCCGATAAAAACTGGAACAAGAAGGAAGATGAAAGATCTACCTCAGGTTATCTGTTACAATTTTTTGGCAAAATAGAAACAGACTCATTTTGCTTTGCCTTCTACAGAGGTGAAATATGTAGCTCTGGCAACAGCTGTTGCTGAGGTACTCTTTCTTAAATACCAGCTCGACTATTTTTGAATTCCACTCCAGTTTCTAGTTCGTATATTCCAGGATAATCAGTCCTTTATATAGGTACCAAGGAAGTTAACCTCCTTGACAGTTACTGAAGAAATCGAAACATCATCAGTTGAGGCACATAGGCATTAAACATAACTTTGTGCGTCAACTTCATGACTGCAAACTCTTCACCACTGAGCATGTACATACAGAGGACCAGATTGCAGACATCTTTACCAAAGGCTTAGCGGCTCCTAGGTTCATCGCTTTGAGAAGTTTGTTGGGTTTGTCTTAATTTTTAGTAATGTTGAACGTTATTTCATTAAATGGAGAAGGGCTCTTGAGATTTCAATTCAATGATTGTATCTGTGATTTACATTAAGTACCTTCAAAGATTTAAAAGCAAGCTTGTTTCCATTTTTCGTTGCTCATTTGTTCCATTTACTTTTTCCATTTAATTAAATCAAATAAAATTTTAATATTTTGTGAGTGTTATTTAAGTGTGAGAAACTGAAAATAGGCGACTAAGCGGCGTCACATTTTTTATGTGGAAATGCAATATGACACCATCTCCCTTTAGCGCCAATTCACACTGTCCATCATGTCACATCACAACACATCATGTCAAGTCAAAACATTCTGAAATGCATTTCAAATAGCGGCATCCACACTGAGCATCCGATTCCGTCATGCCATATCATGGCACCATCCAAGTTTCTTGGGAAGAAAGTTTTAATAGCTGACATCATCCATCCATTGTTGATCTTGTGACACCAAAGCTCATTTCCACCCAATACACAGCTATATGCACATCTCAATATTTCGTTTGGTCATAGTTTTTGTGGTTGATATGTATTTGTTATTTACTACTATAAATTGTTTTGTTTCGCCATTTCGTTTGTTAAAAGTTTTAATTTTAGAATAAACGACGAAAGATTAATTAAAGCAATGAGGCAGCAGTCTGAACTGTATTAAATTAGCTACTAAATTACTTGCCCACTATTAAATTAATAAATTTCATTTTAATATATACCAGTACCGTATTTAATATGTTACAATGAGCTGGATTGCAATATGTCTGCAACTTGAAGTGAAAAAAAAAACACTGTGGGTAAAACCAGATTGATTAGTAAGTGGAACATGTTTGTATGTTGTCAGGTATTTGTAATGTTTCATAAAGAAATGGACTGAAATCTTCAGTCACTGCGACAGTAGCATAGTGCTTTTTTGTGAAGTATACATCAAGTAATGTATTGGAGTTGATTGTGTATACATGCTTATTTATTTTTAAGTACCTCTCTGGATTGTGTGTGAAACGATTTTGAAATTATCAGTGGTCAATATTTATGTGGTTTGACTAGCTAATCCCAGTACAAATAAAATTATTGAACTATTAAAAGCCAAATACAAGATGTAAAAAAACCTGTAAATCTTGAAGGGAAAGCTATTGTGGGAGATATGACTATTGCACAAAAATTTTTACTGACTGGCCACTAAACTGAGCCTTACACAAACCAATTTTTTGCGGGGTGTGAAGGCTGCTCGTAACATTGTGTTGTTGGTAGAAATTCTGGGTGCTACTTGATATAAAAAGAAACAACTGGTGCTTCGAGATCCTAAAATACGTATAAAATACAGATTTTGCTTCAATCGAGTTCCTTGTAGAGTGTGTGTAATTCCACTTCTGTATCACATAATGATAATTTTTGGGCCCACATTCTTTATGTGTTGTTTTGCACTTCTGTCTTCCTTTTCTAATACACAGGGTGTTCCTGCAAGCAGCACATTGCATGTAACAACAGTTGAAAATCATCTTGCATAGATCGGAAGACCCGCAAAAAAAAAAAAAAAAAAAAAAAAAAAAACAGTTGAGGACAGCCACCTGAGTCGAGATTATGTGACTTGAAAGAGCATGTTCTGTAACGTGGCAGTTAGTGTGAATACACCTTGAAGTGATGGTGCCATGACGTGATGATGCCGTGACAGCCATTGTGTGGGTGAAATCTTATGGGACTTAAGAGCCATTGTGAAATGGCCATTAGTCTAACCTCCTTGGTGGCATTACGCTGTACTAACTCCAGAGACATCACTCAGAATCAGAATTGTATCGTATTATGATGTACATATATAAATCATTGCTTCAAGGTACAGGAGCGTCCTCAATACAGATACTGTATCAGAGATACAGGCAATGTGTAAACAAAAAACAAAAACAACCTTGGTCTACAAAGAGCATTACAGATGTGTTTCATTAAGGCCAATTCACACTGGCAATCATGTCATGTCACATCCGTCCCGTCAAAACATTCTGCAATGCATTTCAAATGACGGCATCCACACGGGCTGCCCTGTCACATCATATAACTCACGGCTCCGTCATGGTTTCTATGGCGGAAAGTTTTGACAGCTGAAGTCATACATCCTTTGCTGATCATGTGACCCTCAAGCTCATTTCCTCCTGGTACACTGCTGTGGGCAGATCTCCATATTTCGTTTCATTGTGGTGTTTGTGGTTGGTCTCTGTTGTTTATTGTTCGTTATTTGTATAAAGTGTTTCGTTTCATTATTAATTTTTTTAAACTTTATAATAAATGACGAAAGAATAGCTGAAGTAGTGAGACAGCAGTCGAAATTGTGCGACATGAGCATACTAAATTACTTGACCTCTACTACATTTATAAAGTGGGTTTTTACAGATATTGGTACCGTATTCAATACTTTACAATGAAATCGCTTGCAACATGGCTGCAACTTGAAATGATAAATGTGCTGTGGGTAGAATCATATTGATTAGTAGATGGAATTTATTTGTATGTTGTGAGGCATCTTTAGTGTTATATACAGAAATGCACTGAAACTTTCAGGCATTTGCAAGTTGTTTGTTTAGATATGTATTTGTGGCAGGCCTATTTATTGTTAAAACAGCTCTCTGAAATGTGACTGAAACAATTTTGCAAGCATCAGTCATCAATATTTATATGGTTTTACTAGTTAACCCCAGTACAAATAAAGGCACTTGAACTTCATAAAGTCAAATACAACCTATATATCTTTAAGGGAAAGACATTGAGGGAGATACGACGAGTTCACAAAAATTTGTACTGGACTAGCAACTAAAGTTAACTTTAATCCAAATTTTCACGAGTTGTGGTGCAGCTCGTTACACTGTGTTCATTTTAGTAATTCTGGGTGTAGTTAGATGTAACAAACGAAGAAACTGATGCTTCCTCTTCCAGAATATAAAATTCAGGTTCCTCTTCCTCAAGCTCCTTGTATAATGTGTGAAGCTTCCCTTCTAACCACATAATGACATTTTTTCGAACCCACGCATTTTCTTTGTTTCCCACTTTTATCTTTCTTCTCTAATATACAAGCCATCCTTGCAATCTGCAAACCATTTGAGTCCAATAAATGTCAATTTCGTACAAACGTAGGATCCAGCATCTACCCATATAAGCTACTGCGTTGGGTATGAGCACATCGCGCATAAAAGCAGTTGAAAATCATCTTGCTAAGGTCGCAATTCCCGCGGAAAGAACAGTTGTATATGCAATGCGAGTTGAGATTGTGTGACTTGAATTGCATTGACATGACGGACAATGTGAATACATCTTGCCCTTGACGTGACGGACAGTGTGAATTGGCCTTTGCTCTACAAAGACGTCTTCTTCATCATTTAAAAATACCGTGAGTGAATAAAAAAAATTTTGCACTAGGATAGCGCATAATTTTATCTTCAGCAAACCTAGTTCCATACAGTGAAAGTTTTTCATTTTAAATTTATTATAAACATATCGTCGATGAAGAAACAAACCCGCGTAACTGACAAATTGCCGATTTTTCGTTTTTCAGTCAGATGATGTCGTTGACCATATGCACATCTGCTCTTAACGCCATAATGACGAATTTTTAATTATTTACCATGAAAAAATTATCTAAAACAATACCGCGCATCTGATACAGCAAATAAACAGATGGCAATACCGCGGAACTATAGAGAATTAAATACCGCGTATCTACAATCTATGGATACTGTAAACAATACCACGTAAATAAAAATGTGCGCTCAGCCACAGCACATTGTTACTGCCTTATTATGTCTTTAACAGTGCTCGAAAGTGGTTCCATGCTTGTAGCTTCATTCGTGATAATGGACAGCGATATAGATGATCTTTCTACTAAAGAAGAAATTGTTTCTCAGCTGAAATCAGCTTATGAAACCGGAGAATCTTTCCTGAGAGTGACTGATAGAGGTAAGAAAATTGTTTTATTATTCACCCTTTGAATGTTAGTAGCACCGCAAGTGTCTTATTGTGATATGAATCAGAACGCCCGCACTTCACTCGTTCTGTGCTTTATTCATTTCTGCCAAAGATTTCTAGACTGTCCACTTTCTTGTAGGATCTCCCATAAATGCAGATCAATCAACATGCGAGGAAAGTCGTAACGCTGAAGTTACATTTACCGAAGAATAATTAATTTCCTATATGGGGTTCTCAGTTACTGTTCCAGCAACATCTAATGACACAGGTAGATTTTCTTGGGATAATTGTTAATAGTATTACTGATGCCGTCGTTCTCATAAATACATGAATTTGAGCTTCATCTTTGTCTGCTTAAATTAATATATAAATATTTTTCCATCTAGAAACTTTAGTGGCTGTTTCCAACAATGCTGAAAATGAAACTACAGCCACTGTTTCCACTAGAGACGACAGTACTTCACACTCATTGCTATGCGATGGTGCTCATTGTTTGCCAAACACTCTGGATAAAATATCAAAAGATTTTGAGAGCAATAATGATGCTGACAATGAAGGCCAAGAATTTTATGGTGGCGTGAGAAGTGACAGGAAAAGGAAGTCTAAACCACATCCTGAAGATTGGAAGAAAAATGACAATAAGATTCTGCGAATGCGTGGACAGGCGTATTTTGGATACAAAAGAAGTTGAATTGGTAAAATTACTCATGATATTCCAAGAGAGGCACGAAAATTAGGTCCAACATATACTTCGAAGATGTGAAAGAAATCCGTTCACAGAAGGTGTCATCAGTTTTATGGTGCTGATAGGCAGGCTGTATTTAACACATTTGGGGAAACGATGTCATGGGATGAGAGAAAGTTTTACGATATCAACCTTGTGGATGTATTTCCAACCATACGTCCAGGGAAGATCACTGGCGAATCCAGGAGAAAAGGGACGCTCATTTATCATTTTAAAATTAGCTGGGGAAACATAAAGCAAGCAAAAAGATGTTTCTCAATACTCTTGGGAGTAAAGAATGGACAGTCCGATATTGGCTGGGTAATTCCACACATGGGATGAGTTCTGATATAGAATCGTTACGACTTCGAATCAAACAGATGAAGAACAAAGATGAGAGAACCTTCATGAAAGAATTCCTGGGCTCTCTTCCGTCGCATTACTGCAGGAAATCATCCTTGAAGTTGTACCTTGAGCCTATTCTACAATCCAAACAACAGCTGTATGGACTCTATGTGGAAAAATTTCATGCAGAGAAGGTTTCACCATTAAGTCGGGCTACCTTTAACTTGATTTTAGAAGATGGTAATATTAGCTTATTTTCCCCCAAGACAGACCAGAGCGACTTGTGTTGTAGTTACAAGCTTGGTAACTTGAGTGAAGATGTGTAGAAGCGACACACAGAACGGAAAGAGCAGACAAGGACGCAAAAAATATGCTGACAAGGAAGAAGCCCAGCAGAAGCTCTGCTCAATGTACATCATGGACTTACAGGCTGTGGAAGTAGCTCCATTTTTAAGTTCAAGTGCAGTTTATTATAAAACAAAGTTGGCTGTTCATAACTTAACAATGTATAATTTAGAAAGTCGTGGTGCAGTATGTTACTGGTTCGATGAAACGCGAGGTGATTGGGTTGCATCATTTTTTGCCTCAATGCATCGTGAACATCCTATCCAGAACGATTAAGGAAAATCCCATTCAAGTCATTCTGTATTCTGATTTCTGACAGCTGCACATATCAGAACAGAAATGTGACATTATCAAATGCTCTTTTAAAATTAGCAATTGATGTCGAGTATTGATTACACAAAAGTTTTTTGAGAAAGGCCATACTCAGATGGAATGTGACTCAGTTCACAGTTCCATTGAGTGCAAGCTTAAAGGTCGTAAAGTTACACTTCCTAGCCAATAACTATAATATCTAAGGAAGCACGATTTTATCCACAGCCATAAGAAGTCCGTTACCTAGATTATTCATTTTTCATCAACTACCCAGAGAAAAGTTTGTGGCCTGGAAGAGATGTAAAAAAGTAGCCTACAGTTACCGATCTGAGGGCGCTGCAGTACCGCCCAAATGGTATTATTTACTATATGTGCTCTTTCAACGAGGTGTGGCAAGAATTACCGAGGCGTCCGAGGAAAATTCTTGGATATGTTTGCTTCCCGAAACTATACAAGGAAAGTCGGAAAATCAAGAAATCCAAATGGGATCATTTACAACAACTTAAATCTGTTCTTCTTAAAGATTGTCATAGTTATTATGATAAGATTCCTTATGAATGAAAATTATCGCGGAGGTAACTGTGTGACGAGTATCAGTGCAGTGTAATTGTCTGTTGCTGCTTTGAGTGACGTTTAGGATTTTTCTTTAAGAAATGTGCTGACATTATCGCAACTATGTAAACAGTATATTTATTTAAACTGTTTCTATGAAATCTTTCAATAAAAATGATTAATGCTCCAATGCTTCCTAGCTTTCTCAGCACCAAGTACCAACGTAAATGTGTCAAGTCGTCCCGGGAGACTGACAAACAAATACCGCGTAAGTTGCAGATCATCGCATAAATACCGAGACAATTCATCGTATATGCTGTAATTATACTTTCTAAAGCGTATTTTCTTTTGTTTCATATTTTTATTTGATCCAATATTTCCTTGTAGTACTACGATGCAAATTTAGCACCGCTGTGAAATGTATTAGGCAGTTTAGACACTTGTTTGTCTCTCGTGTAAAATTCTTATTTTGCTACTTACGCGGTAAAGTTTCTTCACCAACGATATGCCATACCTGAGATATACAACTGCACATAATAAAAATTGGAAACAGAGACAGCAAGAAATTACATAATTAATTCCGTTATTGCAATATGTACTTTTAAAACTAATATTAATTTGTTAATAAATGAACTGGCCAACAATGTTTGTTACTAGGGAAGCGAAACAAATGTTTGTTGGCAACACTACAATAACACTGCTATGGCGGTTTACAATGTGTTTACTCAAAACGTAGTGTGTACGTATAGGGCTACTGTTTGTTCTAAAGCCACTGTTTTTGTGTTATTTATTACGGCAACTACAGTAATAATACCCTTAATTATAGCGTACCGAAGTTACGGTGATTGTCTAAATTTATAATGTGTAATAGGAGACCCTAGAAAAGGAATCGTGTGTATTAACATGCAACGTTTGCATTTGTTCAGGATTCTGGATCAAAGCAGATACTTACAGGGAGCAACCAGATGTGCATTTTAAGCACAAGTTTATCGCAGTTGCAGAGTCAAATCAGTTGGACAAACCAATTATCTGCAGCAACTTCTGGAATCTGAATAGTATTCTGAGTGACTACAACCACTGTTCAGTCGTCAAGGTAAAAAAGTTTTCAGTAAGAAACCGTAGTATTGTTAATGATATGTACATTTTTATCGATGAACATGGAGCTGCTAGTTTCATGCATAGATATGTTGATTTCACATTTTAGTTGTAAGATTCATTAATATTTCAGCAATGTAGCTTCTTCGGTGCTGTTTGTCGACCTGTAGTAGTATTTCTTATCACTATTGTGTTTTTTGAGATTTATAGGGATTATTGAGTGAAAAATCTCACATCTCCTTGAATATCAGATTAGTAAGTTTTTAGTCTGGACTGTGTACAACGTTGGAAAAAGCTGATTGCTGTGTCTTCTGCAATATTGTTTGACATACAAATACAGCGTTTACTCACAATTTTGTGTGAAATGCTTTGAGTGCCACTCACTGCAAAACAAAAGGAAGATTTGCAGAATCAGATTATGGACAGTGTGGATAACTACAGAATCAAACACGACATCATATTCTTGCGCAATTGATTGCACGTAGTAGCCTACATGTTATTGAGCATTTATGACCGTGAAATGAATGTAGCATTTCTTCGTTTTTAGTTTGAAGGTTGAAAACTGTGTAGCCTAAAACTGTTTCAACTGCTCATATGTTTTCTTGTGACTTCATTGGTTAAGCAATGGCAGCTCTCATATGTTCAGGTAAATGCGACTAAGAATTGTGTTTGAAATCGTCTTCATAGAACATTATTTATGAAGGTGAGGGCACATCTGATTTTTTTTTTTTTTTTTATGTTAGTGTGAAGGCTCTAGTTTTGGCCACTACCCCTCTTATGGCCACCTCGATGTCAAAGGTTAATTTATAAGCTTCTCTGGAATACCAGCCAGTTCTACCATAGATTATTATAAACTTCGTGAAAGGCTCTATTCATTTGTCTACATAATCATTCTTTTGTCTGTTATTGTTTGGAGACACCATTTTGTGAAATGATCAGTGTTGAAGGAGCTGGGTTTTGCAGAAATTTTCTTTAAGCAACACATGATCTGTTTTTTTGTATTTTATATGTTTAAATAAAACATCAGAAGAAACTTAATCTGTTCGGAGGTAAGATAAGACATTCTATTTTCATTTCTTATAAGTTTTATATGGCTCAGCCTAAAAACATGTTATCAAAAGTATGTGGCCATTAACAGATCCATATTTAGCCCTGGTTCCATGTTATGGCCATGCATGTGGCCATAACTGGAGACATACATGTATCCTGTTTTGGCCACTTCTAATAACTGATACTAAAACATCAATATTGGTGTTCTGTCCTAGATTACACTGGGCTAATTTTATGTAAGTAGGCTTATTAAACTATTTTTGGTATTTTTTATATCAATATATACCTCATTGTTAGTATTGTCTTGGCATATCATACTAATTTACTTATGCTTGTGAGATACAAAATATACAATAGGCACTATTCAAATATGCAACATTTTTAATTCCATCTTTGTGCATTATTTATAGGAAAAATGAGTCAACCAAAGAATAAGAGGTTTCAGTATTCTCCCAGCAAAGTTAAAGCAGCTTTAAAGGCTATTGATGAGGGAATGAAGGTTGCTACTGCAAGCAAGTTGTACAAAGTTCCAAGGACTACTTTAAAAAACAATATTTCTGGGGTATCTCAACAAGAATATACAGGGCACTGTGGTCCACGTTCTGTCTTAGGAGAACAAATTGAAAACAAAATTGGTGGACTGTGTTTTGGACTCTTCTAGCATGGGATTTCCAATTACTAAAGAAAATATCTGTGCAAAAACTTGAGAGTGCAGATATGGAAAGTTGTACAGCTACATTTACTAACAATTGACCTGGAAAAATGTGGTGTTATGGATTTCTTAAGAGACACAGGGTTCTGTCACAAAAACATGCAGAATATGGCTAGAGGTTCTGTTACAGAAGAGAAAATAAGAAACTGGTTTAACGAAGTATCCATCACTTTAAATGATATGGATGTGTTTAGTGACCGAAATAGAATTTTTAATATGGATGAAACTTTTTTTCTGGCTCCTAAAGGGGAATTAATCATAGGTCCTCATGACCGTCATGTTTATGATGAGCCATGTAACTCTGACAAAGATAACGTTACTACATTGTTTGCACTGAATGCTGCTGGAAAATTTGCTCCTCCCTTAACATTGTTCAAATATGTAAGGATTCCAGCATCATTGGTGAAAGCAACTCCTCCAAACTGAGGCATTGGAAAAACAGAAAAGGGATGGGTGACAGGTGAAAGTTTTTTTGAGTATATAATAAATGTATTTGATCCGTTCTTGCAAGAAACTGAAATTCCCCGGCCTGTAGTAATATTTTTGGATGGCTGCTCTCATGTGACACTTCATTTGAGCAGATATTGTAGGCAAAATCAGATCATTCTAGTTGCTCTCCATCTCAATTCTACACACAGCTTGCAACCATGAGATGTAGCTGTCTTTGAACCTATGAAAAAAATGTGGAAGAAGATTGTTCAGAAATGGCGATTTGAGAAGAATGGCACTGAAATTTCAAAATCTGATGTATCTTCTGTTCTGTCACAAATTATTACAGAACCTAAAATGGTGGCAAATATTCATGCTGTTTTCAGGGCAACTTGTCTGTTTCCATTTAATGTGAACAATGTCGATTACAGCAAGATAGTTGTTCGTAGTATACCAGCCTCAACCACAGTTCAGACAAATGAGAAGCTTCAGAGATATTTCTCATATATAGAAAAGCAAATTGATCCTATCCTTTTAGATGAGTTCAGAGCAACCAACAAAAGGAATCATGAGTGGGAAGGAAATCAAGAAGTATTATTACTTTTCAAGATCTGGAGAAAAATAGCTGATTAGGTTGAAATGCATGGTGCTAGTGGTAACACTGATGACATTCTGACATATAGCATAGCACCTCCCTCTGAAGATAATCCAACAGAGAATCTTTCACAAAACACAGGCAGACTTAATCCTTCATCCATTCAAAATGTTGATAATATTGACATATCTTCAACACACAGCAGCATTTTACAAAATTCAGATATTCCTTCAACACCCATCAACAGTCTTATTTCTGCAGATATATCGACAACCCCCAATAGTATTTCACATAATTCAGGTACTCCAACATCCAACCATAGTCCATATATAGTGCGTATCCAAGTGGCACCACCAAAATCATTAGCAACAGTTTTTGAAAGTGTCATCAGTTGGCCAAAACCCAAACAACGAGGCACAAAGAGAGAGAAAGAACACCCACTGTTGTGACTAGTGACAAGTGGGTGGCATATCATGAACTGAAGGAGAAAGAGAAGCAGGAGAAAAGGAAGAGAAAAGCTATGAAGGCGTTTAAAGTCCAAAGAGCAGCACTTGGCACTATCTTATGTAAAAAAGGGAAAACAAGTAACAGACAAGAGTTGATAGGCCAACAAGTTCTTCTGAGGAAGAAAAATGGACAGACAGTGGAAGCAGTTTAGATGACTACGTAGAAGGAGATGAAGATGAAATACCAGAAAATGTGAAACTATCTTCGAGTGAGAATTTGAAAGTAGGGGACTTTACGAACAAGACGTGCAATTTTTAAGTGTGTATCTGTAATTTTGAAAGTGCTTTCTGATTTTTAATATGAAATTCAGTGCCTAAAAAGTTCTAATGTTCAGAAAACTTGTTTCGAATACATTCTAATGTTCAGAAAACTTGTTTCGAATACATTGAAAATGATGTTTCGACTACAACAGGTGAAGATGATATAGGGAAACTGCCAGATCCAGTCTTGATGCAAGAAGGGCGTTCATTAAAAACAAAGTTTCCTGGTTCCGTTGATACTTGTGAGAAATAACCTTGTCTGGAAGTTGATTTAAGTAATTACTGGGGCGATACTTTGCCTAATGATTTTTTTTCTGTTCATTCAGTTGCTGTACCTTTTACCTATTTGATGCACGTTTGTTGTCTGTGTCTTATATACTTGTATAAAGCACAAATTATTTTCTGGAACATGGATTGACAAGTACTTAAGCCATAGTTTTATAATAATATGAAGTGGCCATAAGTGGGGAAACAACTGGGCGTAGGTAGGGTTAATATGGCCAAAACCGAGTAAATGCGCCATTTATTTTTCAGTATTTTCTTCTGCTTTTGTTATACAACTTAGAGTATTTGTTTTTACATGGTTGTAATGTGTAGACTTTGAAGCAATAGATACGATTTTTTGAAGTAATTTGTATATTTTTTCCTATATTAAAAATGTGATTTATCTCAAATTGCCCTTAATGTGGCCATAACTGGGGCCTCGACCCCACTCAGTGGGTAACATACATTTTAACCCAACAGTCTTTGAGATGGTATTTCACTTCCTTTCAGTAAATGTGCTTTTGTAATGACAATAACTTCTACATTTCTCTGGTGCTTAGATTTGCTGTGTCAAACATATTCACTAAAGCAAATGTGAAGATATTGTAAACTAATTACTCTCATTGGTGGATACGTAAACCTATTGCAGTTCAGATCATAAATCCAAAAAATAAAGTGAAGTTATTTAATGCATAAGTAGTGTGTCTCTGTTGAAATAAAGACAGAAAAATTGTCTCTCGGCATGCTAATGTCTGAGAGTAGAATCCAAATTGTTTTGATGTTGTATGCATGTGACTTACTAATATCTTATTCTGCATAAATTGTGATTGGTTTGGTAGGTAATCAGTAATTCTTTGCTTATATTCTGAGCCACTTTCTTACATTACAGGCAGGGTGTACCAGAGAGCTACCATTATTAGAACTAAATTTCGTGATTCATTGCAGCTGATTGTGGGTCATTCCATGCCAAGTGGTCTAGAATTCCCCGCATGACCATCATGGATGTTGATAAAATTTTGTGTGAACATTCACACAGGTTCCCAATTAACACTGGTAAAGTTTCAAGATAACAAATTCACTAGTTGCAGAGATATAGTCATTTGTTTGACTCCATAGCACAGTTATCAACTGTGGATCCCCAGAGTTTTCGGCAACCTTCAGAAATAATATCTCTGACAATATTTTCTTGAAAGAACAAAACCAGGCCATCTTGTACAACTTTGAAAAAAATTGTGAATTTTAGCTTTTTATATCTCTAGAAGTAATCATGGAATAAATATGGAACTTTGTGCATCATAACATACCAAGAGAAGGTCTTAGAACATAAATTTTTGTTCTTCTATTACTTTCCCATAGTGTACAAATTGAGGACAAAGTTAACAATGTTTATAAAAACTTCAAAAAAGAATATTTTAGTCCACTTTTACAAAAAAGAGACCAAAAGATTTTAAACCATTTTCAGTAGAAAGACCAGGGCATAAACCTCCTGAAATGTAGTTCTCTCTCTCTCTCTCTCTCTCTCTCTCTCTCTCTCTCTCTCTCTCTCTCTCTCTCTCTCTCTCTCTCTCTCGGCTGGGTGACAGTGCATTGAAAATAAACACATATTTCATTGGTATTCAAATTAAATCTTACATCTGTTGTTATGTTCCACATACAGTTCTTTATTACTCTGTGGGTAAAGTAATATCAAAAGTCTAAAAGTCCTGATAGCTATGAAGTGAAACTGAGTCAGAAGAACTAATGAAATGTAAAAGAAGTGGTGTCTTTTGCATGACTCATTGTGGCATATTTCAGCTTGTTTTTCTGCTATATATAATAACTACGGAATCAAACTGGTTATAAACTTCAAAATGTAACTGTGTGTTATAAAGGCACCTGACCTCATGGTGGTAAAACTTTTGTGTAACAGCTGCTGCATACATCATATAAATTGCCTTCAAGTTTTCACATTCTGCAAATTTTAGTGAAGTTTATAGTGCCCCCCTTTTATATTTTTAATGATTTATGCTACAGGGAATGTCTTTATATTGTGTAATGTTGCTGATGTGCTATATTAATTCTGGTTTAAGGTGTAGCATATTTAGTGTTCACATAGATTGCAGTTTGAGTGGAACTTTAGGGTATTGATGGAAAATGGTATAAATGTATTGCTATGGCCCATGGCAGCTTAAGCACTGCCGGTTTCTCTTAAAGTGAGAAAACTAGCATTTTCATTGCCGTAGGGGCTGCACCCAATACCTGTGCAAGAGCAACTACAGGTGAGGTGAGTTTCCTTCCATAGTTTCCCAAGGGATCAACCGAAGCGTCTGATGCCATCCATCGGTTTTGACCCGTAATGTAAGGCTGTTGTGTGTGATGTCATGAAGGCGCGGAGTGTGGTTTGTAAGTGTGGCGTGTTTGTAGGTGTCATTGTGTTGCGGTTCGTGGTGGCCTCTGGTAGTGTGTTTAGGGGTTTTGTGGTGTGTGGTGTATTGGGTTCAGTTTGGTGTTACTGATTTGTCTGGCTGGTTCTCGTTTTGGCTGTGTTTGCAGTGGAATTGGTTTCATTGAGGAAATGATTTAGGGTTTTTGTGTGAAAGTTATTGTAGTGCTGTTCGCTCTAGGTCGTGTGTTAATTTGAGTAGGCTAAATTAATTTGTTGTTCCTCTTGTTAGGTATGGATATGACCGATAAAATTAATAGTGTGCAACTCTATGCCATGATGGGTGCAACGCCGTTGGAATTGATAAAATTTCCACAGCTGTTTGGGTTGATTGCGGAGACAGTTAAGTGCGCTGTTTGTCGGCACGAAACGACATTGGCAAAAGTTGCGGCGTCTCGGACCAGGGGCGGTTATATGTGGCGGGGCCATAGGGATAATCTATGGTGCTCCATACGTCGTGGTTCCTGGTTTGAGAAGTCGAGGTTGGGCATACGCATGATTGTGTTGTTGGCATATTACTTTTGTTATAGATCCTCTCTCAGTTTTTGCGCACATGAGGCTGGCGTGAGTCAGGGAGTGTGATTGACTGGTTTTCGTTTTTTTGTGAAGTATGTTTTGAGTTTATTAAGTACAAGAGTAAGTTGGGTGGGCCTGGGGTTGTGGTAGAGTTGGACGAGTCACAGTTTGAGAAAAGGAAGTTTGTGGTTGGTTTCTGGGTGTGGGGGTCTTGTACTGGGGATTGGGTGTTCGGAATGTGTTTTTAGGGTTGTGGCGGAGCAGTCTAAGGCGGAATTAGTGGGGTTAATTTTGAGGAGTTTATAGAACTGGGTTCCACTGTAGTTTTCGATGTTTTTTCTTCTTATAGGGGGTACAATCATTTAGTTGTGAACCAGAGTTTAGAGTTTAAAATTTATGAGACGGGGGCTTGTACAAACCCTTTAAAGGGGATGTGGGGGGGGGGGGGGGCATTAAGACAGTCTTGGGAGGGGGAAGAGGTGCTCTTCTAACCTTAGGTCTCATTTAGATGAGTACTCTTTTTAAAAAGAAAAAGAAAAAAAAAATAGATGCGTACACTTTAAAAAAAAGCTATTAGTAAGATGTACAGGCCGAAGGTGGTTAGTTTGGGTGGTTTAGGTGGGTGGTTGGCTGCGGCTCGGGGGGGGGGGGGGAGGTGTTAGTTGTTGGTACTGTTTATGGGGGAGGGGTGTTGATTTGTGATTTAGTTCTGAATGATTTATTTTGTTGCAGTTTTTGTTGAGTTGTAATGTTTGAGATTTCTTTATTTTGCATTTGTTTTTTGTTTATGGGTATTTTATTTTGGGGGGGGGAGGTTGGAGTGTGGGTGGGTTGGGTCTTTCTTTTGTTTGTGTATTTTTTCGTTGGTTTGTGGTTGTGTGTGTGTGTGTGTGTGTGTGTGTGTGTGTGTGTGTGTGTGTGTGTGTGTGTGTGTGTGTGATTGTAGTGGCCAACCTAGTTGCGGGCACCAGAACTTTGTTGTGTAAGTTTTTATTTTTCTTGTTTTTAGTGTGTATTTGTTGTGTGTTGGGGTCAAGGGAAGAACACTTCCAATGTGTGTTTGTGGCTGTGGTTGTTCCGGTATCGGGCATTGCTGTTGAGCTATATAGGTTCCAATTTGTGGTATTTGGAGCTGCCGTTGAGCTGTGTAGGTCAAGGAAAGTGTTCAAATCCAATTTTTGGGCTCGGGAGCTGCCGTTGAGCAAGGGAAGTGTCCGATTTCAGACAATATTGTGTTTAGTGGAATTGGGGAGTTTTGTGTTGTCTGTTTTTTCATCATTTTGTGTGGTTTGGTAAAGTGGTGTGTGTGTAAATTTGTTTAAAAAAAAAATTCTCAGGCTTGTCCCGTTAGTTTCATTAGGTTTTTTGTGGAGCGTGTGTGTGTGTGTGTGTGTTGTGTGTGTGTGTGTGTGTGTGTGTGTGTGTGGGTGCGTGCACGCGCGCGCCTGTGTGTGTTGTTGGTTTTTCAATGTATTTTCATGTTTGTTGTCATGTTTACGTAATGATGTCAAAGGCGCCGTATTGGAGTCGTAGTGTATGGTCGTTTCTGCCGTATTTGTGACGTCATGGGTCAAAGCAGATGGATGGAATCAGATGCTTCTCTATTTTCATTCCCAAGTCTGATAATGGTTTCTTTACACAAGATCTCAAGCCTGGTGATACATTTCATTGTCAGAGGCCAAAGCTAGAAGAGGGCTGTTTTAGAATCCTAAGCATATGCTTACTTCAGCTTACTTGAATATATACAGCTTACATTAATTTGATGTAGAATATCATGAGGAAAACTATACTGCTGGCCATATGTTGTCACTTTGCCCTTAGTTTGTAAACTACTGGAAACCAATAGGAGAATGAAATTTATTCTAAGATCTTCTATCGGTAAGCTATTACATGCAAAATTCCGTGTTCCTTCCGGGTATGTAAAAAGCTAACTTTACTTCAAATTGTCACAGTATGAAAATGACTCTTTAATTTTGTTTAAGAGATCGCAAGTCGAACAAAATGGCCCAGTTTTGTTTCTTTCAAGAAAATATTGCCAGAGATGTTATGTATCAAATTTACTGAAAACTCGAGGGTACAGTGCAAGTACTCATTTTCGTCTTTCTAAACAAAACCAAAGAAATTGAAAGATGTCATGATGTTGCGAATATTCAGCTGGCATTTCTCTATGCAAATTGTGTGAAGCTGAGGCTTTAATAAAAAAAACAGATGCACATTTGTTTTTGAGGCATTTGCAAACCTCTTCATCTGCAAATAACTACTGCTACATGTCTGTTTGAACGTGCTTACTGTACTTGCCTCTTCGTCTCTTTCTACAATTTCTACCCTCCTCAATTGCCTCTAATATGAATTTGATGATTCCTTGATGTATCGGCTCTTTTTTTAGTCAAGTTATGCCACAAATTTCTTTTCTCACCGATTCTATTCAGCATCATCTCATTAGGTACATTACCTACTCAGCTAATTTTCAGTATTTTTCTTCAGCACCTCATTTCAGAAGCTGCTATTCTCTTCTTGTTTCAAGTGCTTATCGTTCATGTTTAACATCCATACAAGGCTGCACTCCTGACAGATGCTTTCAGGAAAGACTTCCTAAATTTCTCTTCTTGGAAATGATTTCCTTTCCAATGCCATTCTACATTTGATATCCTGGTTCTTCTTCAGCCGTCATGATTATTTTCCTGATCTAATTCCCTCAGCATTGCATTATTTAATTTGACTACATTCTGTTACCATTGTTTTGCTTTGTTGTTGTTCTCTTACATCCTTTCAAGGCAATGCCCATCGTGTTTAACAGTGTCAACGGCAAACTGCAAAATTTTTATTTCTGCTCCTTGAACTTCAGTTCCCGTTCCAAATTTCTCCTTGTTTTCTACATCTACACCGATACTCAGCAATCCACTGTAAGGTGTGTGGCAGAGGGTACCCTGTACCACTACTTGTCGTTTCCCCTCCTGTTCCACTCACAGATATGGGGGGGGGGGGGGGGGGGGGGGGGGGAATGACTGTCTGTATGGCTCCGATGACCCTCAGTTTCTCATAATTTCCCTTCCAGACTGCTCAGTGTACAGATTATTAACTTTGAGGATAGGCTTCAAACCTGTCTCACTCTCGTCTCTACCACTGCTTCCCTTTCATAGCCTTTGACACATGTAATTTCTGTCTGGCTTCTATACAAGTTGTAAGTAACTTTTTGCTCCCTGTAGTTTACCCCTTTCACCTTCAGAAATTTAAAAAGTGTACTATACTCAAACCTGCCAAAAGCTTTCTCCGAATCTGCACGCGCTGTAAATTTAGGCTTGCCATTTCTTAACCTAATTTCTGAGGTGAGCAGGAGGATCAGTACTGCCTCACATGTTCCATTATTTCTCCATAACCCAAACTGATCTTCCATGAGGTTGGCTTCTATCAGTTTTTCCATTCTTCTCTAAATAATTTGTGTCAGTATTTTGCAAACATGACTTATTAAAGTTATAGTTTTGTACTGTGCACACCTGTTAGCATTCTTCTTGAAGTCTGGTGGTATTTCCCCCATCTCATATATCTTGCACACCAGGTGGAGTAGTTAAGTTATGGCTGGCTCACCCAAGGATATCAGCCTTTTGGTCGGAGACCCCATCTGTGTGTGTGTGTGTGTGTGTGTGTGTGTGTGTGTGTGTGTGTCTTCTAAGAGTCATCAGTCTTCTTACTTGTTTGATGTGGTCTACCACAAATTCCTCTCGTGTGTCAACATCTTCATCTTAAAGTAGCACTTGCACCCTATGTCCTCACTTACTTCTTTGGCATATTTCAATCTCTGCCTTCCCTAACAGTTTTTACCCATCTACAGCTCCCTCTAATTCCATGAATGGCACACATTAGACTTTCCTCAATGGTATCATGTTAGATTCTCCCTGATTTCTTAACGGCATAATCTGTATCACTCCAGGCAGGGCGTTTACCTTCATAGTCTCGGATGTTATTGAATTTAGCAATTGCCTATGTTAAAATTCAAGTGTAAGTAAGAAACATGTATTTTTTTTGTTTTCTCCAAAAAAACTTCTTGCCCTGAGATACAGGCCTCCAAAAATGACACAGCGAACACCATTTTGAAGATGCGAATTTCAGAAAAAAAATTTAAAATGTTGTATCGCTGTTACAGTTCTAGATATTTTGTTACAGTTTTTATTAATTTTTATTATTATTATTTGAAAGGTAATTGCTTTATGATTACAGTGGTATCCTCTGTTTGTACATATTTGTCAAAGATCTTTGACTGTAGCCTTTTGAATTTTTTTTTTAATTTATAGAAAAAAAATTCCCAAAAATGCCAATCCAGAAAAGTTTAATTTTTTCTGTTGATTAGTGCCATGTAGTACGATATTCTCTGTGAAGGAAAGCTTCCACATTTAAGTTGGACAGGTTTTATTTTAAAAAATCATTCTTTTTTAACTTTAAAGGGTAATGTATGTATTCACTGTAGTTGTTTCTTACTAATTTCTTTGTACAACATTTATTTTATTGTGTTTGTTGCAGTTTTTTCATATCACTTCCTTCGTTGCAGTTATTTCTTTTCACTTTCAAGGGTTTCTTACACTTTGTTGTAGTTCTTGTCAGTTTCATTGTCGTAGTTGTTCATTGTGGGTTTCTGTATTTTAGTTGTTCAGTGCTAATTTGTTTACTGAAGAGGCTTCTAAGAAATCTGAGACCATCCAGAGAGTTCTGTGTTTTCGCGAGGAATTTGCCAGTTGACACAGCTGCTGTGTGTTTTGTGAAAAGAACTGTTTGAAATGGCTTCTGACTGGGGCCACAGGAGACTGAAGTGTGCTGACTATTTGCATATCCATAAAAGAGTGATATATTAGACAAACAAAACAACAGACTTTGTTCAGGTTAGGAATAAGTGTTTTCATTTGAAGACTGTTTCAAAGCGAGAAGATGCTTCAATTGACGATTTTTTGTTTTGACAGAGTACCAATGATGGTATCTCAACAAGGTGAAGCCTCCCATAGTGCAGATGATTCAGATTTCGCATCAGTAGAGGAAGAATTAAATACCCTGAGTCAGTCAGCTACATAGGTATAGGCATTAGTTCTGTTTAGAAACCATGGTCAGTGAAGTTGAGTCATAAGCCCCATGCATCAAGAAAGTGTAGAGAAATTACTAAAGCTATAGATGTAGACACTACAGTAAAACTGGCCACAATCTTCAAAGTAGAAATTCCATCTTCAGCAGAAAATAAACCAAAGCGCTCTTGCACCTCTTGCCAGGAATTTTTCACAAATATCAGTTCAGCTGTTGAATATTGTGCATCCTACAATGAAAAGGTGGAAGTTTTAACTATTATTCCAGAGACATTTTCAAAGAAAACAATTTTGAACCAGGTTCCATCAGTATCAGAGTATATGGTAGACAAATCAAGAAATGTGAGGTCTGTAAAAAGAGTCTTTGATAGACCAGGTCTCTATTAATAGCTCATCCTGTAGAAGCAGCTCAAGTTCAGATAGTGCAGTCATTTTATCTGGAAGATAAATGGGACTGTTGTCACCAGAGTGCCAACAAAAAGACACTATAACTGTAACAGTTGAAGGTCAAAAAGTTGTGAAAATGAAGAGGTACAGGACTCACAGTATCAAAGAAACTTTTGCAGTTTATGAGAGCAACTATACAACTTCACATATTGGAAGATCAACATTTTATGTGCCACAGACTAAGTGGATAGTTCCACACCCACCCAGAGATGTCTGTCTGTGTGTACTGTGTGAATTTTTAACTGTGTGTGGTAACTTTGAAGAAGTTATTGGAGCACGTGACATATGACACCTTGGTGGGGCGTGTGAAGTCATTAGTAGTCTGTGACGTAAAGCAAGAGACTTGTTTGTTTGAAGAATGTGGTGACTGCCCTGGAATGGGAAGACTGTCTTTACAGACACTTGGCCTGGAAGACATAGTTGATAACTCTGCAGAAATTATATATGCGACATGGAGGTAAATGAACTAATAAAGAAAACTGTTGTCTTTGACAGATTCATTGATGAACTTTTTAAATTGCCAGTGAAAGCAGTAACACACCAGCATCTGAAGCAATTGCAGCAACAACAACACATTGCAGAAGTGAAAGGGTGCTTCACTGTGATTTTGCTGCAAAATGGTCTGTAATTCTCCCACAAGAAGTACATGGCTATCATTGGAATAATGACCTGGTTTCAGTTTTTACAGGAGTGACATATTTTTAAAACAAGACCACAAGTGTTGCAGTTATAAGTGATGACACAGGACACGACTCTGCACATGATTTGCTAGCAATGCGCAAAATTCTTCAACAGCAAACAGGGGCAGAGGAGATCATCATTATTTCTCATGGTGCTCTTGGTCATTTCGTAAATCATTACCAGCTGTTTGAGTTGATTAAGTCACTTGTGCCAACTGAGTGGGTACACAGTGCTACTGGTCACAGGAAGGGGCCTTTGATGCTAAAGCACCATGCTACAAAACAATTTTTCCTGGCCAAATACAACTGTGATTCAGAATTCTGGGGATTTTACAAGAGTCGTGAAATCTTACACATCCACAGCCCTCATTCTTTTGCCCAAAGAGGAAATCGAAGAATTTCATGAGCAGAAAAAAAGCAGAATTGTCCTAACAAACTACTCCTGTGAAAGGAATTCAGAAGACATATTTTTGGACACAAAGTGATGGGTGAATTCATATTGCATGCACTTTAAAGAGCAAGAAACAATAAATTTCATTCGTTTGGCCAACACCTCAGAAACAACAGGATAATATTCACATTCACAACCTGAGAAGGGGGATTTTTATGGCATGTGTCTATGACTGTGATTGGTGGATTGCAGAGATTATAGACATCAGTTAAGAGTTAAATGAAATTGTAATGAACTTTATGCTACCACATGGACCACCTGCCGGATATAGGTTTCCAGCTAAAGGACAGCAACAGCGCCATCAGTGCTCACTTCCTGTTCACAATGTTTTGAAGATGGTAAGTGGTCCAGGTACTATTGGTTCAACAGGAATGCATCACTCTATATCAAAGGAAGATACTGAAGCAGTGGAACACATTTTTAGTTCATTGACTGGCAAATCGGAGTGCACAGAAGTTGTATAAATTGAAACCTTTAAGTCTTTGGACCTTTCACATAAATTTTGGAACCATTTAAAATGCTTGAAAAATGAGTCCCTTACTCATCTTTCAAAACTAAAATTATGTTAAATAAGCCTAGGCTTTGATTTTTATGAGCCTGTTATGTGATGATAAAACAGGTTTTATACATGGCAAAAACTTCAATTGTTTATAAAACCTCTCCAACCTAAAAGTGGAACTTATTCTTTTCAGGGAATGAAGAACTATATGATGCTAATCAGCAGAAAAAAATCAAAATTTTATGGATTGGCATTTTTAAAAAAATCCATTAATTATAAAAAAGTTCAGAATGCATCTTTGACAGATAAGTCCAAATAGAGGATTTCTTTGTAATCATAAAGCAATTATCTCTCAAGTTAAAAAATAATCTAGAACTGTTCCAGAGATGCATCAGTGTAAAAAAAATTCAAAAATTTCCATCATCAAAATAGTATGCACAGTGTCATCTTTGGAGGAGCAGAATTTTTTTTTTTTTTTTTTTTGGAGAAAACAAAAAAAAATACTTGTTCCTTACTTAGTCCTTCATTTTAACATATGTTAAATTCAATAACATCCGAGACTATGAAGGTAAGATTTTTTCCTAGCCTGCCTGAATTGATATGGACTATGCCTAACACATTTCCAATCTTGGGAGTACCTCTTCTTGTCATTGATTTCCATATGTTCCTTTTTCTGCTGATTCTTCGGAGAAACATATCGTCAGTCCACCTAATTTTCAATATTCTTCTGTAGAACCATAACCCAAAACACTTTAATTCTCTTCTGATCAAATCTTCCCACTGCCCACGATTCAGTTCTATACTATGTTGTGCTCCAAACATACATTCTCAGAAATCTCTGCCTCAAATTAAAGCCTCTGTTTTATACTAGTAGACTTTTCTTGGTCAGGAATGCCCTCTTTGCCTGTACTAGTGGTAGAGTTTGTGTCTATGTCCCGAACTCAGTATGCAGTGCACCTGTGCCCCTTCAAACACCTCTTGGAGCAGTGGCTGTCAGGATAAGGACGACACAGTAAATAACTGTCTGCAACATATATCTTCCTCCAGATGGTGCAGTACCCCTGAACACATTGGCTGCACTGATTGCGGCAGAAAACGCAATCCCTCGTTCTTTAGGGTGCCCCCAGTGAAAGACGGTCCCTTGGTGGTCACTGGAAGTTGCGGAGGGAATTAAGGAGCTTCGGTGAGCTCTACAGTGGCATAAGCGACACCCTTCCCTGGAGCATCTCAACGACTCTGCGCCCGTGTTCACTAGCTTATCAAAAGACGGAAACAGGAGTGTTAGGAGAGATACATCTTGACCATTGGGTGCCATACGCCACCTTCCCAAGTCTGAGCAAAGACCAAACTAGTTTTTGACTACCAGACCCCAATGGGTGTTCCCGGTATTAACGTAAATGGCGTGTTTTCTACCGACGCAAACGCAATTGCCCAGCACTTTGCTGAGCACTATGCTTGCACTTCTGTGTCAGAGAATTACACCCCAGCCTTTGGCACACTGTCAAATGGCGGATGGAAGTTAAAGTCCTCTCGTTCACTACACACCACAGTCAACCCTATAACGCCCCATTTACAGAGTGGTAGCTCCTCAGTGCTATTGCATATTGCCCCGACACAGCTCCTGGGCCTGAGTGGATCCCCAGTCAGATGGTTAATCATCTCTCATCTGACTACAAGCAACATCTCCTCGTGATCTGCAACCGGATCTAGTGCGGTGGCATCTTTCCACCTCACTGGCGGGAGAGCACCATCATACTAGTGTTCAAACCCGGCAAAAACCCGCTTAATGTGGATAGCTACTATCATACTAGTGCTCAAACCCGGAAAAACCCCCTTAATGTGGATAGATATCGGCCCATCAGCCTCACCAACGTTCTTTGTAATCTGCTGGAATGTATGGTGTGTCAGTGGTTGGGTCAGGTCCTGGAGTCACATGGCCTACTGCCTCCATGCCAGGGAGGTTTTCGCCTGGGTAGCTCTACCACTGATAATCTTGTGTGTCTCGAGTCTGCCATCCAAACAGCCTTTTCCAGATGTCAACATCTTGTTGCTGTCTTTTTTTATTTACGAAAAGTGTATGACATCACCTGGCGACATCATATCCTCGTCACATTAAATAAGTGGTGTCTCCGAGGTCCGCTCCCGATTTTTATCCAGAATGTCCTTTCGCTCCATACTTTCAGTGTCGAAGTTGGTGCCTCCCATAGTTTCCCCCATATCCAGGCGAATGGGGTCCCACAGGGCTCTATATTGAGTGTATCTCTATTTTTAGTGGCCATTAACGGTCTAGCAGCAGCTGTAGGGCAGTCCGTCTCACCGTCACTGTATCCGGACGACTTCTTTATTTCGTACTGGTCCACCAATACTGATGTTGCTGAGCGGCACCTACAGGGAACCATCCATAAGGCACAGTCATGGACTCTAGTCACAGCTTCCAGTTTTTGGCTGCAAAGTCATATGTTACGCATTTCTGTTGGTGTCATACTGTTCGTACGGAATCAAAACCTTACCTTGCTGAGGATCCCCTCACTGTAGTGGAGACATATCAGTTTTTAGGACTGGTTTTCGACACCCGATTGACTTGGCTTCCTCAGCTTCGTCAGCTTAAACGGAAGTGCTGGCAGCACCTCGTTGAATTAGGAACTGAATTATCATAGTGAACATTCTCACTTTAGGTGTGGCACATCAGTTTAAATATGAACTCGTGGTTTATTCCTGTATGCATCTGCAGGTTCTGCAGGTCACATTTTCCTGGCATCCTTTTCTATAGCTGCACATACTGCTCACCACTGGCATCTGTGCAGAATATTAGATCTGACAGGGCAAATGGTATGGCATAATCTTTGAGATATGGATTTACAAATGCTGACAGTTTTAAATATTTTCTGGATCACTGGATATGTTCCAGTGAATTATTGACAGTAGCACAAGGTTTTACTTTCAAAACGTGTGTAAATGCACATCTCCCATCACCAATCCATCCACCTACATCAAACTTGTATTTCCATGTGAAGTACTTAAGATGGTAGAAACATATCACTTTCTAGGGCTAGTTTCTGATGCTGAGCTATCATTCCTGAAATGGATGTGCCAGACAAAACTTAATGCTCTATGCCAGTAGTTGTCAACATTTTTTGCAAGAGCCAATATTGATTTTGGGGAGCGGCATCCTGGACCCAAGTTAAAAGTCAGCACATTTAAGAATGCTTTATGCCAACTGTTCTCTATTTCCGATTGCACCCATCCTCAGTAGTTGCTGTGTTTGTGTGAATGGAGGACCAATTGATTAATAACAGTAACTGTACTTACATTTAACTGCATTTTGCAATATCAGATGCGATCACAAATATTTTCTATATGTTTTGAATGTCTTTTTTCTTCTATTCATGTTGTATTACAGCACCCTTAATTTAAATGACTGTTTCTTGCTACAAATACTTAACTATATTTGAAGTGACCATCTCTCTAATATGTTCTGTATTTGGCTCATGGCCAAATTAAAATTAAACACACCTTAAAACATTGCTGTCTCTGTAATTATTTTTATTTGTTACTGAGCAGGAAAGGTGTATTCTTAAGAAGATCTTAATGTTAGTTGGCGGTTTTGGATTTAGCTGTTAGTTGCTAGATGCGTATTATTATAAAATATGGCTGAGAACCATGGTCCACATGAGTACTTGATTCAAGCTGCATGTCACCCACGGGCCACAGTTTGGCGACCACTACTCTATGTTACCTCAGCAACACTTCTTGAGGTGCCATTTGCTCCAATCTTTAGTGACTTTGCTTTCCATGTTATCCCGCTTAGGTTAAGAAAGCCTGGCCTATGGATTAGCAGACCCATTGATGCTATGCCTTTTAGATACTGTTCATTACCATAGGATCATACCTGTAACCATGCCTTTCAGATGAGAACCACAGATAGCCTCCTGACAGAGACAAAGATAATCCCATTACGATTCAGTGACTCCAACTATTACTCATCTAAGCTGCCGATGTATTTTATTTGTTACTGAGCAGGAAAGATGCACTCTTATATTCAATTTCCAGTTAACAAGACTTAGCTTCCACAAAAAAATTCCAGTCTGGTGCCCCAATATCAGCCCCAGAAATGTTTGCCAGTTATCTGATGTCTCTGTGTGGTGACATTAATTGGTTTACTTGGTCGCGCATTTGACTTTTGTGCAGTTGAAACCAGTGGTGGCTTCAATAAATTTACATCAGTAACAATTTATCCCAAATTTTTCATTGTTTGATGTCAATAACAGTGTCATTTGAGTGATGTTATCTATAAAAATGAATAAAGAAAACAATAAAGAAAACAGTACTCCATTAAAAGCATTATTTGTTAATACAGTGTAGGTTTTCACTTCCAGTGTTTACTTTGATTAATTTTAATTGAGAATGATGCCACAAGTCAGAGATATGCATAGAGCACCATGTGACAAATGATGGTGCCCTGTATTACAGCTGTATAATTTCCAGACCACCTGGACTTTTTGATGCAGTTTCAATTTATCTCTGGAGATGTCTCCAACAGATGGGGACAAAATGTCAGTGAATAGTTTTATGTATTAAACACTTCCTCTCAGTGCAGAAGTTTTATCTAAAGCATTATCTGTTGCTACACTTACATGTAAACCATCAAAATTGCCTTGAGTAAGTTAATTATTTCATTATATTGTGCAAAGAAGGCATTTATTGAGACATAGCTTTGTGTTTTTCAGACAAGAGAAGAAGACAGAGATATTGATGGAAAAAATGAATTACTGTTTTTTGAAATGGAGCTTCTCTTACACAGAACTGAAGCAGTTTTCTCACTGATACTCTTTCTAGTTTTTGATTATAAGCTCTATGTAAGTATAGAATATTACCCTGATGAAAAATGAATATTTAAACTTGAGACACATCTAGTATCTTGTGTAATAGTGTCTAATAAGCTAAAAAAGGAAAGGATATATTAAGCATTAAGTCTACAATTACATCATCCCACCATGTCAGCGAAAGGCTGTGGAAATTCACAATCAAATGTTTCAGCTGAAAATTGTGTTGAAGTTAGGCCTGATCTACTTCAAAATGATGTAAAGGATTGGTTGTCAAGTCATTGGTCAGGCAAATCTGATTCAGGCCCTAGTGAGAAGTGGGGCATTTCTCTACTTAGTGAACCTTTTAAGATTTGCACTTTGACGAATCTTATATCTGATCATGCATACTTGGAGAAACTGAAGGTTGAGCTACTTAGCTTAGAATTCCAAATGAAGAATAATGACTTATACCAGTATCGTCAATCTGATGATCTTTTTGGTTTTGACTTGCCTGCTATTAATTCGTTCAGATACCTTCTAAATAATACCATTCGACAATGGTTAGAAGATGTTACCAATATACAACTGAGGGAGAAAATATCTGCAAATTGTTCATGTTATGATGATACAGATTATCTTCTCTGTCATGATGACCAGTGTGAGGATAGATGCATAGCGTATATTTTTTATCTGAATCGTAACTGGACTGCAGATGATGGTGGAGCGTTGCAACTATTTAACACCATGGAAACAGAGCCAGGAAATATTGTTAAATCAATATTGCCACAATTTAATTCTTTTGTTTTCTTTGAGGTGTCAGAAATATCATTCCATCAGGTACAAGAAGTATTTACGATGGATAGAACGAGAATAACTGTGAATGGTTGGTTTTATGGTTCCAGAAAAATTAAAAGAAGGGAGCATAAGTTGGGAAATAGTGACTCTGTTACAGTTCCTCTGTTGCGGGTTGAAGATTCATTTTCCTCAAATGTGATAAACAGTGTATATTATAATGGTGATGAATTACTGAAAACACTTAATTTACATTTTGAGAAGACTAGTTCAATCATGCTGGAAGATTTTCTCTGTAAAGAATTTTATGACAGTTGTTGTAAAGCACTTTCTAGAAGTACAGTATCTTGGTTAAGAAAAAGACCTGTTAATTATTGGTTATATGATACAGCAGATGAGTCCACTCTGAGTTCTGAGGTACAAGGATTACTTACGCTTATGAAATCAGAAAAGCTGTTCCAGTTACTTTCCGTGTTGACATGTCTAGATCTCACATGCATTGGTAAGATGAAGAAATCTTGTGACAAAACTATCAAAGTTTCTGCTTGCTCATATGAAATTAGAAGGTGGAAGTCAGGATATTATTCATTGGTAAATGATACAAGCTTTTCTAAAGAAAGCTTGTTAGATGTCACACTTTACTTGAATTGTGAGAACTGTAGTGAATGTGGAGGATCAACAGTGTACATTTCTCCAGAAGAGGAGGAAGAACTACTTTGTGCTTCTCCTAGACCTAATTCTCTATCTGTTACATACAGAGAATCAAATACTGCTTGTTTTGTTAAGTACATTAATCATAACTTCAGAGGAGATTTCTACACAATTAATTTTTCTTGTGTGGAACAGGCTTGAAATTCACCAGTTTGTTACAGATTGTGTTTGAATGTAAAGACAATTAATTGCCAGCTTTGTACTTATAAGTAAATAAACTATGAAATACAAAACAGTGTTTCCATACAAACCATTCCTCAGAGTTATCTGCATGACTGGGAAGTAGTTGATGAATCCAGAATTGATAGAATTATCAGAAGTTTTCATTGTCAAATGTTGTTGTATTTTCTCTTTTAGCCATCGACAGTGGTGTTTTGTCTGTTGTGATTAGTCTACGAAAGCTTATCAGACTGAAATCACTGTGTGTGTGTGTGTGTGTGTGTGTGTGTGTGTTCGCACATCTCAAGGTATTGCAAAAAAATGAAAGCAGAGCTAAATAACACCAGAGGGTAGGGAAGGTGATTTGGGGATTTCATATGGATGAACCAAGAGGTTACGAAGGTTAGGTGGACGGCGGAAAGACACACTTGGTGGAGTGGGGAGGATTTCATGAAGAATGGATCTCATTTCAGGGCAGGATTTGAGGAAGTCGTATCCCTGCTGGAGAGCCACATTCAGAGTCTGATCCAGTCCCGGAAAGTATCCTGTCACAAGTGGGGCACTTTTGGGGCTCTTAAACCACCTTCCCTACCCTCTGGCTCCTACCCTTGTAACCATCCCCGGTGTAAAACCTGTCCCATGCACCCTCCCACCACCACCTAGTCCAGTCCTGTAACCCGGAAGGTGTACACGATCAAAGGCAGAGCCACGTGATTTACCAACTGACCTGCCTACACTGTGAAGCTTTCTATGTGGGAATGACCAGCAACAAACTGTCCATTCGCATGAAAGGACACAGGCAGACAGTGTTTGTTGGTAATGAGGATCACCCTGTGGCTAATCATGCCTTGGTGCACAACCAGCACATCTTGGCACAGTGTTACACCGTCCGAGTTATCTGGATACTTCCCACTAACACCAACTTATCAGAACTCCAGAGATGGGAACTTGCCCTTCAATATATCCTCTCTTCCCGTTACCCACCAGGCCTCAACGTTCGCTAATTTCAAGTTGCTGCCACTCATACCTCACCTGTCATTCAACAATATCTTTGCCTCTGTACTTCCACCTCGACTGACAAATCTGCCCAAACTCTTTGCCTTTACATATCTCTGCTTGTGCCTGTATATGTGGGGATGGATATGTGTGTGTGTGTGTGTGTGCGCGCGAGTGTATACCTGCCCTTTTTTTCTCCCTAAGGTAAATCTTTCCGCTCTCGGGATTGAAATGACTCTTTAACCTCTCTCTTAAAACCTACATCCTTCCCTCTTTCCCTCTCCTTCCCTCTTTCCCAATGAAACAACCGTGGGTTGCGAAAGCTTGAATTTTGTGTGTGTGTTTGTGTGTATCAACATACCAACGCTTTCGTTTGGTAAGTTACATCATCTTTGTTTTTAGATATATTTTTCCCATGTGGAATGTTTTCCTCTATTATATACACAATATTGTTTGGTTGATATGTTAGTAATCAGTGCAAACACAGTGAGGAGTATTTTTGAGTGTAAAGTGTTAAAAAAATTTCAACATATTTCGCAACACTGAATTGTCTAGTGTAAAATATGCTTGTTGGCAACACCGTTTACATCGCTCTTCTGTTTATAACAAATGAGTGAGAGCTAGCACGTAAACCATTCTGCATTAAGTTTTGTGTTTGGTTTGAACTTTTTGTTAGACACAATGACAGTGAGAAAATACAGTAGTGAAAGAATGAGGTGGGTGGACTATGAAAAAAAAACACAAGAAGATGGTGTTTAAGAAAGGTGAAAAATGCTTCCCAGTTGTTGGAAACCTGTTAGAGGTATTGCAGAAATGTCTTGGTCCTCAAGTAATGGTATTAGCGTCATATCCATTGTGCAGGAGTTGGTACACTCACTACCGGAAGGAACTTGGTGACAACCTACCTGAACGATTACAGTCACTCAAATGTGAAACTGAAGAAGACAATGCAGATGTTTATATTCCTGGGTGTGAAATCGTTGAGTGTTGAATGTTAGCATTCCTGCTTACCAGGAAAGGTAAGAAGCACAAGAACAAAACATTATGCAAAAAGAAAAGAATAAGAAATTGAAACGAGTTTTACACAAGCAACATCTTCAAAACTTTGTGAAGTGTATAATGTAGATGCACTTGGTGCAAAACCTGAAGATAGTGAATTGTTCATGAAATGTGATGTGTGATTTGAAAACCTAAATACTGCTCTCTCAGCCGCCACTTATACTGAGAAGATACAGTTACTGACACTGATACCAGGTAGCTGCTCTAATCAGCAGATACAGAAACGCACACCCACTTCTTCACATTATTTGATTTCAAAAGCTCGTAAAGTCAAGAATGAGAAAGGCAGTTGAGCATGCCCATATTCTTACTGTGGGCATCCATTGCAAGATGATATGCTTACTGTTGCTCTGGAATATTACCTAAGCGATGACAAAGATTGCAACAGCAAAGTCCTAACCGGGCTAATGTCATCTCTGTTAGTGAAAATGGTGAAAAAGTTAAAAGATATATGACAAGAACAATAAGAGGAGCATATCTCCTAATGAAAAAGAAGAACACGAATTTAAAAATTGGTGTCTCAAAATTCTACCCCTTACAACTAAAACACACAAAATGCCAGCCAGTGAAGGAAGTGTGCTTATGTATTTACTGCACTAATTTGAAACGTGTTTGTTTTGCCATAAGCAGTGTCACAGGAAAGATGTTCACAGAGATGGACCTGATGCTTTTGTGTATATTTCGAGAGCAGCAAGATATATGTTGGTTGCAGGAGTATGCAATATGTCCTGGTGCTAAGGTAATGACTGTTGAAGCATTACACCTTCAGGGTGCTGACAATGACGTAACCTATGAGTTGAGTTGTGGGAGGGAGAAAGTTTAGTGAAGAAGACAGTAGAGCCAGAGAAGTTTGTTAACAGACATTAGGCATTGGGTCATGAAAGAAATAGCTCACCATCTTATCCAGAGGATTCAGAGATAGGCCATAGCAGAAGTAAAATCGGCCACATCTCAGAATACGGACATATTAGTTCTCCATTTTGACTTGGCTGAGAACTGATCTGTTGCCTTGCGGAATGAAATTCAAAGTTACCACTGGCACACATCACAGGTATCAATATTCACAAGTGGTGCACACTTCCTTGGAACATCGGTCTGTTTTGCTATTGTCAGTGATGATCTCTTTCATCACAGTGCACACGCATTCTACATAAATTGATGGCGTAGCATTTAGAGGCCATGCGTGTCCTAAACATGTGTATGATACTGATGGTGCAGCATCTCATTTTAAAATTCGTTTTCAGCTGTGTGGGCTTGTCTACACTATAGTATGGGAATTAAGACAAAAAATGGATGTTTTCAGCAACAGGTAACAGAAAAAGTGCATATGATGGAGTAGGAGGCCTCTTAAACATCTTGAAAAAAGATTTAATCTCCAGCATGAAACTGTTGATGCTATAAGAGATGTTACTGGATCTGTACACACCATATCAACATTAGTAACAAACCTGAAACTCTTAATTCTAAATGAAGGTACATTAAGGGAGTTCCGTTTAAAAAACGAGAAAAGTGGTCCGCTATTAAGCGTGTGGTAGTAATGCAATCAGTTAACTACTGGGTTGCATCCTGGAGTGGCACATACATTGCAAGAACAGTTCTTCACGAAATGCAGCCTGTTACTGTATGTGAAATGCAGAGATCATGGTATACATTAGAAGACTTTGTGTGAAGCACTTCATTTTTCTGATGTGTATGACAATCAGTGGTGGGCAGGACAGATAATAAGTGTGTCTAATGAGCTGAAAGGTATAAATGTCTCCTTTGACACCTCATGGTACTGCTAATGCTTTCCAATGGCTATCCTCATAAGACCAGTGTCCTGTTTCTATTTCCCAAGTACTGCTCTTGTTGAATCGCCCTTGGTCTGTGTGCAAATTCAGCTCGGCTATATAACTTCAATGAGGAGCAGATGAAAAAAACAAATTGACTCTTTTCAATAGTGCATTGTTGATTGTTACACTGTAGGCGATTTTAATTCGTGGAAAGTCACAAAGAAGTAAAATCATTACCGAAGACGATAACAATTTGTGAATAACATCACAAAAAGAAAAATGGGTATAAATATTTTATATCTCATTTTTGTTATAAAATGCTTTCGAACAAAGTTATGAATTGCTTTTCCATTTGCTCATAATGTTGTAAAGTAATTATTTTGATTCATAAATACCAGTTTTACATAAAATCAGCGATCAATTTAAATATTTAAATGTCCATGGCTTTTTTACCTTGAGGACAGAGGTAGGTCAAAGAACCAAAAAAATTCAGATTTTTTCATCTTTATGTTCCAATTATTTTAACAATTTAAGAATTTCATGCATTAATGTCATAACTGACAGTTAGCAGTCCTTCTGCTCTATCATTTCTCAAGACACTTAACATCCTGTGACTACACATATTTTCAGAACATAATTTTTAAATTCGCATTACAAATTTTCATAACTTGGGAACAAAGTGTTCACTAAAAATAAATTCTGATCTCTATCACTTTCGGTTTTTTAATCATAATTTTTCAACTTTCCCATTCATTACGACATTTTTGCAAACACTCTCATTTAGATAGGTCTGCAGCATTTTAACAAATCATCAGAAAATCAAAATTATTGTAGTTTTGGAGAGGTATCATGTGGAACTTAACATTTTTATTTATTTATTTTTATTTTTTCCCAGCAAACTTTGAAATAGTGATGTGACACATTCACTCTTGACCTATGTGATTTGAGATGCAATCGCCCACAGGACAGTTTTCGAAATTCATTACATTTTGTCATAAACGTAAGAAAATGTTTCAGAAGTAATTGTAAATTTTTATTGCAGAAGTACAGTGCATTTCAAATGGAGTCACTTGCCATCATTCAGCATTCATCTAGTCTGCCAGGTGCAAGATTTGACATAGTAGGTGACCTGAAACTAGTTCAAAAACAACCACTTTTTCATGATGGAAGAGATGTGAGCTTAAATTATTCTTGCATAGATGAAGAAAGCACTGACCCGCAAGTGTTTAATTTGCAGAAAATTATAAAAGAATATGTTGGCAGGAATGGTAAGTATTACAGCTTACAAAAAATTGGTGTGTTGGATTTTTTTTAAGCAGATATATTACAACATTACTACAAACTGATTTCTTCATATCAGTTTAGAGGTTATAAGTTCACAAGCTTTCATTCTTTCGTCACGTAGAAACATTTGGTAGCATGGGGCTGTCGCTGTAGTTGCTTACTTTTTTGCTTCTTTGTGGACACTCTAACAGTAGTTAAATTGTCTTTCAGCAAGCATAGGAATCACCATCTTCAGAGGCCAATTTGTGTGTTTGCAAAAGTCCTCTTTTTTCCACTCTCACAGTTTTTTCTTGATGGCATCAAATGAGGTAATTGATACAAGTGTTATTGTGGTAGCACAGATTTTAGCTAAGGAGCTTGCAGAAGACTTTAATGAAGAGCAAATGGATACAAAAATAGATTTCTCATGTAAATCATTTGTGGTTGTCAAATGTGCCGATCAAACAGTTGTTAGCAGGAGACACTGTATGTTTGTAAATAACTTTTGAATAAGTAAAATTGAGCTTTATTTCTTCTTCTACGCAAAGGTCAGATACATGTGTGTGACATGTCATGCCAGTTCACATGAAGCTACAAGTAACAGTCACACACCAGACAACTGGAAACACTCTCACTGTTGTACGCTTACTGCATTCCCATTAGCTCAATTTCTAAATTTGTCTGTCGAATGCTTGGTGCTATTTACAATACTCTTAAGATATATCTGAAAGTAAAGCTCTAATCTCACTAGTTCTGCCCTTTTTTTCTCCCTCGTAGTTAGTGTTCTGAAAAATCACAGGTGTTATAATAATCAATGGCATCACACATAGACATATAAGATAGCTTATAAAGCTCAAAATAATGAGTTACAAAATTTTGAAGATCATCAATAATAAAATCCCAAGTATAGTTGTGTACTGGACTTTCACTAAAACGTCCTCGCTATTAAGTCTAACGGTGTATTTCACATAAATGTTGTAGTAGCTCACTAGAGCAGAGTGAATATATGTTGTACCACTGATAAGCACTTGTCTATTAACTGACCAACTGTCCTACCTTCCTCCTTCACTTTCTGAGCCGTTAGATTCAGTTTTGAACTCAGGATCACAGGACAAACCCATCCTTTTTTGAAAGCATAGGCTAAACAAAAAGACAGGAGAGACACTGAAAGCGCACATTTTGTTGTGAAGCATCCAAAGCTGCCTACGATCTGTGGAGGCAACCACCTCAGCCAGGCTACAAATGTAGGACCATGTGCTCTCTAGCAGTCAAACATTGAACTATCAGTGCTGAAATGGATATAACTGGGGTTTCACTTTTTGAAGGTCTGTTGTTAAGTTGCCCAAGTGTACTTGGGATTTAGTTTCCGTGTCGGAATAATGAAAACATGGTAACTCACGGTTTTATGTTAAGTGGTTAACTAGTTCTGCAGTAATGTGAACCTCAGCAAGGTCACTCCTTAAGTCAAAGTACTTTAACAATGTGTTGCATTACTGCAAATGATGCTGTGTTACTGTACTATTAATCAGTGATTAAAAAGGACTGCTGCAGGCCAGAAGCTTTAAGAACATTCTGACTTTTCAATATTGTTGTAAGCAAATAGTTAACCCTCAACACAAGCAGACAGCTAAATACTTGTGTTGTTGAGCAAACGAAAGAATGAGAGTAGTTCCATGTAGCTGTAGTTGCTGAAGCTCTTGTGCAGTAGTGGGGCAAGCTGCATTAGGACAGGAAGTCAAACCGCTTTTAACTTTCCTGGCTGCTATGACAGTGGCCCAGTACTTTGAAGTTTCCACAAGCGAGGTAGTTGGCACAAGAGCTGGTAGTGGAGTAACATGCAAGTTTTCAATGCTTCTAGAAACTTAACTTTATCCAACGATCATGCTACAGATGATGTTTCACTCGCATTCACCGCTTTTTAATAAATTGCTTTTAAAACGATATAGTATACTTTAAATAATGGAATGCAGCTTACAGACCTAATTTATTTCCACAAGTAACAGAGATCATGAATTAGAACCAGGGATCACATTTTATACTCTGTAAATGACAAATTGTAGTAACCCGATTGTAAGACGTGGTTTTTTCCCAAATTAGGGGGTCAACTTTCATTTGTAGATTAAACTAGTGCTGCTGCGATCAACTTTTATACAGTGTATAATAGATTAAGATAGGGGTTGTTTTACATTTACAGAAGAAGCTTTGGCTATTGAGGTTTTGTACAGATTTATTTTGAACAATACTGAAGGGTAGGACATAGCAAACAATACTTATGTTTGAATGCACTTTCAATAGTATCGACCTTGCTTGAACAATGACATGACGTATGACTCATGGCCCTAGGGCTGTATGGCAAAGGGTATTCAACAAACTATGAACTAGCTACAAGAATAATAAAATACTCTGCTTAAAAATGGACGAATTTGTTAAACACAGGAGTAAATAACATTAAATACTGTTAACTTACAAACTTTTGTTGTAGTTCAACTGATTTGCAATAAAAGATCTCATACGTGTATTGATGCCATATACATACATACATTCATTCACGCTGCTTTTTAAGTAAAGATAAATTTCATACGCGAAAATCTTCTCCTTCAAAAACCATTACTTGATGCTGAACCAAAGTTAATATTTTATTTGGGTATGAGAAACCAGTGATTGACCAAGTGGGTTGCAAATGAGAAATTCAATCACTATACAAACATTTCATATTGGAGAAAATTGTTATCAGCTATTAATCAGCTTCAGAACAAGATGATGACATTCAGATGAAATTAGAAGGAAAATTAATCCAGAATGAAACAAATTAAACTGACTATTATTGTCAAGAGGATAAATTACAGTTGAAAGACCTGTTACGGAGATAGTACAAACAGATGTCATTCTATTATGGGGCAAGTGATAGTTCAGTTCTAGGACTGAATAGTGATTGTGATCTTTTATTTATGTATTAGTTGCTGCTGTTACATATGACCTGCACCCTAGAAGATATTGCCGTCCATGTTTTGCTGTTGCTTGAACACAGCACAACAGAAAGTTGGAGGGGGCATAGTTATAAAACTTGACTTTGCTTGAATCTGTTTGCACTCAGAATCAAATTGACTTCAAAATTGGACAAATATTGAAGAATAGCATACGTGTCTATAGGAGGTGCTAAAAGTGATGGGGTCAGTGCCATATTTACATGTTTCATGCAGAAATGTTGTCAACATTCATTTTGAGGAGTGACGGTAATGGTTGGGGGTGTGTCAGCTGCTGGTTCTACACAGTCAGTGAGAGAGTGGCGGGAAGACAGTATGTTCGGAAGCAAGAGACACTAACAGTCTCACATCAGTATAGAAGCAAGATCCACAGGGGGATGGTAGCTGTGTTCTAAACAAACAAAAAATACAACAGAGATAAACAATTTTATTTATTTATTTATTTATTTTATTTTTCCACTTTTTAAACAGCTCCTTTACATCAATAAAAAGTTTATAATTTTGATTAGTCAGAATGGGTTAAAAAATAAATCTTTCTGAAGGAGTCACTTTTTTTTTTTTTTTTAAAAAAAAAAAAAGGTGGAGGTCATCTTATAATCATGTAAACATGGTTTTAAATTAAATTATTTACAGCTGTATTTAAAAAAATAATTCAGTCTTGTGCTGACAAAATACTAATTTTTTTTTTAATTATGCAGCAATATTTTAGCAGTTTGTATAAAAACAGCAATTTTAATCATCATCAGTCACTAACAAAAATTGGTTCCCAACAGTTCTTGTTTAGGACTTTCGTAATTTCTGTCATCACTTCTGGTAAATGCCGTGATTATTCCTTCTGTATGGAAATGGCATATTCCTTTTGCTGCATCATCGGAGCAAGCTATTGCTCATAACGAAGAGATCTTCATATCAATACAGTATTAAGTTTGAACTTTCCTCTTTCTTCTTGCTGGAGACAAATAACCAGATAACTTGTCAGTGATAAGTGAGATATAGCCACTCACTGAAGACTGAATATTTGATGGAAGATTTTGTGGTGAGCATTGAACAGTGGTTGCCCTCAGTCCAGTTGCTAGTTCAGGAAATTATAGCCATTGTGGAGATTCTTAATTACAAGCAATAGTATCACTGAATTTTAAGAAATGCTCGGCATGTAAATAAGTTACATTAAGACAGATGGAGATTTGACAGATATGTCATTGTATGGGCACTGGAGGTTTTACGTATTGCAAGATGTTTTGGTGCAGATATGCGTGCCAGAATTGCTGTTGTTAAATGTTTCACTGTGGAAGACATTACAGCTCCACAACTGTTCTATCTGTCAATATAATGTGAGAAGATGATGAGTTTTAGATAGGTACAATACAAAGACTGTCACAAATATAGCTTTTGGTCAGTAAGGCCTTTGTCAAAATTAAATAAAACACACAAATGCAAACGCAACTCACACACGACTGCAGCCTCAGGCAATTGAGACCAGGTGGATGAACGGATTTTCCTGATAACGATCATTAATGATGCCCTTGTACTATCGACTTGTAGGAACATTTATGTGCTTGCCAGGTATTTCCCCATCTTTTTCACATTCAAACATGACAGGAGGAGGACCTTGCCCAAACACTTAATATTTTAGCAGTCTTTTTCATTGTGACAAACTCAACACCTGATTTATGTGGTGAGTAGCAACCTATCCATATTGTTATTATTCCATACTGGACTTTCCATTACTTGTTTACATGACGCTTGAAGTGATGACACTCATGTCAATCAGTAATCGGCAATAAAAATCTAATTTTGTAAAGTGATGTTTAAGTGGTATTGCATGTAGCAGGAAAGTCAAGAACTGGACAAGTCAGTTCTAAACTGCTAAAAAAAAAAAATTAAAAAAAAAATTGCACCACCCCCGTTAAATTTATCTGGATACTCTTTTGAACACATACATTTGTGTAACATGAAGCAATTTAGGGAAATCATGAAAAACCTAAATCAGGATGACTGGACGTGGATTTGAACCGATGAAGGGTCATTATAAGCTTATGTTATGTGGTACATATATAATAATTTAACAGCAAGAGGAATCGTTTCCAGAGGAACATACTCAGACAGACATATGCCTCAGTGACATCATTTGAACATTCAAATACCATCATTTACTAATGTCAGATGCCTCGTGTTGTTGTCAGGGTTTGCGACCACCCATCTTTGTCCAGGAGGCAGCAATTAACCAAGTGGAATGATCTGCTGTGTTTGGAACTATTTGAAACCTGCAGTGGGTGATCTCAAGAGGGCTGCCAATGAAAAGTGGGACAGATTTGATTGACAAGTCTCATACCAGGACAGCATGTCAAATAGTATCTGATCATCTTACAGTACACAGGATGGAACAACACAGTATTAAATGTCAACCAGAAGCAGATTTTGGTCTCAGAATAGTGCACTTTTAAACATAATTGTTTTAATTTGCTTTTTTTTTTTTAATTTAACAGTGAAGGTAGTTAAGTTTATTCCATAAGGTTTATTCTTTGCTCCCCTTGAATTGAAGTGCATACACATTTGCAGAAGCAGATGATGAAAAATTGTTGAGCAGTTTGCATGAATTCACTGCATGGTAACACGAAATGTGCTTCTTTTGCTGTCATAAAACAAAATTCAAATTTTCCTTGTAGTAGAAGCACGATGAAAAGTGCATATTGTATTACGGTCATCACTGTCTCGCACAAGTTTTAGGACATATTCCAAACTGATGTGTGATATAACAGGATGTTCTTTGCTATCAATGATGTGAAGCTAAAAAATGTTTCTGACACAATGCATCAAAAATTTTTAGTTCTGTACTAATTTAATTTTAGTGCTACACAACATTAGCCCCCTCATTATAGAAACATGGTGGGTACCAATGAAGTAGTTTAACACACATATAAGAAACTTCTTTAGTTTGTAACGTGAAATTTCTCTGCATATGGCATTAATGCATTAGAAAAGGCTTCAAGGCAAATGATACAACTAGTGTAGTCTAGCCTAATTAGATAATAATCTTACAACTGATGTTTTGTGTGCCCTTTTTTATTTATGCTGTTTAAGAGTTTTGTCATTTCTTCAGTTAGTTGTCATTTGACCTTCTTTGTGCAATTAGCTCACTAAACAGCACAAGGTTTAGTAGAAAACTTGTGAATATCATTATTTTACACATTTGAAATGGAAATAATAAAAACAATTGGTACAAGTCAGATCATGGTGCTAGGAGTGTGTCTATGTGGTGATTCATTGTAGTGCCTGCACTGTAGAACATGTGCGTTTCTTTGCTTATTCCATTGTTCTTGCTGTAAATGCATATATGTCGGTATAGTATTTCAGTTTTTTAATGTAATGAACTTAGTTTAAATGGTTAAATCATTTCAGTTTCTACTGCAGTAACAAATTCATATCCACTGTGGACTGTCGGAAGAGCTGCTGGTGCCCCATTTGTTATATCAGCCACAATTTACTATCCAGAAGATACTATTCTGTATAAGCCTGGTTTCTGGCAAGTTGTCAAGTGGGCATGGGTACAGTATTTATCAGTGCTGGTGGTAATAATGTATATTACCAACAAAATAAAAGGCTATGTATTTGGGAACTACCTCATCTCCAGCTTCAGAATTGTACCTTGGAAAAAAGGTGTATGAGTGCTATTTCACTTGTTGACTCAAAGTATATTTACATCTGTGATATTTCTGTGGTTAATAATGCCACTCGTAATTTTGTATGAACATTTTTTACCTTTTTATGTAATAAAATAGATGTATACAAACTTTGTACTATAACTTAAACCTTGGCCAGTCCTGAGATCTTGCAGTAAACAGCAAAACGAGTTGCCTCAAGCAAGTTAAGTAAGAGCTAAGTGTAACAGCTTTAGAAGTGTTTGAATAATCCTTTAATTAAGGAACTAAAAAAATGGTGTTGCCATAAACCACACCAAACTTAGCACACACATGTGTGTTGTAAGTATTAAGGGACTCATAGATAAGGAGAAATTAATTATAGGGATAAAATATGGAACTGTAGCAGAACTGGTCACTAACTTTTGAAATTGAGACCAAGTTATGAATTCAAACAGCATTGTTTTACAAATTTGTTCCTGTAATATATATATAGTTGGCCTCCGGACTTCTACCCCTATGCAGATTCCATTATTTCTTAGAACACTTAGTTCATGCTGTTGCCGTCAATATGTAAGCCATTGAGAATGCGCATAGCACATTATCTCTCTAATGAAATCTGTTGCCAGTTATTGACAAAACTATGAAATTAATGACTATCACAAATACACCACTAAAAGAAAGTGATCTTGACTGCCTAATACTGAATGTACGGTCAGATAACGTGTATTTGGTTTAGAAATTTCTTGACATGTAACACTGCAAAGCAATACTCCAGCAGAGGGCTGACAAGTGTTTTGTAAGCAGTCCCTTTAGTAAAACAGTTGCACTTGCCAATAAATCACTGTCTTTGCTTTGCTTTGCTTTGCTTTATCCACAAAATTGTGTGTATAATTGTTGCAGTTTATTTGTAATTGTAATCCCCAAGTATTTAGTTGAATTTATAGCCTTTAGATTTGTGCGATAACAATGTGACCTCTTGCTGTGTATTCCTTCTGCCTCAGTACCAGTATATCCACATTTAAGAGACTTAAGAGTTTCTCCATCAAGGAAAGAGGTCAACATAGCATGCCTGAGAGTGTTGTATTAAAAAGACTCAGTTTATAACTGCTGCATGTATTTAGATGATGCTGTGCTGTTGTTTGGGCTCTCAAGTTTGAACATTGTACCTAATTATTACACATTGTGGGAAAAATGTGGTTTCATCAGTGAACATAGCTTGTAACAGACACTTGTGCATCAGTTTCGTGAAGTATCTCTCAGGCATATTTCAATACCATGCTTCGTGCCTCAGGAGAGTGACTCTTCCATGTATATATGAGTTCAGCCATTGAAGTTCCCACTATGAGATTGTGTACACATTGTACATATGTTTTTCGGAAGAGCAACCCATGTAGCTGGCCTCAATACAGTCATCTATTAATGACAGTGTGTTACCTACAGTAATTCTAAGTGAAATTTTTATAAAGGATTTTAAATGTGTACTTGGCACTTATTCTGTCAGCTTATCAGAGGGAAGTTGTGGTGTAGACCTCCATGGTATATTTCCAAGACACTGCCTGTAACAAGAAATTTCTTTTGCTGTCCTCTACTCCTTTTTTGATGAGTGCTGTTTCTTGATACATGACTGCAGTACCTTTCAGCCGTGTCACTAAACCTCTTTGCATTAACTATTCACAGCTGCTGTAATAAAATGGGAAGCTTCTGGAAAAAAATTCTACAAACATTCATCAATGAAAAATCAAACAGAAAAATAAATACACATAACAATGATATGAAGTCGGAAGAGATTTCATTATTTTAAAAGAGACTATAATCTGTCATAACCAGTTATCTTAGTAACCACCATTCTCAACCAAGCTACCCTTCTGTCATCCTCCAGGGATTTATGTAAGCTAACATTTACTTTGAAAGTATGTGATAAGGACTGTCACCTCTCATAATGTGCAACCATTTGATCTTCACTGCGAAATCTATAATCACTCCACTTCCAGCACCTATGGGATGGCTCAGTCTACATGACTGTTGTGAGTGAGAGTCTGAAGGCAATAAAAAAGACACCTAAATTATTCTCAATTTTTATTATAAATTTTCTTTTTCAGTAAAAGGATTCTAAAGATATTAATTACTCATTGAAACTTGACATCAGAATATTGTAAAGGTACTGTGTTTGTTTTGTACATGACTTGTATATGTGCTCTTTGCACAATTCAGTCTCCACAATCTTATATTGTATAGAAGAGTTAAAAATATCCAAAAAAGAAAAATATTAATTACCAAGTATTATACATGATCGACATAAGATGTTCTTTCAAAATATATCTGCTGCATCAATTGAGTTAAATTATTCCTGACAATGATTACCTTATTTGTATAAAGCATTCTATGCATTCTTGTATAAAATATACCCACACAAAAGAGATCCTGACAGCACAAGGAAATCAATTAACTGCTTTACACAAGCAGATTGTCAAATGGCTTTTCAACTGGTGATGGCACATCATATCTATTGTCTTCAAGAATTATTGTTTCTCTTGGAAAATCATCCATCTGTACGAATAAATACCTGTATTCAAACTCCTTCTTATCATTCTGGAAAGAGACAAGAAGATAGGTTGTTGTATATGACCAAGCTATATAAATCAACAAAATAATCAATTCTTGAAAATATAATGTAATTGGATAGATAAAAAGCCTCCTCCCCAAGCTGCAGCAAAAGGAGGAGCCACTGGTTCCGAAAGCTTGCACACTGTAATATCGTTTGTATGTGTGTTCCCTTACCACCATTTCATGTGATTAGAGTTTTTATCTATTCAATTACTTGAGCTATATAAATGTAATGCAAAATATGTATTACTGAAACAACAATATTGCAGGTACAAACTATATATACTGTGTGTGTCTGAAAAGTAAAATACTCCAAAACTCTTTACTGGTACCACTGTTTGGGGATTGGTCAAGTCCTATGTCTCCATCCTCTGAACAACACGAGAATGGGTAATTTCCATTGTATGACTTGTTACAATTTTTCCTATTACAATCACATGCAGAGCAAAGGATAAAAGACTGCTTAAATGCCTCTGTATGCACTGTAATTAATCTAATCATGTTGTCATGGGCCCTATCGAAGAAATATACTTCATACTGATACTTGAAACCTTGTAAGTACACTTTTACAGGATAATTGACATTTATCGTGGATGAATTTGCCACTCTGCACCACTTAACAAGATTATCAACATCTGATTGAATATTGGTTAAGCTTCCCCCCCCCCCCCCTCCGGTGACTGTGTATCGCCCTCAACAGCATGAAGGCATGCGAATGCCCAGTTGGAGATGCTCCCCAGAGTATTTGCTGCAAATCTTCTACCTGATGATGAAAACACAGATCTATAGATACACACCAACCTAAAAACAGAACTAGTAGTTGGCTACAAAAGTGAAACATCACGTGTCCTTTTATGCAACAGGAAGTGTCTGAGCAATTAAAGAGGAACAAAGTCCCTGGCTCCAATGGCATAACAGATGGCAGGCTCATTACCCCTTTCCCAATGGAGACACAAAAGAAATACCAGCTAATACTGTAATCCACAAAAAGCTGCGCATAAAAACCCAACCTATCGACAATCCTACCTAGCAATCTGCTTACTGAATGCACAATCTTGAAGGTCAAAGAAAGCCTTCTGTGTGACAGACTAATGATGACACCATGAACCAAGCACTCTGCATAATAGAAAACACAGATCGGAAATATGTGTAACCATAATGATAGACATTGCAGGCCGTGTGGGCCTGCAGAGTTTCACATCTTAGGGAGCTGTAGGTACCAGCCTCCGAAGATTACTGTAGGGACAGGGTTGCTGACTGCCTACCAGGTAACCGGGGAATGGTTGTAAGTCTCACTAAGGCATGCCGACAAGGATCCATGTGTGGGCCCATCTTCTGGGACCTAACAGTAGAACGTCTATTAAATCTTGTGGAGAACCTTGACTGTGCTGACAGAACCACCATGTATGTCAATGACCTGGTTATTTATTATTCGTTCCGTAGGACCAAATTGAGGAGCAAATCTCCAAGGTCACGGAACATGTCAGTAGGTGAAATTACAACATAAAAGTTATAACAGATAAAAATAAAATGTTTATGAACCCAAAACAGTCAACCCATATGTTTCAGTAAACGCAATCAACAATATAACATAAGAATCAGCTTAATTTTTCGAGGAACTCCTCAACAGAATAGGTGTGACCCATGAGAAATTCTTCACTTTCGATTTGAAAGCATGTGGATTAGTGTGCTTGGATTCTTTAATTCTCGTGGTAGCTTATTGAAAATGGATACAGCAGTATGCTGCACACCTTTCTGCACAAGAGTTAAGGAAGTCCGATCCAAATGCAGGTTGGATTTCTGCCGAGTATTAACTGAGTGAAAGCTGCTTATTCTTGGGAATACGCTGATATTGATAACAAGATATGACAGTAAAGAATATGTATATTGAGAGGCCAATGTCAAAAATATCTAGACTAGTGAACAGGGGTCAACAAGAGGTTCGCAAACTTACACCACTTACTGCACGAACCACCCGTTTCTGAGCCAAACGTATCCTTTTAGAAAGGGAAGAGTTACCCCAAATATAATGCCATATGACACAAGCGAAGCAGACTAATTTTCGTGTTGAACAATGACTTACTTCAGATACCGTTCAAATAATAAAAATGGCAGCATTAAGTCTTTGAACAAGATCCTGAACGCCGGCTTTCCATGGCAGGTCACTATCTATCTGAAAACATAGAAATTTGAACTGTTCAGTTTCACTAATCATAAGCCCATTCTGCAAAATTGAAATATCGGGTTTTGTTGAACTGGGTGTTAGAAACTAAAACTTCAGTCTTACTGTGATTTATCATTTGTTTATTTTCTGCAAGTCATGAACTTGTGTCATGAATTACACTATTTGAAACCGAGCCAATGTTGCACACACCCTTTACTACCAAGCTAGTGTCATCAGCAAACAGAAATATTTTAGAGTTACCTATAATACTATAGGGCATATCACTTACATAAATAAGGAAGCTCAAAACTGTGAATAAGACCTTTTGCTGTCTGTTTTTAAAGTAAGAGGTGAACCAATTGTGAGCTACTCCCCATATTCCGTAATGTTCCAACTTCTGAAGCAATATTTTGTGATCAACACAATCAAACACCTTATTTAAATCAAAAAATATGCATAGCGTTTGAAACCTTTTTACTTTTTATTAGCACATTGGTAACCATTTCTGCTACACTGACTCTTCTCTTGTCTTGATGTTACATGTTAAATTATGTATACAAATCTTTTGTGATATAGCATAAATTGTAATAATACTATGATTGTGAGGTATTGTCAAAATTCTACATAAGGGCCAGTATTAGACGAAAGCAGTTATGATACTATTTTAAAGCAGTTGTTGTGACCAGTATGCAAGTACAAGTAAAATAGATGTTCAGTAGTTGGAATTCCAGGAGTGGAAATTGTTTATGAATGAGGAAATTACTAACTTGGATGTTGAAACTTGTTTCAAAACTACAAAACATATTCCACATCCTGGACATTTGCTGGAGGCAGGGGGGGGGGGGGGGATGACGATCAATCATTATTAGCATCAATTTCTGCTTTAAAACATCTAAGATGCTGCAATAAACTCATTTTATTACTTGTAAAAACTGAAATGATTTTGTGGCAACTTTTGTTTACACTGAAAGCAGGGGAATTACAAGCAAAATCTATTTTCTTCTTGCAAAGGGAAACAGAATTTAAAACTGTTTATGGGAGTGGTGTAATGATCGTACTAATGTGATGCAGGTTTAATGCTGACAAAACAAATGATCATGACGGACGAAGGAAGGTCTTCTCTCAATTACGACTGATAAGCTGGAACAAATTACAGAAATGATTCATTGTGACCCTCATTTCACTTTGGGCGAGATGATCACAATGTTTCCTGAAATCTCCAAATCTCTTCCGCAGGAAATCATTACTGAAACACTTTGTTTTTTAAAATTGTGTGCAGTGTTGGTACCAAAACAGCTCACAGATCAACACAAAGTCACTAGAATCGCACCGTCATGGAAATTACTTGAGTGGCTCGAACAGGTGAATCGTGACAAAATGTGGGGGGCCCACTACGCCCCTGATACAGAGACAATCAATGCAGCAGCATCAACCCTCTTCATCATCAGTCAAAACATTCAAAATTGTTGTTTCGGCCACAGTTAGCACTGTCTGTCTTTTGAGACTGTAAAGGTGTTCTCATTGAATTTTTTGTCTCAGGGAGAAACAATTAATGTTTTGTGGTACTGTTAATCCCTAAAGAAGTATTGAGGATGATAAAGAACAAGAGAAGGGGAATGCTAACAAACGGACTGTGCTTGCTGCATCGTGGTGCACATTCGCATGTAAGCACCACCATAAAGAATAAAGAGGCCTCTTGGATTTATTCAGCAGTTAGGGCATTATGAACACTGCACCGCAATTAGTCCTGATATGGGACCTCAAGATTTTCATCATTTTATTTTTGTGAAATTATGTATGGATGGGAAAAGGCCCACAGTGTTGTCAAACAATGGGGCAATAAGGCGGCAAGAGACGACTTTACTGAAGATAGAAAACTCATCTTCCACCTCACAAAGTACATTGAGAACAAAAACGACTATGTTGAAAAATAATGTTCAATGTACATCTATGAATTTGAAAATTTTTCTTAAATATATTGCCTTTTCTATTTTTAAATAACTGAATACTCTTTATTTCTGGACATACCTCGTACTCACCCAGTTCTCTAGACAGGCCGCTTTTTACCAACAGCCACTAGAGAGTGAATTTTGACATAAAATTACTATCATTTCAAAATCTGTTACTGTTAAAACAATGGCAGCTATTAAATTGGCCAAATACTCCTTTGTTAAGTGATTTCAGAAACAGCGTTCAGAAAGGAATAGAAATTTCATGCGAAGGTTTTCACATCACAAACTGCTTCATTCAACATTTGGTAATCAATTACCTTAAAAAAGGACTCTCTAAATTCTTTTGTAGAATTTTGCCAAGATCATGCTTCCATCAGCAATAAATTTTGTAATGGCTGAACAAAATCAGTTGTTCCAAAAACCACTGATGCTGTGTGCAACATGATAGAAGAGTTTTCTGTACCATGTATGTAGAACACAGTTTATACTCATACTGGCACTGACACAGGTGGTTACTGCGGTCAAGGATGGCATGAAGCTAATGTTTGGACAGAAGCAAAGTCCAGAACATAGCAAAAGTCACCATAAGCATGCTCAAATAGTCCATCAAGCAATCCAAATCGAGAAATGTAAACACAAGCAAGGTCAATCACTCTACTAACATCGGAGCATTTCGAAGAATTCAGAGAATAGCGACAACTGCCAGACAAATGTGGACCACAGTTTTTATAGACACACTCATGTCATAGTTGAGTCTATATGAAATTCCTGCTGCTGCAGCAGCAGCAGCGCCCTGCATGTATGAGCAAGCTGTCGCCCTGGCTGTGGTATGAAGCCCAAGTATCTAATCTTTTTTCCGTACAGATACTTGGGCTGGAAGGGGAATCTGAAAACTAAAAAGAGGACTGGAATGTGACTTACTGGGAGATGGAGGTATCTTAAGGTGTAGAGGAGACGAATTTGGATTTGATTTAGTATGGAGACTTAGTTATGAAAGAGATTCCTTACCAATTGTGCCACACATGCTCAGAAACAGGCCCGTGTTAACTGGTGTAAGAAAATAATAAAAAGAAAATTCATTTCTGGAAAATCGAAATCCACATACATCATCGTAACAGGAAGTGACACTTACATATTTTCATATGAGTCAGAAACTAAGCAGCAATCAGCTGTTCAGGTGTTTCAAGGTGAACCAAAACTAACTGAAATGGTCCTTTATTGAAGCACTTCCAAGATTAAGATCAGCTGTTTCTTTGATTATACAGACTTGTTGGAATCATCAAATAGCAGTTAATGCTGAATCATAACACAATTAGTAGCCATAATTTACATACGAACACCAAGAAAAATTACCAAAAATGTTAAATCCCTATTCATTATGACAACATCAGCCCATACTGTGCATAAAACAATTGATTATTTGTCAAATGAAAACATCATCAAATTAATGTCTCATCACATTACAACTTCTCTTTGTTACCTCATATCAAACCGAAAATATGTTGACAGTTATTTTTTATCATCGCAAGAAAAGCTGTTAAACCTTCCGAAATCTTGTTTTTGAGTTACCAACATCGGACAAGAAAAATGGTTAGAACACATGCAAAATGTTAGGGGCGAATATTCTGAGGAACAGTAGTATTATTTGTACCAAAAAATGGTTCTCCTCAACTGTTTTTGTAAAAAGGTAAAAATGGCCCTTGTAAAATGGGATCCTGCCCTGAGTTAGGAAATTGTGCTATCGGCAAGATTAAGTATCTAGAAGTAAGAAATCATGCTGTTCACGGACAGTACAATGCATCAGCAAAAAAAACACACATACACGATACTTGTGTGGCCACTTCTCAAGTATTGCTCCAGTGTTTGAAGTCCTTATCAAGTAGACTTTACAACAGTAATAGAATAAATTCAGAAATCTGTTGCTACATCATAACAAATCAATACAACCAATCTGAAAGTGTAACAGAGGTGATGACGGAACTAAAATAGTCCTCCCTGATAGAGAAATGTCTGTTCTTGTAGAATCCTGTTGAGCACATTCAGAGAACCAGTGTTCAAGGAAAATTTCAGTAACATCGCTGCCTCCCTCATGTATTGTTGGGGATAGTGACAGTAACATATTAGAGATTAAAGTATGTATCAAGATATATAGATAGTCATTTTTTTACCCTTGCACCATACATTAATAGAATGTGAAAGAACATTACCAATAGTGGTACTAAGTACCCTCTGCCATTCACTGCACAGCAGTTTGCGGGTTATGTTACATACAGGTAAAACTATAAAGGGTGAGGATGATTGGTTAGTGTCTTCTATAAAATCCTTTAACACATTGTAATTGATCCCAATATGACTAAGTTATTTATCACAGACTGCAGACAATGCAGAATCAAGATCCCACATGGAAGCAAGACACTTGGATACAGTTAAGGCATTCTTCTATCGTGCAGGATAATCCAGATCATAAAGTGGTAACTCATAGCTGACAACCCCAATACCTCTCTCACTGAAAAAAAAAAAAAAAAAAAAAAAAAAAAAAAAAAAAAAAAAAAAAAAAAAAAAACCTTAGCACTTTCTCAAATATAGTGGCATTAATCATTGAAATGATTCCTACAAATCATTTTAGTAGCACTGCAGACTGAAAACAATAATTTGTTTTCAAATCCTCCATTCCTCACAACTAAAGAAAGTAAAGAGCACTCAAGAGATTACAATGCACATGTGGATTGGGAGGAGGGGTTAGAGGAACTGCCTCCATACACCCCAGAGTTGAGTTGTTGAGAGCATCATATTGTCAGAAGAATGCATCAACACTGGAATTGGGTCACCTTTTCACATCACACTACACCCTTTGGCTTTACAAACATTGCTCAGTGGAAAGTGACTGTTCACTTTCCTCAAGTAACCACTTTGTATGATCCTCCCACCAGGTAAAGCAGTACTGAAAAGGAAGTTGGCAAGATGAATGATCAACACATGCAAGCTTGCTGCTGTTACACAGGTTTGGTCTAGGGCACCTAGGTTGTACCTTACACTAGGTGGATCACATTACAAGGATACTAACAATGCTACTGAAACAGGTGCCCAAAAGCTCCAAACGAGCCTCTGATGCAACACTGTCTCACAGTGGAACTACAAGTGTCATTCTTCAATTAAACTTGGCTCTAAGGCTCTGCAGATCTTCAAATGCTAACTTGCAGAGTATGTTGCATCATTTCACATAGTGAAGGCGAAACCACAATCAGTCTGAGATAGAAATACTTAATAAATTGTTCCACTGCATCCTGGGAATTGGGGGAATCCATAAGAAGGCTTTCAGACAGACAATAGCAGGTCACCAATCATTATCATATTCTTTCATCACTTAATTTTTTCCCCACACTGATTAAATAGTTTCTGGTTTGTGCCAGTATCATGTTGCAATTGCTTTCTATAAATCTCTTCATTTAATTTAAAAGCCTTGTGTGTGTGTGTGTGTGTGTGTGTGTGTGTGTGTGTGTGTGTGTGTGTTTTAGCTGTCTTATCACTGCTATTTAGATGTACTCTTGCCACTAATCAGTCCTGATTCAGATTCAAAGAACAGCTTCCTGTTTGTGCTAGTAAACTGACAGTCTGTGTTCAGGTTCTCTGAGATTAGATTCAGTGTTCCACTAGTAGGCAAGCAAAATTTACCTTACCTACTCAATAAACAGTACAATATCTGTAAAGTTAAGATGCTAACTAATTACTCTGGATAGTCAGACAATAAAAACTGCGCAGAGTTCCAAAGGGGGAAAAAATCATTAGAACTGACATAAAGAAATAATACCATGCAATTACCTCTCTCATTTCTAAGTGCACTGTCCCACGTCTCATGCTGCCTTGAATATAAAATTTCATTCTTAGGTGGTTGATTCCATCTCGTTCGTAGAACAGGTGGCTGCAATTAAATAAGCAGACAATTGAGGAAAGTTTAAGTAAAGAGTGGATGTTCATTTTTAAAAATCAAACAAATCTATGTAATGAAAGAAGCATTAAGTGCAAAACATATGAAAAACAGACACAAAAAAGGTAATGATTTGTAGTTGGTCAATAAAATTTTTTTACGGTAACCTTTGAATGATTCATGATGATGTACCAAGTTCAGTCATTTGTCTCCTGTTACCCATTCTGAATGTTTTTTCTCTGTTTGTTCCTCCAAACCATTGCCTCTTGTTTTTACTTTTCATATTCTTAGACATGGCTGGTGAATGACAGAATGCTGCCTCTCACATATCATTTTATGAATGTGGTAATGCTTATATGGACTAAACAGTTTAAAAAAATTGTCCTACCTGACATGTCGTCTTCTGCCTCTTCTTGTTTGTTCGCCGAAACCCTTAATTGGTTCACCAAGAGCATTTATAATACGAGGATCTTCAATGCATCTCTCCAAAGTTTTTGAGTAAACACTATTTGGGCTTTTACTAGAAAATAATTCCTTGAACACTGTATAAAACATGACACCTGTTAATCCCAAACCAGCAAGAATGATTCCCATATAGGAAACAGTTTTTGTTGCTTCTTTCACTGCAAGAAAGTAAATTATTAAAATTACAATAAATTAAAATGTGCATAATACGCAAATTCAAAAGTTAAATGAAATGTGTAAGAAACAAGTAAGAACAATGCAAATTCTGTTGGTATCTGTACAGCATAACAAAATAAATACAAAATCCTATCACATAAAAGTAGTGGCAAACTCATTTACACACACACACACACACACTATTGAATATAATGAGCAGACACCACAGTCTAGGGATGAGCAATGATTATCAATATTTACAAAATATCAATGTTAGGAGTTTAAAAATATCGATACCAAAGTCTTTGAAACAACATAACATGGACATTAAAGAGAATATATCAACCTTCGACATTGGCTTGTTAATACTGTCAATACTTTTTTTCATCATTAAAATAATATATTTTTTAAACGTATCTTATGAAGACATCAGTGCTGTGGTTAGAGGAGTATAAATAATATATGGAAGAAAAAGTCATACCATCCTCTTTCGCACATATGCTCAATTTGGTAGCAAAAAATTCTATTGCCAGAGCTGATTGATTCTGTGAAAAGGATTGAAATGTGGTTTAAACATAGTGCAGTAGCATGTAATGAGAAAAAAAATCATACATCAAATTAACTCATGAAGTAAACACTAGATGGAATTCAACATTGTATATTATTGAAAGATTTTTGCAGTCATACCTAGTGATTAAGAATGTTAAGAATTGCCATGCTAGTGCACCACCTGTGCTAACGGCTGCGGAAACTGTAAACTGGCAGATGGTTGTGGCATTTAAAACCTGTGGAAGTGTCTACTTGTGGAAAAAAATGTCTTTCACGCAGTAAAGTAAACCCAATAACAGGTAAGTGAAACATCTGGCATGCAAACAATACAGACACTGAAGATAATCTGAAGAGTAATGTCATTACACACATGAAAATGTGATTGCTACCAACTGAACATGTTAAAATATTAGTCATATCAACAGTGCTTGAGCCTAGATTCAAGAACATTGAGACAACTCTAAGTGAGGATGGTCAATACATTGATACACAGCAGGGAAACAGAGAAACCATATTTGATTCGTGGAGTAAACATTATAAGATAGCACAAAAAAGAATAATTTTCTAAGTGGAACAGAAACAGGCCTACCATCACAGTCCAGTTTTTAACTGACAGATCACCTTCTAGATCTTAAAATAGATCCAATAGAAGTATGGAATCACTTCACTGGTAACACTGCCTATCGAGAGCAACAAAAAATTACACTTAAATATTTGAGCTGTTTAGTCACATTATTAGCTTCTGAATGACTGATCTCACAAGCAGGATACACTCTCAGTTAACAATGCAGTAGACTGAGAGGAGAATTGCTCTCAAAAGTGGTATGACAGTCCCTACACAAAATGTGGTGTTTGTAGCTGTTGTATTTATTGATTAATAAATGTATTTTAATTTGTTTTCACTCCATTCTCAAAATTTATTATTTGACTTTGATGCTACAAATTCTGTGTGTTGTTGTCACTTGTCATCATCCATTGATGATATGCCAACACCATCCATCCTACTTCACTCAGATTACATTTACCATTTTTTAAAGGTCATTGTTTGGCCTTTATATTGAGAGATAAAATATGCACATAAATGACCATTAAATTGACCATCCTGGAAAGCATCACTAATAAGCACAGCATATGACCATGACTACTAAGGTAGGTTACAGAATACTCTCCAGCAGTATCCTAAATAATAATTATTAATGTGACTATACAGACAAAATTGTTGTTAAAAGAGAAAAGTTCTGAAACAATTCATTCGTGAATCAAGCGTGTGATAAATAATGTGTAACCTCATCTATTATCACTCGTGGTTAATATGAACTAAACCCAAGAGAGACGTAAACAATTAAAAAACAGGATGCACAATGACTTAATAATGAAACAGTCAGCTTCCATCATTTTAACCTACAGTTGTTTTTCCTAAAATTAAATAATGTATACAAACCATTTTCAAGTGTTTTTGGTGCTCCAACTTCATCTTTCCTCTTGACAGTAAGTGACGACTTCTTTTTCTCTTCATTACTATAAAATCTTCTGTTTATAAGTGAACTCTGCTTAACAATTTTTGTTACTGCTCTGTCTTGTGCTTGGCAGCCACAAAATGTTATAGCCAATCTTCCTGAATGCAGTGTGTAGTAACGTAATATTGTTTTTGCAAATGAAGTCATTTGTCAACTATTTCTGCGGAAAGGAAATTACACAAGTGATAAAGTCACATCAGGTATTTCATGTGACACACACAGTAAGAATTTAAGATCATATTATACTGTAGAAATGCACTATGACTTCACAGAGCCAATTGATGACATCTCGTATTTGGGATAGTTTATGATAACAACTGAATATATTACAAAAGCAATAAATATAAGAATAAAAAAAACTGAATTTTTGGTGAACAAAATAGTTTCCAATATTAACCTGCCATCGTGTGTAGGCGAATACAAATTTTACAATCAACTTGAACTTTTGCATTGTTAATGCCAAAAGTATTGAGAAGTTCTGTGGGCACCTGAGAAACACATGTTGAGAATAACTTAAGAGCCAAGGGAAAAGAAACAAATACAAGGGGTAGTCATAAAATTTTGATTACCAACTTGAAAAAATAAAGTTACATAATTTATTTTGTTTGTTGTAGACACATGTCTTCAGTTCTGATACACATCAAAATTGCCACACCACATTATTGTAGCAACCACTAGTGCAGTAATGCACCAGCCCCGGGCTGCATGTGGCCCACTGCTCACGTGCCTCTCTCTCTCTCTCTCTCTCTCTCTCTCTCTCTCTCTCTCTCTCTCTCTCTATTTCAGTCCCTATGTAGGCACAGTGATGGGTTTATGGCTCACATTACCAGCAAGTCTGCACACCCTTGACCTAGAGTACACAAAGCAAAATGGTGCAGCCTATTGACAAAATGGAGTTTTGTGAAGTGTTTCATTTTCTGCAACAGCAGAAATGTTGCAGCTGTGTTAGGCCAGTCCAGATGGCTTCTTTAGCTGTGTGGATTGGCCTGACACAGCCAACATATCCCCTACTTCAACTCTTCCAGTTTTTTCTCCTTCATCATTACAATAATTTTTGGGGGCATTGTTTTAAAATGAGTGTAGTGATTAGGCATTTCTTCACCCATGGCATAGGACGCCACACAAGCTACATATAGCTTGTTTTTGTCCCTTTCTTTTTAAAGAGACTGCAATGCATCAAATTTCAGTAGTTTTGATGTATATAAAAAAATTTCCAATGACAAATGTAAGAATATTCTCAAGTAAATAACTTTCTCTTGAAGAATCCTTGAATCTATATTAACTTTAATGCACCTGCCTCCCTGTGTGACTCAAAGTGTATTAGAGCACACAGTGTCAATGTGTCTCCGCTGCCTTCCATCAAAGACCAGAGAAGCAGAGAGAGTGAACAATGCAGCAGCTACAAATTAATCATCAGTTAGCCAGCCCCACTATAAAAACGGTTGACCCCTCCATTTGTTCTGCCTGGACTTTATTTCAGATTTTATGGTAGTATCAGTGGCAACAGGAGGGAGTGCCCTATTCAGAAGACTTCCCCTGATCCAAGCTGGCGGTCATGTGTGCACACGAGGTGTGCTTGCTTGTGTGAATGAACGTTGTGTGCTGCTTTTTCTGACGTAGGCTGTGGTTGAAAACTTACATGTAAAAGTCTTTTAATTGTGCCTGTCTGCAACTTAAGGTGTCATCTTTACGAAAAGTAGCAATCTATCTTTTCCTACATTGTTGACTTCAGTGTTTATCCGGATACACTGAGCAGATCTATGATTTACCTCACAGCTGCAGCAGTATGACATCATGTCTAATGTATTTCAAATTTATTCCCAAGAAGAAAGCCTACCCAGCAGAGGTACTTTTTATTGTATCATTTATCAAAGCTGTCTTTTGTTTCATTCATGGATGAAGCATGTAAAAAATGACTACTTGCATACCTGTCTTGAGCCCTTTATTTGCCTATTTCATCTGTATGATCTCTATGCATAGATACATAAGTGGATGAAAAATCTTCATAGTCTCTGCTGTGTAAGATTGTTCTTGAAGTTTGCTATACTTTATTTTGCAAGGTGTATAGCATATTTGTCAGAGTGCCTGCAAATTAAGATTTTTCAATATTCAGTTACTATTCTGTTCACCAGTCAGATATGCCTGTGAGCACTTACACCACACTTTGTTGTGTACACTCACTGTCCCCTGTCAGTCTAATCAGATATACACGTCATACACTAGAGCAGTACTGAAGTATGGGTAATACAAGTGTTTTGTATCCAGTCTCTTTGTAGACAAGCTGCAGTTTTTCGATATCTTGCTGACAAATTGTAGCCTGCCAGTTGCTTTACCCACAATTGAACTATGTGGTCATCACATTTCGAATCTCTATACATTATTACTACAAAATATTTGTATGAATGTAGTTGTGACCAATTAACCCTCACACTATATCTCATGAAGTGTCCAACATGAATTTCTCAGTTAAGTAAACCTGCATCTATTAGCTATTCAGTATCAACTGTCCGCTGTATCATCCTTGTCAGTGGCATCATTCGGATGTGCTATAGAGAGCCACAAGGTCAACACACCATTACAGTGGACATCATCAGCTGCCTAAACCTTGCAGCCACTTCTTCTCACTCAAGTAGCTCCTCAGTCGGCTACACAAGTGTTTGTACATCCCATCCAGTCCTCCCACAAAGGAAGAAGTCCTTGGCAGTACTGCGAATCAAACCAAGTTCCTCTGCACAGCACTCAGACATACGGATCTATGAAGGTGGACTTCTCAATTAACCCTTGATCAGGCATGCCATTTTTCATAACACAGGCAGGTGTGCGGCACACTTCACACATATACAAAGAATACCTTTATGTTACCAAGGTAAACGTGTATGAACAAGATTACAGTTTACTCTTAGTTTAATTAATCAGCAATTAAGTAAACTAATATTGTGTGTGCTAAATCACTATTTAATTAAGATAGTAATAAAATAAACCTTGCATTGAATCCCTCTATTGCCATAAACAAGTGTTACCCCATAGAAATGACCCACCTGAGGCATCAAATAGCACAGTTGCATCAGATTTCTGCCATTCATTTATTTGATTACTAACTATCTCATAAATAACTGTGCTGCTAGCTCATAATCTGTGTCATTTTCTTGCACCAATTGTAAATTTTTTCTCATCTATTTTGCGGCTTTTTTATATTGTGGCTGCTCACTTGAATGTACGACAACGCTGTGTTAGCTGAAGCAATAATAAAGAAATAGATATGGGCTCAAAATTGTTAAACAACAGGAAATGGTACAAAACAAAGTTATTTGTGAGTGGCACACTTTGTAGAAAGGCACACTGCTCGAGAGTTAAGTACCAGTTGCCAGTAGTTCCACAAGACTAATGTTTTGTTGAGAGTTATTGGCACATTACTGCTACTCTTATCAGACAGAATTTCTTCACAGACTGAATTGTCTGTAATAAGCCTGAGACTGCAACCAATACTGCTTGGTAAGTCATTAATGTGTAACAGGAATAGCAGTTCCTCTGGGACATATCCAACTGTAGATGACTTTCCATCCTGGATAATGTTAGGGGGTTTTCAATCCTGTCAAAAACCTGATTAGATATCCTACAGAAACATAATTTCTTTAGAAAGCACCTATGTAATACTGGATCAAAAGTCCACAAACAGTCATATCAGCCTGGTTTCTGCTATTCTCGGAACTGTGGATATAATCTGTGAAAACAGTGCATTGAGTTTAATATGAGCAATGTTTTGGGAACCTATGCTGATTTACGTGGGAAGTGTCAAGGTAGTCATAATGTTTAAAATCTGAGTATGTTCTAGGATTATGCTACCACCAAATGTAAGTGATATAGGAATGTACTTCTCTGGATCAGTTCTACTTTGACCTGTACTTTTTTCCAGTCATGGGGACCACCTCTCTGCTCAAGGGATCTGCAGTAAATTAAGGTTGAGAGTGTAGTCAGTTATCTAACAACCCCTACAAAGCTTGGTAGAATTCAATTGGGCTGAGATACGTTATTAAGTTTTGTGTATTTCTGCTTTTCAAACACAACTAGTAGTGATTTCTTTGAAACTCTTCTCAGCAGCTATACAACTATTGAATATGGAAACATTGTTTGTTTTTCTTTGTAATGGAAGATTTGAAGCCAGAATTCAAAATTTCATGCTTCATTTTCAAATTTTGTATTAAATGCTGTCTCATAAGTGTATGGGCAGTGTTTTTCACAACAATAACACGGTTAATGTAGGGCCAAAATTTCTTGGGGTTCCTGGCAGGTCTTATGACAATATTTGTCCTGGGTAGTTACTGAAGATTTCACATGTTGCCTTTCTGATGTTGTTGTTGTTGTTGTTGTTGTTGTTGTCTTCAGTCCTGAGACTGGTTTGATGCAGCTCTCCATGCTACTCTATCCTGTGCAAGCTGCTTCATCTCCCAGTACCTACTAACCAAACACATTTACATTAATGTCTTTTGTTACTTATGTGATAAAGAAGACATGTTCCCCAAACAAGGAAACAGTATGTCACACACACCAATTTTTGATGGCAGGTTGAAATATTGTTGTACTGGAAAACAAATACTTGATGTAACCCCAAAATTAAAGCCGAAGTAAGACTGTCATTTGGTTGTCTACTTAGCCACAGTAAGACTCTTCTTTAGTTACTAGCAGAACAGATCCTAGGCATACTTATTGGAAAAAAGAATTACTAAAATATCTATAAAAAATTGAGTGCTGGGCAATTAAAACACTGGCACAGTTAATGAAGTACATGAAGATCAGTTTAAAATAATATCTCCAACATGATCAGCATAGCTCCAATGACTGAATTAATCTCTTTGCTGGTACTGTAACCTATTTCACTACATCTTTTGTTCTGATTGTAAATCCTAAGGGTGGTCAGGTGCAGTTCTTCAGTCATCTTCATTTCAGCATGACAGCAAGGTTGTTGTATCATTTCTGATATACATTATATAGTCATGTAATTGTTCCCTTCTGCCATCCCTCCAATCACACTTTCCAGCTGCAACTCATGCCACATTGTGTGCCATACTATTTTGTCTCTTTAATTCATTATATTATTCAATAGGTAATTTTCATCATTGAGTCTTTGCTGGAAATCTTCCTCGCCTATTCAGTCAACTCATCCGATCTTCAACAGTCTCCAGTAATATATTTAGAAAGCTTATTTCCATTTGCCCCATTGCTCAGGATTTCTACCGATACAGAGCCATGCTCCAGACAGGGCTTTTCATTTCTTGTGTGTTTCAAGATTTATATTTTTGGATATTTATTTATTACTGCTTACAATCTCAGTACCCTTCACCTAGATTCTAATGTGGGTCTTATTTCCCTATAGCTACAGAAAATTGTATTCACCTTTGATTAAAAATTCACTTCCTGTTAGGTAATGTACTTAAAGCATTTACAATAACTGATTAAATTAAATATAAAAGAAAGAATGAAAATCTACCCTAAATACAGCATGGTAACACATTTGTTAGTAATCTACACAGATGGCATACTGGCAGTTCCTGATCTTAACCACTGCGACACTCAGGGCTAAGAAAGTTATATTCTTCAAGAAACCACTCTTGCAGAATTCTGCACCTATGACCTACACTTTGTCTACGCAAGTGAGCCCCTGATCACCAGAGATAATGAGCAAAATATCTAGAATCGAAGTTGCAGGAAACCCAAACAATCAAATCCATCATGCATCAGCCCTGAGATGTAGCCAAAGGTGATGTAACACAGTTGTCCACAGTCCCAGTGGAGTCAACCAGTAGGACCTATTGGATCCAACACACCACCATACAGCAGCCGGCTCTAGCTAGGAAACCACACAAGTCACCAAAAAGTTCTCATTCAGTCTGCTGAATCTGCCACAGCTGTCATGTTGTTGACCACATATCCACTGCATCTGATCATCCTCTACGTAGCAATGAATTCTGACATTGGTGAATGCTCTGTAATATTCACTGCGGTCACAGTATTTACTTCAGCACCATCACATAAAATGTGGTTCTCACTAACAGTGCATTTATTTTTTAAATATTTTCTAAATTGCGCCCCAGATACCCAATTAGCCACTTCGTTCATAAGTGCCATTTCTCTCCAACATTGTCACTTAGTCTTTCAATGCCTGTTATTTGAGTCCTCAAAATTTCACAATCAAGGTCCCCAGTAGCATATAGTCTGTTGTACCTATGACGCAACATGCCGGCATATGTAAATATTCTGGGTATGGTGTATGGTCTGTCACAAAGTGAATCATACATGTAGATGGACCTATATGGTTCATAAGCATATTCTTCTTCATGTTTGGAAATCTGTCATCTTCACTGTGATCTGTTGTGCTACTGTCCCAATCTCTTTGCCACTCATGCACTTACTGTAATTTTAGTTGTAGTAAAATGTGAACACCACTCAGACATTAGGTATGTTCCGACTGCTGCCTTCAAAGAAGGGGCAGTAAATAATCTCCACTGAGGTGACAAAAGTCATGGAGCAACAAAATGCACATACACGGATAGTGGTAGTAGTGTGCACTGCATGAAATAACTGCAGAAATCAGTGTGAAATGTACGACAAACATATCTGTTAGGACAATGCGCATTAATGGGCTATGGCAGCAGACAAGTGCCTGTGCTAACAGCACAACATTGCCTGCAGCACCTCTCCTGGGCTCGTGACCATATCAGTTGGATTTTAGATGACTGAAAAACCATGGCCTGTCAGTTGAATCTCAATGACAGTTGGTAATAGGTGATGGTAGGTATCCAGTGTGGTTCAGGCCCCACAAAGCATGGACCTAGGTTGACTCCAAAACAGTGTGGTCTGTGTTTACATCGAATGGACTGCATCCTCTGGTACAACTGACCATGGACTAGAATAGACCATTTGCAGCCATTCATGGACTCCGTGTTCCCAAATAATGATGGAATTTTTATGGACGACATTGCACCATTTCACTGGATCATGATTATTCACTATTGGTTTGAAGAAGATTCTGGATAATTTGAGTGAATGATTTGGCCACCCAGATAACTCACATGAATCCCACTGAACATTTATGGGGCAATCAAGAAGTCAGTTTGTGCATAAAACCCTGCACCAGCATCACTATCACAATTATGGATGGCTATAGGGGTAAGTATGGCTCAGTATTTCTGTAGGGGACTTCCAACAACTTGTTATGTCCCTGCCATGTCGAATCGTTGTACTTAGCTGGGCAAAAGGTGGTCTGACACAATATTAGGAGGTATTCCACAACCTTTGTCACCTCAGTGTATGATCGTGACACATGATCAGCACGTCACCAATCCCGCAGGCCCTTATTGCCAGTAGATTAATCCTGATGATGCTGGCTGCTTCTTTATTCAAGCAGCTGCTAATTTTGTGTCAAGAGTCTTAGTAAACCCCCACCTTACAATTGACTTATCAATTATATCACAATTCGTGTGCCCAAGCACTGACTGCAAACCCTATAATGCCAGTGGGAATTGCTTTTGATAGTGTGTAAGCAGTTACAATGGGATCTTAAAGTCAATTGTGCCCAGTCTTGCCGAATGTTATTTGTAACATTGGCTGATTTCTGAAATATTTGAGAGATGCACGTGTGAAAGTTATGCCTCTCATTCAGTTGTGTGTCTAAAAACTTACATACCTCTGTTCAGCAGACTAGAGCTTCCCCAATTCTCAGAGTGGGAGAGGTTGCCACTGAACCACTGGTACGTAGTCTTACTTGCTGTGCTTTACAATTTATTACATGAGTAACACTTTTGCATCATACCAAACACATCACATGGTTTTCTTTCCTGCCTGGTTCTTGAGTCTTCTGCAACCACATCTAGTATATCATCACAGGCTGTGACTGGGCATTTTTATTCAGAGTTGTTAGTAATGGCTCAAAACTTGAATTTTTTGATTTCAGACTAACCTTATGAACGCATTGTTGATTCCTCCAAATTAGTGCTTTTCAATATCAATAATTATTTTCATAGTCGACAAACATCGCCAACTATCTGGCACTTTGAAATAAACGCTTATCAACAATACAGTTTCTTTGTGAGATTTGAGGTTTTTTTTCCTATCATATCAACTAATTATAATCCATCCAGCTAGTCAACTAATTAAATAACACATTTCACAAAAGCTAATATGTTTGAACATTTGTAAAATATGAACTTATGTAATTTCTAATGTAACAGAGAGAGTTTACTCACAGAGTGTTCTTCTCATAAATAATAATTCTCTTACTCTTCTTGGGTCGCCTAATAACATAGGCAAATATGTGTATCACCATAAACAAGTTTTATATAAAGGGGTAGAATTTAGAAAAGTCACACAGAACCCGTCAGGGGATACTTATCAGACAGGATGAGAAAGGAAGCCCCCCTTGACCAGGGTTCTGGGTGACTTTTCTGGAACTCTTCCACTTTATATATTGCTGCCACTGATTGGTGAGCAGATTTTTTACCTATCCAATTACATCATATTGTCAGAAATTTATTATTTTCATTACTGTAAAAGTGTTGACACATTTCAAGACTCCAAGTACGTGGGAATGTGAGATGACAACAACACTGTCATCTTTTTGATTACTTACCATCAATGAAAAAGAGCATGAAAGCTCAGCAACAGATCATTGTATGAAGTGCTGTTACTTATTTCCTACATGAATGTAGTGTTCCCCTCCCTCTCATTTACAGTTTGAAAGTTCGTCAAATTATGTTCCTTTTTCTTATCCTTTTATGTTGTGCCTTTGTAACAATATGCTGTGATAATTGAATTACTATTATGAGCTGTTGATGTGATTCAATGAACTTTTGCAACTAATGTTACAACAGTGCTGTGAGTTACTCTATCTTAAGATATGTTACACAGTTTCTAACAGTAATACTTGTCTTACTGTATGAAACCTTTAACATATACTGAGCATTTTAAATTAGGTGCACAATTATATGAAATATTGAAAATCAGTCAGATTTGTGAGAGGAGGGATGTGGTGCTAAGTGTGTCACAGATCACAAACAGCATTACATACAAAGTTAATCAAGTATTTTGTGACAGTTAAATAGTCATTCATTCTAATTTTGTGTGAAAATAATACAATGCATGTCCAATTTAAAAACAGCAAAAATTTTAGTCTATCTTACTTTGAAAATTTGTAATCAAATGACAATTGTAAAATGTTGCAAGACAATGGCAGCAAAGCTGATACATATATGCATGCAATCTAGGAAATCTGATCCATCTGTCACCTACTGATGTAATTTTCCTAATCTATCACTTTTTGCACATCATCTAGCATACAACCATTTGCAAAAATATGGCTGTATCATTAACTGTTTACACCAAAGAAGAACAAGGACCGCTATGATATATAAAAAAAAACAGTCTAGTGCACTAAAAATTATTAAATGCAGGCAGAAACGAACAAGATGACAAGCAGATACCCACACTAAATTTGATCAATGCTGGCAGTATATGCCTTATCTCAGTAGTAAAAACGTGTTAACAATTATACCTGGAGTTTACTGCTGCAAGTCTTTAAGGGCAGATTTTTTTCTCATTTGCATGTAAGGAAGTTAAAATTATATTCAGCAATCACAGTACAATCAGCAATCTCACAAGAAAGCCGTCTCAAGAGAATGACAGTATCAGTGTTTGTCAAAACGACATTTAGCACCCTGTCACAAAGTAACAAGAAGGATATGCTGGGTGTCTTGAATATTCTTCCTTCTGGAATTACAGAGTGAGTACATGACTTTTTAGTGAAGTAGATAATCAGAGGAAAGTGGGGAATCTTTCTCAGTATGATAAGGGCCACAAAAGTTCACTTACATAAGGGACTTCAAAACGAGAAGAGCAGACTGTTATGGTCCAGTGCCTGAGAACAGATATCCACAAATGGTGAAGCTGGTCAGGTTTACACATGCTGCTGTCATCGGCATCTGTGTAAAGTGATTGAAGATCAGTGGATCCATGAATAGGCAACGAAGTGCTGTGTACCCACACCTTCTTACAGAATGTAGAGGTCATAGGCTTGTCCTGTCTTTATAGCACGATAATTGACAATCTGTGGCAGATTTGATGCTTGAGTGTAATACTAGTGCAGCCACATATGTTTTGGAGCACACTGTTGAGTGCACATTGCTGAAGTTGGGGATCCTCAGCGGATGACCCCCATGTGTTCCCAGCTTCCAGCAACATCTTCAGTTATCCAGAATGAGATTTTCACTCTGCAGCGGAGTGTGCGCTGATATGAAACTTCCTGGCAGATTAAAACTGTGTGCCCGACCGAGACTCGAACTCGGGACCTTTGCCTTTCGCGGGCAAGTGCTCTACCAACTGAGCTACCGAAGCACGACTCACGTCCGGTACTCACAGCTTTACTTCTGCCAGTACCTCGTCTCCTACCTTCCAAACTTTACAGAAGCTCTTCTGCGAACCTTGCAGAACTAGCACTCCTGAAAGAAAGGATATTGCGGAGACATGGCTTAGCCACAGCCTGGGGGATGTTTCCAGAATGAGATTTTCACTCTGCAGCGGAGTGTGCGCTGATATGAAACTTCCTGGCAGATTAAAACTGTGTGCCCGACCGAGACTCGAACTCGGGACCTTTGCCTTTCGCGGGCAAGTGCTCTACCAACTGAGCTACCGAAGCACGACTCACGTCCGGTACTCACAGCTTTACTTCTGCCAGTACCTCGTCTCCTACCTTCCAAACTTTACAGAAGCTCTTCTGCGAACCTTGCAGAACTAGCACTCCTGAAAGAAAGGATATTGCGGAGACATGGCTTAGCCACAGCCTGGGGGATGTTTCCAGAATGAGATTTTCACTCTGCAGCGGAGTGTGCGCTGATATGAAACTTCCTGGCAGATTAAAACTGTGTGCCCGACCGAGACTCGAACTCGGGACCTTTGCCTTTCGCGGGCAAGTGCTCTACCAACTGAGCTACCGAAGCACGACTCACGTCCGGTACTCACAGCTTTACTTCTGCCAGTACCTCGTCTCCTACCTTCCAAACTTTACAGAAGCTCTTCTGCGAACCTTGCAGAACTAGCACTCCTGAAAGAAAGGATATTGCGGAGACATGGCTTAGCCACAGCCTGGGGGATGTTTCCAGAATGAGATTTTCACTCTGCAGCGGAGTGTGCGCTGATATGAAACTTCCTGGCAGATTAAAACTGTGTGCCCGACCGAGACTCGAACTCGGGACCTTTGCCTTTCGCGGGCAAGTGCTCTACCAACTGAGCTACCGAAGCACGACTCACGTCCGGTACTCACAGCTTTACTTCTGCCAGTACCTCGTCTCCTACCTTCCAAACTTTACAGAAGCTCTTCTGCGAACCTTGCAGAACTAGCACTCCTGAAAGAAAGGATATTGCGGAGACATGGCTTAGCCACAGCCTGGGGGATGTTTCCAGAATGAGATTTTCACTCTGCAGCGGAGTGTGCGCTGATATGAAACTTCCTGGCAGATTAAAACTGTGTGCCCGACCGAGACTCGAACTCGGGACCTTTGCCTTTCGCGGGCAAGTGCTCTACCAACTGAGCTACCGAAGCACGACTCACGTCCGGTACTCACAGCTTTACTTCTGCCAGTACCTCGTCTCCTACCTTCCAAACTTTACAGAAGCTCTTCTGCGAACCTTGCAGAACTAGCACTCCTGAAAGAAAGGATATTGCGGAGACATGGCTTAGCCACAGCCTGGGGGATGTTTCCAGAATGAGATTTTCACTCTGCAGCGGAGTGTGCGCTGATATGAAACTTCCTGGCAGATTAAAACTGTGTGCCCGACCGAGACTCGAACTCGGGACCTTTGCCTTTCGCGGGCAAGTGCTCTACCAACTGAGCTACCGAAGCACGACTCACGTCCGGTACTCACAGCTTTACTTCTGCCAGTACCTCGTCTCCTACCTTCCAAACTTTACAGAAGCTCTTCTGCGAACCTTGCAGAACTAGCACTCCTGAAAGAAAGGATATTGCGGAGACATGGCTTAGCCACAGCCTGGGGGATGTTTCCAGAATGAGATTTTCACTCTGCAGCGGAGTGTGCGCTGATATGAAACTTCCTGGCAGATTAAAACTGTGTGCCCGACCGAGACTCGAACTCGGGACCTTTGCCTTTCGCGGGCAAGTGCTCTACCAACTGAGCTACCGAAGCACGACTCACGTCCGGTACTCACAGCTTTACTTCTGCCAGTACCTCGTCTCCTACCTTCCAAACTTTACAGAAGCTCTTCTGCGAACCTTGCAGAACTAGCACTCCTGAAAGAAAGGATATTGCGGAGACATGGCTTAGCCACAGCCTGGGGGATGTTTCTAGAATGAGATTTTCACTCTGCAGCGGAGTGTGCGCTGATATGAAACTTCCTGGCAGATTAAAACTGTGTGCCCGACCGAGACTCGAACTCGGGACCTTTGCCTTTCGCGGGCAAGTGCTCTACCAACTGAGCTACCGAAGCACGACTCACGTCCGGTACTCACAGCTTTACTTCTGCCAGTACCTCGTCTCCTACCTTCCAAACTTTACAGAAGCTCTTCTGCGAACCTTGCAGAACTAGCACTCCTGAAAGAAAGGATATTGCGGAGACATGGCTTAGCCACAGCCTGGGGGATGTTTCCAGAATGAGATTTTCACTCTGCAGCGGAGTGTGCGCTGATATGAAACTTCCTGGCAGATTAAAACTGTGTGCCCGACCGAGACTCGAACTCGGGACCTTTGCCTTTCGCGGGCAAGTGCTCTACCAACTGAGCTACCGAAGCACGACTCACGTCCGGTACTCACAGCTTTACTTCTGCCAGTACCTCGTCTCCTACCTTCCAAACTTTACAGAAGCTCTTCTGCGAACCTTGCAGAACTAGCACTCCTGAAAGAAAGGATATTGCGGAGACATGGCTTAGCCACAGCCTGGGGGATGTTTCCAGAATGAGATTTTCACTCTGCAGCGGAGTGTGCGCTGATATGAAACTTCCTGGCAGATTAAAACTGTGTGCCCGACCGAGACTCGAACTCGGGACCTTTGCCTTTCGCGGGCAAGTGCTCTACCAACTGAGCTACCGAAGCACGACTCACGTCCGGTACTCACAGCTTTACTTCTGCCAGTACCTCGTCTCCTACCTTCCAAACTTTACAGAAGCTCTTCTGCGAACCTTGCAGAACTAGCACTCCTGAAAGAAAGGATATTGCGGAGACATGGCTTAGCCACAGCCTGGGGGATGTTTCCAGAATGAGATTTTCACTCTGCAGCGGAGTGTGCGCTGATATGAAACTTCCTGGCAGATTAAAACTGTGTGCCCGACCAAGACTCGAACTCGGGACCTTTGCCTTTCGCGGGCAAGTGCTCTACCAACTGAGCTACCGAAGCACGACTCACGTCCGGTACTCACAGCTTTACTTCTGCCAGTACCTCGTCTCCTACCTTCCAAACTTTACAGAAGCTCTTCTGCGAACCTTGCAGAACTAGCACTCCTGAAAGAAAGGATATTGCGGAGACATGGCTTAGCCACAGCCTGGGGGATGTTTCCAGAATGAGATTTTCACTCTGCAGTGGAGTGTGCGCTGATATGAAACTTCCTGGCAGATTAAAACTGTGTGCCCGACCGAGACTCGAACTCGGGACCTTTGCCTTTCGCGGGCAAGTGCTCTACCAACTGAGCTACCGAAGCACGACTCACGTCCGGTACTCACAGCTTTACTTCTGCCAGTACCTCGTCTCCTACCTTCCAAACTTTACAGAAGCTCTTCTGCGAACCTTGCAGAACTAGCACTCCTGAAAGAAAGGATATTGCGGAGACATGGCTTAGCCACAGCCTGGGGGATGTTTCCAGAATGAGATTTTCACTCTGCAGCGGAGTGTGCGCTGATATGAAACTTCCTGGCAGATTAAAACTGTGTGCCCGACCGAGACTCGAACTCGGGACCTTTGCCTTTCGCGGGCAAGTGCTCTACCAACTGAGCTACCGAAGCACGACTCACGTCCGGTACTCACAGCTTTACTTCTGCCAGTACCTCGTCTCCTACCTTCCAAACTTTACAGAAGCTCTTCTGCGAACCTTGCAGAACTAGCACTCCTGAAAGAAAGGATATTGCGGAGACATGGCTTAGCCACAGCCTGGGGGATGTTTCCAGAATGAGATTTTCACTCTGCAGCGGAGTGTGCGCTGATATGAAACTTCCTGGCAGATTAAAACTGTGTGCCCGACCGAGACTCGAACTCGGGACCTTTGCCTTTCGCGGGCAAGTGCTCTACCAACTGAGCTACCGAAGCACGACTCACGTCCGGTACTCACAGCTTTACTTCTGCCAGTACCTCGTCTCCTACCTTCCAAACTTTACAGAAGCTCTTCTGCGAACCATGCAGAACTAGCACTCCTGAAAGAAAGGATATTGCGGAGACATGGCTTAGCCACAGCCTGGGGGATGTTTCCAGAATGAGATTTTCACTCTGCAGCGGAGTGTGCGCTGATATGAAACTTCCTGGCAGATTAAAACTGTGTGCCCGACCGAGACTCGAACTCGGGACCTTTGCCTTGGAAGGTAGGAGACGAGGTACTGGCAGAAGTAAAGCTGTGAGTACCGGACGTGAGTCGTGCTTCGGTAGCTCAGTTGGTAGAGCACTTGCCCGCGAAAGGCAAAGGTCCCGAGTTCGAGTCTCGGTCGGGCACACAGTTTTAATCTGCCAGGAAGTTTCATATCAGCGCACACTCCGCTGCAGAGTGAAAATCTCATTCTGGAAACATCCCCCAGGCTGTGGCTAAGCCATGTCTCCGCAATATCCTTTCTTTCAGGAGTGCTAGTTCTGCAAGGTTCGCAGAAGAGCTTCTGTAAAGTTTGGAAGGTAGGAGACGAGGTACTGGCAGAAGTAAAGCTGTGAGTACCGGACGTGAGTCGTGCTTCGGTAGCTCAGTTGGTAGAGCACTTGCCCGCGAAAGGCAAAGGTCCCGAGTTCGAGTCTCGGTCGGGCACACAGTTTTAATCTGCCAGGAAGTTTCATATCAGCGCACACTCCGCTGCAGAGTGAAAATCTCATTCTGGAAACATCCCCCAGGCTGTGGCTAAGCCATGTCTCCGCAATATCCTTTCTTTCAGGAGTGCTAGTTCTGCAAGGTTCGCAGAAGAGCTTCTGTAAAGTTTGGAAGGTAGGAGACGAGGTACTGGCAGAAGTAAAGCTGTGAGTACCGGACGTGAGTCGTGCTTCGGTAGCTCAGTTGGTAGAGCACTTGCCCGCGAAAGGCAAAGGTCCCGAGTTCGAGTCTCGGTCGGGCACACAGTTTTAATCTGCCAGGAAGTTTCATATCAGCGCACACTCCGCTGCAGAGTGAAAATCTCATTCTGGAAACATCCCCCAGGCTGTGGCTAAGCCATGTCTCCGCAATATCCTTTCTTTCAGGAGTGCTAGTTCTGCAAGGTTCGCAGAAGAGCTTCTGTAAAGTTTGGAAGGTAGGAGACGAGGTACTGGCAGAAGTAAAGCTGTGAGTACCGGACGTGAGTCGTGCTTCGGTAGCTCAGTTGGTAGAGCACTTGCCTGCGAAAGGCAAAGGTCCCGAGTTCGAGTCTCGGTCGGGCACACAGTTTTAATCTGCCAGGAAGTTTCATATCAGCGCACACTCCGCTGCAGAGTGAAAATCTCATTCTGGAAACATCCCCCAGGCTGTGGCTAAGCCATGTCTCCGCAATATCCTTTCTTTCAGGAGTGCTAGTTCTGCAAGGTTCGCAGAAGAGCTTCTGTAAAGTTTGGAAGGTAGGAGACGAGGTACTGGCAGAAGTAAAGCTGTGAGTACCGGACGTGAGTCGTGCTTCGGTAGCTCAGTTGGTAGAGCACTTGCCCGCGAAAGGCAAAGGTCCCGAGTTCGAGTCTCGGTCGGGCACACAGTTTTAATCTGCCAGGAAGTTTCATATCAGCGCACACTCCGCTGCAGAGTGAAAATCTCATTCTGGAAACATCCCCCAGGCTGTGGCTAAGCCATGTCTCCGCAATATCCTTTCTTTCAGGAGTGCTAGTTCTGCAAGGTTCGCAGAAGAGCTTCTGTAAAGTTTGGAAGGTAGGAGACGAGGTACTGGCAGAAGTAAAGCTGTGAGTACCGGACGTGAGTCGTGCTTCGGTAGCTCAGTTGGTAGAGCACTTGCCCGCGAAAGGCAAAGGTCCCGAGTTCGAGTCTCGGTCGGGCACACAGTTTTAATCTGCCAGGAAGTTTCATATCAGCGCACACTCCGCTGCAGAGTGAAAATCTCATTCTGGAAACATCCCCCAGGCTGTGGCTAAGCCATGTCTCCGCAATATCCTTTCTTTCAGGAGTGCTAGTTCTGCAAGGTTCGCAGAAGAGCTTCTGTAAAGTTTGGAAGGTAGGAGACGAGGTACTGGCAGAAGTAAAGCTGTGAGTACCGGACGTGAGTCGTGCTTCGGTAGCTCAGTTGGTAGAGCACTTGCCCGCGAAAGGCAAAGGTCCCGAGTTCGAGTCTCGGTCGGGCACACAGTTTTAATCTGCCAGGAAGTTTCATATCAGCGCACACTCCGCTGCAGAGTGAAAATCTCATTCTGGAAACATCCCCCAGGCTGTGGCTAAGCCATGTCTCCGCAATATCCTTTCTTTCAGGAGTGCTAGTTCTGCAAGGTTCGCAGAAGAGCTTCTGTAAAGTTTGGAAGGTAGGAGACGAGGTACTGGCAGAAGTAAAGCTGTGAGTACCGGACGTGAGTCGTGCTTCGGTAGCTCAGTTGGTAGAGCACTTGCCCGCGAAAGGCAAAGGTCCCGAGTTCGAGTCTCGGTCGGGCACACAGTTTTAATCTGCCAGGAAGTTTCATCTTCAGTTATGATTGCAATGGGTATGGGATCATCAAGATTGGACTGTGGTTCACAGGTACTGTGTTTTTGACCAGATGAATCACATTTCTTGTTACACCTGTCAATGGCTGTGTGTCGAAACGCCATCATCCAGGTGAACAGTTGTTCGAAACACGCATCGTGCCTGGATGGAGGACAGTGGAGATAACATGCAGTACGTTCACATGGGCTTCCAAGGAGCCTCTGATAGTAATCAAAAGCACCATGATGGCTGTGGACTAAGTTAGTATTACTGCAGACCATCTGTATCACTTTATGCTTGATGTCTTCTCTGACAGTGGTGGCATCACCTAGCAGGATAACTGTCCATTTCACAAGGCAAGACCCTTGCTACTGTGATTTCGAGGAGCTTGTTAGTGAATTCATGTTGACGGCTTGGCCATAAATTTGGCTGAACTGATCCTGATAGAACACATCTGACATGCAATCATGCACCAGCTCTGTGCCCGCAAACCACCAGTCTCAATGTTATGGGAACTGCATAACCCGCATGTAGACATTTTATGCCACACACCTAAGGAAACCTACTGAAGACTTGTCAAATCCATGCTATATTGCATTCCAAATGCAGAACAATATGTTATTAAGTAAGTAGTTACAATGTTTTGGCTCTTCAGTGTAGTTCTGCCAGTTATGCACAAGAGGCAACAGAATTATGGGGACAGCTTAGTAGCCAAAGAACGTGGTAGTCCCCCCCTCCCCCCCCCCCTCTCCCTCTCTCTCTCTCTCTCTCTCTCTCTCTCTCTCTCTCACACACACACACACACACACACACACACACACACACACACACACATACAGCGTTACAGTAAAAAGGCTCCTTTAAAGTTAGGTGGTTATCCAGGTTTAAACCTCCCTTGTTTTCAGTAAAGTACTCCATGTACATGCTTGGCTTGGGCAATACAATACAATATAAGAGTCCTGGATGAAATTGAGAACAGAAGAAATCCTCCTCTACTGAGTCTTTCCTTCTCATCCCATCCAGTAAGTCTCCCCAGACCCACAGTTCTGGGTGACTTTCCAAAATTTTCCCCCTTTTCCTAGACCTCTCCAGTCATTTTCCTTCACCCCTCTTCCTTCCCCTTGAATCCTTCTTCCTGAAGAAGCCACTGGCTCTGAAAGCTTGCCTAATTATAGCCTCTACTTATGTGTGTGTTCTGCCGCCACTTTGTGAGTAGATTTTTTTGTCTATCTAAATAATTTATTTTGAGAAGAAAACCTCCAATTGATAAATGAAAGAAGGAAATACAAAAATGTCTGGGAGAGGAAAGGAGTACAACAATATAACTTCAAACTTCCAACACATCGTTTAAAACTTTATGCCCAAACCCCAGCGTATATGGTGTTAAAAATTTTCAATAAAATAAAAGGCAGTATATATTTAAAATGGAGTTTGGTTCACTGAAAAGATTGCTCTTTACTCTTCTGGTGGAAAAGTGTTATTATTCTGTCGATGAATTCATTGAGGACAGCTTCACAGTCTCAGCACAGGGATTGTATTACATGTATTATTTTATGTACATGTGTAGCTGTAACTTACAAATGTAAAATATACTGTAAAGTTTTGTATTTCTCTTTAAAAAAGTGAAAACAGTTTCTTTTGTAAACCTTGACATGTCTCCTGTACATCAAAACAAATTATTTGAAAAATTGTACATAATGAGATGAATAAATCACATATCACAAAGAAAGTGTCACTTGAGGAAACAGTAAATTTCAAAAACTGTAAGGAGATGGAATGGCTGGTCATTATTTATCTTCTGTGGGAAAAATTCGAAGTACTGGCAGTAGACGAACATAGAGGTAGAGAAAATTACTTGTGTTGACTTTTATGTGAGTTTATTGGCTGCACTTACAATTTCGCCTCCTGAAAATGTATACTGGCCAGTCATTGTGTCACCTTGTAATAACAAATGCAATTTAAGTCATGTATAAATTAACTTAATAAAAATTGCAAGGAAGCTAAAACAAAATGGCTGCAGAAAAAGAGTGAAGAAATTGAAATATAAATGGCAGTTGAGAAGAGGGATTAGCGGTAGAAAATTTAAAAAAAAAAACTGTTAGATAATTTAAAAGGAAAGCTGTCAACAATTCAGAGCAGGTAGACAGGAACAGTACCCTGAGATCCTCTAACATGGAAGAAGAAAAAATGGGCGTTGATTCGGAGGACGGAGAGTATTTTACATTAGAGTCAGTTTTTGACAAAGTAGACTTGTAAGGAAACACGGCAGAACATGAGGAAGTTACAGCCTAAACAAATTCTCAATTTGTGTGTACGATCTATTAGATTAGATATGTGAAATGTGTTTTATTCATCTCATAATGCACACAATTTCAGAACATATGTCTGATGTACAGGAGACATGTCAAGGTTACAATTTGCTTATTTAAAATTTTGTCACACTTACAATAATACTTTGTGGAGAATTTACTTACTTAACATTAGTCAAGCCTACGTTATTTACATCTACTATAACTATCATAAATGTTATTCTATTTTAGGGATCCGGCTCAAATATCATGCAACTTGCTTTTTAAAATATTTATCTTCATATTCATTATGTCACACCCTTTTATTGTGTTGTGATTTTCATGGGTATATTCTGAGGAGTCTGTGCACATAGTTTTAAGTGATGAGAGGTGAGCATAAAGTTTTCTTTATGTCTTGCGTCATATGAGTGTTCAGAATCAGACTTTCAGAAGAATATATTCCACACAATCTCAAGATTAGCAAGGGCAGTCAACTTGGCAGCTGATGCATCCAAGATGCTGATTAGAGGCACATACAGAAGAATGGAAAAAAAATTAAGTTTATGTTAATGACACCAGTTTGGGTTTAGGAAAGGTACTACAGAGGCAGTGCCGATGTTACACTTTATAATGGAAACAAAGTCTATGAAAAATCAGCACACTGCTATATGATTTGTCAAATGAGCAGAAGGAGTCAACTTTGTAAAATGGTGCAAGATTTTTGAAATCCTCAGAAAAGTAGGTATATTCTATAGGGAAAGATGGATATTATACAATAGGAACAAGACCAAGAGGATACTAATAAGAATTGAATATCAAGTGAAGAGTGCTCAGATTAAATAGAGCATACAGCAAAGCTGCAGTATTTCTCCTGTATTGTTTCTTCTATGTACAGAAGAAGCAATTAAGGAAATAAAAGAAAGGTACAGTTGTGGAACTAATATTCAGAGGAAAGGAAATCTATAATAAGATTCGCTGAGGACACTTATGTCTTCTTTGTAAGTCAGGAAGAATTACAGGGTATGTTGAATGGAATAATAGTTTACCGAGTACACAATATGGATGGAAAGGAAACAAAAAAAAAAGATGAACGTAATGAGGAGTAGCAGAAACTTGACATTGAAATTGGGGACAACATAGCCGAAGTAAAAAAATACTGCTATCTTGGTAGAACAATAAGGTGAAGCAAAGAGGTAAGAAATCCTCAAGCACAGTTATAGAGCATTTCCTCAGAAAGAAGTTTATTATTATGAGACTTGTTCAGATAGTAAGTGTACTGTGACTATAACAGGCCGTGGTCTTTTTGTTTTTTGAGATTTGGCTTCACTGAGTGGTAAAGGGGGATACCGTGATCAGAGCAAGCATCGCTGAAACATCATAGTATGTAAACTCACATTGTAGTGTCCAGTTGTGTGTTTTCAATAATCCCATCCAGTGCGAGCCATGAGCTGCGAGCCATGAGCTGCGATCCATTTCCTACTTATGGAAAGAATAACACCTACCAAAATGTTTTTGTGAATCAAAAGTTTTACGGCTAAGGTGTTATGAACAGAAAGAGTGTGTAATTGGTGCAAGGAGTTTAGTGGAGGCAGAACAAATGTTCATGATGAACAAAGAAGTCAAAGAGTTGGTGGAAAAAAAAAGAGGGAACTGTTCGTGAAGACTGCAGATTGACAGTGGATAAAATTTCTGTGATATTTCCACAACTCTCCAGCACTCTCTTATATGAGACACAGAAATGCTGGGATACTGGAAATCATGCTCAAGATGGGTCTCAAAATAGCTGACACAACAGCACAAGAAAACTCGGGTTAATAGCAGCTGTGAGTTTGTCAAGTGACTTGAATTGGAAGGTGAGGATTTTCTGAGCTCTATTGTGTCTAGAGAAGAAACATGGTAACTTATTATATGCCTAAGACAAAAAGACAGAAGTCACACCAATTCCCTATCAACCAAATAATTCAAAAACAATTTCAGGCAAAAATGCCAGGGCCTCAATGTTTTGGTGCTGAAAAGTCATCATTTTGGTCGAATTTCTGGCTCAGGGGAGGACCATTAATCTCAATAATTTTGTGAGACCCTAAAATCTCAAAAGGAGTGTTTGAAACAAAAGGAGGAGAGGGGAATGCTGACAAGAGGGATGTGCTTGTTGCACGAGGACATCCAGCCTTACACAGAATTAGCCACCAAGATGCTCTGGGTCTCATTCAGTTGGGATGTCTTCAACCCCCACACCCTTTTCCCCCTGATTTGATGCCTTCAGATTATCGTCTTTTCCCTCTCTGAAGGCACACATGAGTGGAACTAATTTTCAACCGACAAGCAGTTGCAGATAAAGGTTCTGAAGTGGGAGGAAGGAACTGGCAGGAGAGTTCTTTGAGGAGGGTATAAATAAGCTTGTGCCATGGCTCACCATATGCACAGAACAGGATGGCAGTTATATGGAAAAATAGTCAACAAGTGTATCAACAATATCTTTTTCTTTTTCACCAAATACACTTACTTTCTTAACATACCTCAAATGAAACACAGGCCTTAATCTGAAAAAAAAATTATTTTTTTTGGAAATGAACCTCTGGAGGATAGCATGGTTTAGTAGGGTAGGGTACCACTGAATGAGCAAAAACTGTAACAGAAGGGAATCAACACATGTGTGTGTGAGATGTGTTTAGCAGCATGCTGAAAATCAAGCAGACTAATGAGAAACAAAATTTTCTGGAGAAATGGTGTGAAAGGTTACAGTAGTTTTACTAGAGATCCATAGAGGGTAAAATTGGTATGATGACAGAAATTAGACTGTGAAGTGTGATAAAAAAGTAACAGGATTTTTTTTTAATTTCCCTCACCTTATACATCCAATTTTCATACTTTTCTTAATCATGTTAGTACACGTTCCTCATGCATGTTTGCATTTTCAGCTGTTTGAGTGTTTAATTTATTGTTGACAGTCAAAAAGGTTATGCATGTTTTAAGTGGTTGACAAATTTTTATTTTTGAAAAAGATAAATCAAAGAGTGTGCATTAAATTTTACTTAAACATGGAATAAAGTTCAGCACCACATTCAAAATGTTGACTTGGCTTTTGGTGAATGTACTGTGAGTAAGACAATGTTTTACGAGTTGTATAAATACTTCGGAGAGGGTCAAGAAGACACCAAAGACAGTAACTGCCCTGGATACCCTAGCACATCAATTACTGACAACAATGTAGAAGTAGTAAAGAAAATGGTTCTAGAAATTGCTGAATCACCATCAGAGGAGTTGCTGATAATGTCGGCATTCCCTTTGGTTAATGCCAAGCAATTTTCAAAGATTCTAAGCACGAAATGTTTAGCAGCAAAGTTTGTTCCGGAATTGTTAAAGTTTGACCAAAGCTGTGTTTCATAAACATGGCTCAGAAATTTCCAAATGAAGTTGACAGCAATGTTACAACAGGTGACAAAAATGAGGATAAGGGTATGACATTGAAATAAGGCCAGATCACCCCAAGAGAAACTGCCTGAAGAGCTAAAACCAAAAAATTTCAAGTACAATCACATGCGAAGGTTCTTCTCACTGTTTTATGATTACAGTGAGATAGTGCATCATGAGTTCCTGTCTTATAGTCATATGGTCAATAAGGCATACTACCTGGGAGTTATATGCTATTTATGTGACGTAATCCAAATAAAATGACCAGAATTGTGTCAAAATCACTTGTGGAAATTGCATCATGATAATGCTCCTGTTCACAACTCAATTTATGTCAGATTTTTTAGTGAAAAACAAACCTGTTTTGCCTGGGCCATTGTATTCACCATGCCCCCCCCCCCCCCCCTGTGACTTCTTGCTATTCTTGAGGCTGAAGAGAACCATAAAAAGATATTGTTTTGCCATCATTGACAAGATGAAAACAGAATCACTGAAGGAGCTGAACACCATGATGAAAAGTGAGTTCAAGAAGTGCTTCCAAGATTGTAAAAAGCCCTGGCATAAATATATGAGGCTCATTCAACAATTAGAGAGACAAATTTGTCTGGAGAAAAAAGCATTTATATTTACAAAAAAATACATTTTCTACTTTTCAACATAATCCGTTTCAACATTTATACACTTGTCCCAATGGGCTACAAGCTTTTTTATTCCAGCTGCAAAGAACTCTTTTTATCTTGATGTTTGAATCAATTTCCTCACAAACTTTTTCACGTCCTCGTCCTCATTGTCCTGGAACCTCTTCCCATGTAATGCCTCCTTCAGTGCACCAAACAAATGGAAAGCACTACGTGCTAAACCAGGAATGTAAGGGGGATGAGGCAGTACTTCCCAGTCCATTTTGTCAATGGTTTCATCGGTTGGTTGAGCAATATGAGGATGTGCGTTGTCTTGCTGGAGAATCACACCTCTCCTCTTGAGATCCACGTCATCTCTCTCTCATGACTGGCTTCCCCTTGTTAAAAACAAATTCAAATAGTACTGGCTGTTCACTGTACGCAGCTCTTCAAGATAATCACAAAAACTGGACCTTCAGCATCCCAAAACACCGTCAACACAACTTTTCCTGCTGATGCTTGAGTTTTGAATTTTTTCTTGACAGGTGAGATGGTGTGCTTCCACTCCATGCTTTGTCTTTTTGATTCTGGCTCATAATAGTGAACTCGAGTTTCATCACAAGTCAAAATTTTGTTGAGGTGCCTACCTTCTCTTTCATAACATTCCTTTAGCTCTGTGCACATTCTCAACCTTATTTCCTTGTGTAGCCGCGTCAACTCCTTTGGGACCCATCTTGTAGGTGTTTTGTGGTACTTCAGATTCTTACATGTAATGTTATTAACTGTACCAATACTAACTTGAACTTTATCAATTACCATTTCCACAGCCACATGGCGGTCAGCACAAATAATGCCATCAGTTCGACTTTCAAGTGATGGAGTTGAAACAGCAACTGGTAGGCCACATCGGTGTTTGTCACGACCATTTTTGAAATACTCGACTCAACTATAAAAATTTGCACAATTCATACAACCTTCACCATGAACTTCAGACATTCTGCAGTATGTATTCACTTGGTTTCTCACCTTCAGCAAGTAAAAAACAAATTTTTGAGGTTATAAACAAAATAATGTTGATATATCAGCTGATCAGGGCTCATCCCAGTGATGCCAACTTATAGCAATGTACCAAACTTGTCCTACTAACAGTTTTTTTTTTCCCCAGAGCAGTTTCTCTCTTTAATACTTCCTGAATACCTTTGTACCAGATTATAGAAACCAACTATAAACCCTAATGGAGATGAGGTCTACATACAAATTATTTTCGTGCCTTATATTCTGATTTTGTAAATTACAGCTAATCAGAAACAATTTTTATTATAACAAATGAATACCCTTACAAAGAGTATACAAACTGGGAAATGAGTAGCATCCTACTCTTCCAAGTCAACACAATAAGCGAGCGTACTAGGTGTGAAACATGTTAAACGGAGCTTCTTGGTTAGTTTACTGTGTTCTTTCTTCAGTCATGTTTTTCAGTTGGAACACAAAAATTTTACACACATTGTTGCATTGTACATGACAATAATGTGCATTTTTGGTGGCAGTGAGTTATTTGTGCTTTTTTGGAATTGAATAATATGAGATTAGCACAAACTGTCGCACTTTACCTTTTGAGCACAAGCAATCATCATGGTTTTTGAACAGACTTTTAGTCATTGATGGATCTTTTATGTAGGTCAATCACAAGTTTATATATGCACTGAAGGAAAGAAACAGCACAGGTCAGTCACCGATGTCGGTGTGGGTTGGAAAAATGTAATAGGAAATAAGTGAAAACACTTACAAATCAAACAATGGAAAATCCAAGATGAAATGTACAATATAATGAGAATGAAAGTTGCTATTCACCATATAACGGAGATGCAGAGTCAAAGATAAACACAACAAAAAGATTTTCACACTTAAAGCTTTTGGCTAATGGCCTTTGTCAAATATAGACACACATATGCACACAAACACTCCTGCAAATGCAACATACATACGACTGCAGTCTCAGGCAACTGAAATCACACTGGTCTGGCTGAAAGCTTTAAGTGTGAAAATCTTTTTGTTGTGCCTATCTGCGACTCAGCATCTCTGCTACATGGTGTGCAGCAAATTTCCTTCTCGTAATACTGAAAACAATTACATGTACATTATCACATTTATTAGCTAACTTATCATAACAAACAAAATAAATAATGGACGAGGTGCATTTAAGTGTTTGAGATCCTGTTTACATTATGATATAAAATAGAAACAAGGTGTACAACTTTGCTTCTGCCTTTTGCCGAAAGATGGCGACAACGGTTGGGGGGAAAAAAACAGATTGCAGATGTCAGGCAGTAAGCTTGGACCTCGGTCAACATAACCTCATTCAAACATTAGTTGATTTGTGTCTATCATAAAGTTGTTCTTGATTGAAAATGTCAGTTTACGAGCCTAATTCTCTTAATTTGCGGGAGGTGTTACTGTTTTGTTTTAATATAAAGAAACAGTGGCTGAGTCTCATCGAATGCTCTCAAGTACGTATGGTAAGAATGCTATTAGTGAAAGAACGTGTTGTGAATGGTTTCAATGCTTCAAGAATAGCAATTTTAATGTCATAGACCGGCATAGTGGTGGAAGAGAGAATGTTTTCAAAGATGCAAAATTGGAGACATTGCTGAGTGAAGACTCACGTCAAACCCAAGAAGAATTGGTACAATTAATGGGAGTGACACAGCAAGCCATTTCAAATTGTCTCAAGGCTATAGGCACAATTCAGAATGAAGGAACTTTGGTCCCATGTGAGCTGAAACCAAGAGATGTTGAACAGCATTTGTATGTTTGTGAACAGTTGCTTCAGAGGCAAAAACGGTAGGGACTTCTGCATTGCATTGTGACCGGGCACGAAAAATGGGTTCATTACCATAACCCTAAAAACAAAAAATCACATGGATATCCCGGCCATGCTTCCAAGTTGACAGCCAAACCGAATATTCACGGCTCCACGATAATGCTCTGCATTTGGTGTGACCAGTTCTGCATCGTGTACTATGAAGTGTTAAAACAAAGTGAAACAATCACAGTTGCTCATTATCAAACACAGTTAATGCATTTGAGCAGAGCATTAAAAGACAAATGGCCGCAACACAGCGAGAGGCACGATAAAGTGATTTTGCAGCATGACAACGCTCGACCCCAAGTTGCAAAAGAGGTCAAAACGTACTTGGAAACGTTAAAACGGGATTTCCTACCCCACCCGCGTATTCTCCAGACATTGCTCCCTCTGACTATCACCTCTTTTGATCAATGGCGCATGCCCTGGCTGACCAACACTTCCGATCTCATGAAGTCACAAATTTGTTCGATTCGTGGATCGCTTCAAAAGATGAACAATTTTTTCGACGCAGGAGTCATACACTGCCCAAAAGATGGGAGAAAGTAGTGGCCAGCGATGGAAAATACTGTGAATGATTCATGTGTAACCAATTTGTGTCATTAAAGCCTCAAATGTTATGTAAAAATGGCAGAAACAAAGCTGTACATGTTGTAGTATGTTGTATTGACATTTGTGGAAGTAGTTTCTAGAGACAGATGCAAAATTAATATTTTATTACAAGTGCAAAATGTAGCTTTCCACAATGCTAAATTTGTACCTGTGAAGCATGTGTCATTTGAAGTTCAATGTGTATATGATTTCGTAAACACAATAATTAAGGTAATGAAGTACCCTCTTTCTTTGTATGTCCTAAGTGTCATTTCAATGTAAAAATAAATATTTATGATTGTTAGTAATAAACCATCACACCAGTATATCAATGAAGTGTGGGGCTGGGTGGATGATTTCTTGAAATGCTAAACCAAATCTGTAAGCTTTGCAGACAACTCTATGTCTTCTTATTTTTTAATTACTTTAATGTCATCCATTTACTAATTACACAGATTTTTACATATTACTTACACACTTGTACATAAACTTGCTTCGGTACTGACATTTACAGGTATATATTAATGGTTCACTACTCACAGCTCTGACATAAAATACTCGCAGTGATGGCCATGAGCTTCAAGACACATAAGAAATTGGTGCACAATAATATGCTACCCTCTTTACAACGTCCCTGTTGTGTTACACATATCACAACGATTGCTGGCAAGTAATTCCATGTCCATATACTTCTCAAGTTTGCAGCTGAATGAAGTCATGTTGATACAATATTTAACAGACCACCTGTCTGTCATCTTCAGGTGAGATGCTGCTGTTGTCGAGTCTTGCCAAATTGTGGTAAATTGGAATTGACACCCCCTTCATATACCAGCACAAATTACTTATCACATACAACAAGTGCCATGAATGTTGCTAACATCGGAAAAGGTACTAGTGCTGCCGCTGGTGGGAAAGGCAAACAAAAACAATGTGTTGTCATAACTAACCATTGATATTTTCTGTCAATTGAGAACATCTTGATGTAATACAAATCAGTGCATTGTTTAATCTTTTATTGGCCCCCCTCAGCTACGCAATACTACACCATGACCTGATATTTTGGTATGTTGTAATCTCGTGTGGCAGCAGTGCTCCACATGTCTGTTCTCAACCAACTGAATAATTTGACCAGTGTATGCTTGAACACAGTAGCATGGAATCTTATTTATACATAAACAAAATATTAAAAAACAGCTTCCTTAGCCCCAGGTTATCTTAAACAGATCCAAAGAGGACATTAATCTTGGCTGACATACAAAATGCAGTCTCAATGTTAAAATTTCCTAAAATTATCCCTTTTTTAGCTTGTACACTCCCAGCATATGGCAGGACAGCAACATGTGCTATCCAAGATTAATACGCTTTTAGGTTCTGTTAAAGACTATCTAGCACAAAGGAAGCTCAGTTTTTACAAGATTCCATGCAACTGTGGTAAAGTGTATAATACTGAAATTATTCATACTGCTGAGGAAAGATGTGTGGATCACCTCCATATAATCACAACAAAATGGAAAAATCCTCATTGATGGAGCATTGCTTAGCTAAGGCACACAATGAAACATGAGACAGATGGTTGCTGCCCCTTCTCATTACTGGGTCTGTGTTTTGAATGAAATTGGCTGATATCCTTATTAACAGGAACAAGGGCTATCATCTGAGCAAGTCGTGGAACCTTGCACTGACCTGTATTTTAAAAAAAGTACTTAGTTGCAGAAGATTTTGATGATCAGTTAAGCAATGAGACACAGCAACAACTGTGTCTCACCTGAATATGACAGCTGGTTGGTTGGTTGATTTTGGGGAGGGGATCAAACAGCAAGGTCATCAGTCCCAGTGGGTTAGGAAAGGGTGGGTAAGGCAGTCAGCCATGCCCTTTCAAAGAAGCATCCTGGCATTTGCCTGAAGCGATTTAGGAAAATCGTGGAAAACCTAAATCAGGATGACTAGACACGGTTTTTGAACTGTTGTCCTCCTGAATGTGAGTCCAGTGTACTGATCACTGCGACATCTCTCTCAGTGCAGATGGCAGCCAGATGGACTGTCGAAATATTGTGCCAACTTGACTTGAAGATCCAGCTGCAAACTGGAGAAGAGTATCATAAGTTATCAATTGGGAAAGCTTTAAAGTAACAACTTCATGTCCCTGCTCACAGAAGTTTCATGGACAACCATATTTTAGCTATCTCTTCAGGAATTTTTTCCAAGAACTCTAAAAAGAGGGGGGTAGTTCTTCTTTTACTCTAGAATCCAGGAAATGCAGCTACAAGATGGTTGTTGACACACAGATTTGGAATGGTGCTCTGTCATGCTGGAAAAACATCTAATATACATGAAAGGGTATGTTTCCAGCAACTCAGCAATACAAAAGTGTGTGGTCACTGTAATAGCAGAGAAGTGAACCAACAACAAACTCGGCTTTGAGGTAAACCTGAACCTTGACTGAGTTGTTGGCATTGTCTATCACTGAACAGTTCAGTATAGGACATATGAGCCACAATGTGCTGGTGTGCATCAATTTGCTGTATCTACTTGAGCAATATATGCAAAAAGAAAAGTCTTTTATTCATAGGCCAAGCATGTTCTACCACAAAATAGTTAACTGTCAGCTGGTAAGTCATGATTGAAATTGAAGGGACTGAAGTGTTAATAAATAAGTTTAGGGCCACAGTTCCATATGATAGCTTCAGAGACCCACAAACCTGCCTCCAAATGTTCAGTAGCATTTTGTGTTCCTTGGTTAACTATTGTACCCTGTTAAAATATTAACTGGTAAGCCCACTGCTGAAATGAATTAACACACAAAAGACAAGCCTTATGTCTCACAGTAAAAAATAAAAAAAGAGCAAGGGAAACATTGGTTAACATCCTATCAACAGTGAATTCATTAGAGGGAATTTCTTACTTTCATTCTGGTGGACTACTAAGTTTCAAGGATTTTTCAATAAAGAACATAAAACATTGATCAACTATTGGCACACCAGTTGTTTACAGATGGAGAACATAACAATTAAGCCAGATATGAATACTACTACACAAATACTTTTCTTTTCGAGTCAAAGAATATGGTTACATACATCTTGAAGAGCTACTGCACAGTTAACTGGGCCTTATAAATAGCAGTTGCAGCTATTAATTTATAAATACTGCAACACTATACCAGAAGTATTTCACAGTCTAAAAGTAGCTCAACATGAATTATTTAATTTTTGTGGTAGAGACATTTGGATGACAGTGGCAACAGCAAAAGTAGTTCCTGTATCACAGTAAATTTTATGTATCAAGAAAATAAATGGAAGGAAGTAATCATTCCTTTGCCAGGAGAGAGGGATAGAACTGGGAAGCTTAAAAAGGAAGGACAGATTACCCAGATCATAGGATGAGTTCTGAAAGATAGGATAGTGTGTGTAATTTAAATGTTTGTATTGGCAGAACAGATATTTCTCAATGTAAGAACTGGTCATCAATTCTCTCTCATTTTAGGTTTCTCAAGAGAATTTTCTTTTTGCATAAAGTAAATAGTTTGTTGCAAGATCCATGACCTATATTCACAATAACTTGTGATGATACATAATTTACCTATATGCTCGCAATACTTTTATTCAGTGGACCAATATTTCCCTGTGGTACACCATTTTCACTGCAGTGGACTGGACTTCTCCTGCTATTTCAGCCATGAGGCTGTAAATGCATGCACGGCACAACACCAGTAGGGAGTTCCCACTGCAGTGGACTCTGTGCATTTCCAGCCTCAGGACTGATTGAAAAACTCACAGAAGCGACCACTGACAGCTGTCCACTGTAGTGGACGCTACTACACGCCAGAAGGATATGAAAGTTGGTGTTTACTAAGCTGTTTATTTTGTATACATATTCTAGGTTTAGTTATTGATCAATTACCTACTCATGAAGTTGATGATTATACATAGCCTATTCAAAATTTGTCGGAACAATAATATGCTGTCCATCATATAATTTTGAGTTAGGTTTATATACGTAGGCCACCGACACACCCTGTGCATCAGGACAGTGGGTAGCACTGAGGCCTACACAACTCATTCTTTTCTTTCTTCAAACCATAGCTGTAAGACTTGCTGTGCCTCCCCTCTTTCCACTCCTTTTATTTTTCATTGTTGATGTATGATATATGTAAACAATAAGCACTAAAAACTCATCCAAGATTTGTCTATTACACAATATACATTTTCTGAACCTACAGTACAGTTTTAGCAATTTATTACATGCATTACATATGGGTGAACATAGGTCTTGGGCTGAGCTACAGTTCTGTCTGTTACCACAACATTTATTTCACTTCGTGCTGTAACCTTCCAATCCATCTTACACCTTGGGTTATGCTACAGATAACTGTTACCACAAACAAGAGTTTGATGGGGGACATTGCCACAATTGAATAGATCATGACTGGCTGAGATGTTTTAATTCTCACAAGGGAAACTCCCATCATACACCCTCAGATTTAGTGGTAATACAGTCCAGTGAATAGCCTGTCAAAAACTCAACACCGACAAGGTATGAAAATAGCAACAAGCTGTACTGAAGTGTGAAAAAAAAGTAAATAAATAAAAATTCTTCACAGTCCAGTACACCTGTTTCCATGCTTGATCTGTTTTTAGTTTTTGTCAGGCTGTCCAATGAGCCCTTGTACCACTAAACCTGAGAGGCATGTGATGAGTTTTCCTTGTTAGTACCATCTTTAGGGATGTTACTTTTGTTTGAAACTAGTTTCAGTGTGCACAGTTGTTGGAAAAGCCATTTGCTAGACCTATCGTTCAGCACTTTCTATACTTATTGTACATTTTTGAGTAATGATTGCTGCTAAGAGTGAATTACTGACTTTGATGGTACAGTTTGAGAGATCTGATACTGTACACAAGGTATGTAACTATGTACTTTGGAGAGAAGTCATTTAGTTACACATTGTTCTATCTCAAGCCTATCATGGAAGTGAACCTCCAATGATGTGTAACAAGTAAAGATATACATTAATGAAAGACAAGCAGCTCACAGAAACAATCTGTATACTGTACTAGCAATAAACCATCATTATACTCCTGAGTCTTAATCTCCCTGCTCTATACAACTTTCAGCCAATATTAGCTCTCCTATGAAATGTTATACAATTAGTAGTTCCTTTACAGTAGAGTTCTAATGAGATTGGCATATCAGTAATTGATACATTTCTTCTCTTCGTTACTTTAATTTGCTCTTTCTTAAACTTGTGTTGGTTGAAGCAGAAACTACAAAGTGGATTCCTTTTAGCACAAGTTTTAAGTGGCCAGCTACCCCATCTCCTCCCCTACAACACATTTTACTCCATAAAAATTTCACACTAATCTCTGAAGTAGGAACCTTTTGTTCTGGAGGCTGTTATTGTCATGTGAATCCATTAGTAATTGTGAGAGTTGTGCCTTATCAGGTAAACAATTTGTAAATTTAGGTACAAAATGTTTACAGTTCTTCATGTATGTGCAGTTTTACTCACTGAATGTACTCTCACTGTATGTCCCAAAAAATTAAATTTTACAATTGATTCTATTAACTGGACTTTATCTTAATCTTCCACAAAGAAAATAATTTCCAAAAAACTAAATTTTATGGAGAAAGAAGCTATCTGCCACAACGAATAAGAGCACATAAGAAAATACTACACACATGGCAATAAAGTCTTTAGCGCTGAGCTAAAGCTTTGTGGAAGAAGTAGATGAGAAATATATCCAAAGGAGTACAGGCTGCCCCAAAGGAGTACAGGCTGCCACTAATATAGAGAATGTTAGGGACGTATACAACCTGAAATATAAGAGTTATTGAAAATATTCGTGTCTGATATCAACATTTGTCATTTATAACTATTACCAGTATCACTCACAGTAACATATCTGTTTCCGCCGACTTCTGTGTCTCTAATTCGCATAAAAGTAATGTCTCTCACTCACTGACATATATGAAAACTAAACCTACTTCAAAAGGATAGCAAATAAGTCCTGAACAGGTCGTTTGCAAGGTCAGTGCTAAACATAGAAAGTAATTACAACACGGTATAGGGTTGCTCCACTGCAGCAATATGAAAAAAAGCACACGGTTACTGATATACATGTCCCAAGAAATGTGACTCTCACCAAGAAATATCTCACAGATTGGAACAGTCAGTATCTTAACTACATAAAAGGGATTATATCGGAATAACAATAAAAATGCTGACATAATTCAACCGTCTAAGTAACAGCATTTTTGACAGTATCCTTTAATATAAAGCTGTACGCGCAATGGCGGGAACAAATCCTGACCCGTCAAGAGAGCAGAGCCGGGGGCTGTGGAGATACAAAACAGGAGTAAAAACTGTTCAAAATATGTTTTCCTTTACAATAACAGAAAGTTTGGGGCACATTAGAAGTTTTGCCATGCATACGTCTCGTCAGCTAGTGAACCACTTCAGTATAAAGTGAACAGCAGCAATAAGGATTATAGATATATTAATATCACAAGACGTTCGATAACTTCAAGCCAGTTTAAAATTTTCCCAAACTTACACTTCGCGTATTAAGTAATTACAATCAACATATTCCTGATAGTTTCTCCAGTCACCCCCTTGGTTTTATCTACTTTATTTTTCTACGCACCGGCAGCAGACAACTCTACCAATTACTTTGAGACGAGTCTCAAAGGTACACAATCGCATCATAGAGTATCCACTTGCAGCAGTAGCGATGCGCCTGATTGCTGGTCAGAGTAATGAGAAACATTTTAAGATGTATCGTGAGAATTACTGCTCTAATACCAGTGTTCTGGTGTTTAGGAGTAGTTCTAACTAAATGTAGCTGGAAGAATAAAGTCAGCTTGGTTAATACCGTCTTGTGTGACTAATAAAAGTCTTATTAAGACCAAACGCGTGTCGTTTTATAATAAAGAATCTCCAGTGGTCAATTTTTTTTGCATCTTACGCCGTTCGTCACGCCCTTCTACATAAATGTGGTCTATTTTGGCACACAGCACTTTCTGTAACACTGAATATTCACGATTTCTTGTTGTGAAGGTCTACTGCCGCTCGCCATTTCGTGTACTGTGTTTTGGTGCTGTGTTATGGGCATACATATCATACATATCGCATGTTTGTTTCTCATTGGTACTAGAAATGCTGCCGAAGGATATAAGAATATTAGCAAAATAACTGTTTCACCTAGCATGAAAGAAATACGTGCTATAACAAGTTAACAAGTTGCGGATTTAAAATCCTTTCGTGGCATCGTTGTGAAGAATATTATAGAAGGAATATTTCTACAAAATCCCTCTCCTGGCTGCATTGCCTTCAACCACCACTGTGCTAGCCGATGAAGAGTTTCTGGGTTCCTACTAAACTAAGTGCTACACCATGCCAGTGCTGCATCACTGATCAGTTAGTACGGGATGGGGTGTACTAGGATTACATTAACGTACAATAGTGGTACAACAATAAAATTGACATTATAATAACGTTTAAAGTATAATAATGTTCTTGCTAGTGGCATAGCATTGAGTTGCATCCACATAGTTAATGTTCTATCGTTAAAAAAGGATTCATCGACAGATGTCCTTTTGCGGCGTTGTAGTGCCTATGTTGGTTAATTTGGGGCAGGGGACCAAACAGCAAGGTCATTGGTCGTAGTGCCTGTGTTATTACGAATTACGGTGCAAAGATCTTTCGGACATGCATGCATGTTCAATAGGAAATGCGGCAATTACAGCCGTTATGAAATACAAGAAATGTATAGGCAACCATCATCTGTATAACTGATATTCAATTCAACTGCTACCGTGCCATCTTGTAGGGATTTTGTGACCCCCAGGTGTGCACATTGTGTTCACATTTCTGCTAAGGTGAAATGTCCATTCATCACTGAAGACATTATACAGAAAATCTTCATTGTCAGGAAGCAACATTTTATTTGCAAAGTTGACATGAAACTATAGTTTGTTGGCTTTAGAGCTTGTAACACCTGGAGATGATAAGGACATATTTGTAAGCATCTCTTTAAAAGTCTCTACACAGATGTCACTGAAATTCCTAATGCAATGCACAACTAGCCTTATCAACTGATTTTTTGTTGCTAGCTGTGAAAGATTCTCTCTGTTGTTCAACACAGTCTTCAGTCACTCTTGGTTGTCACATACTCTTTCCTTTTCAAAGACAACCAGTGTCTTCAAATTCATGGTACCATTTACGGTACACATGTTGCGCTGTGTCAACAGATTAGTCTTTTCGACATGTAAAACACGAAACACTTTCTGATCGCTAGTCGCCATCTTTGCTACTAGCACTTTCTAATGGAAGACATATGAAACAGTGCATTCACGAGCGCACAAGCATACAAATAAAACTGTTTGAGTTGCTCTTTTATTTGAAGTATTATTTATAAGTTGAATGTAATAAATGCTACGCACAAAGTCTTAAAACCCTGATATTCTTTAGAAACACCTGATACACATGAGTATGGCGATTTGTGGGGTGTAATTTGGTTCAACTGCTGGTGAATTCCCTAACTTCTTCAGACTAGCAGGCATTGTACCAGTTTGCAAAGAAAAGTGACAACAGTGAAATATCAAGCTACAGGCCTCTCTATATGATCCCCGTGATGGAATAAATAATGAAATGCCAACTTTTAACTTATGTGGAAGGCAATAACCTCTTTCATGACAAACAGGACAGTTTTTGGAAGGAAAAGCAAGCCTTACTGGTGTTTCTTACTAGATGTGCTATACCTATGGCTCTTTCCTTAACTGGAAGAGGCCGAACCACAGAACTTTATTTGCCAGCAAGATACTGTGCCAGCTCATTGGCATAACCAGTATATGATTGGTTACATCACATTGTGCCCAGTCGCTGTATTGGCTGCAAGTGGCTGAATGACAGAGCGTGTTTTTTGCATGCCACCAACAATTACTCGATCTGATGCTGTGTTATTTTTGCCTTTGGGGCTTCATGAAGTATCACTTGTATGTCCTCTGCTACCAGCTGATATACCTGACTTTAGAAACAGCGTTGTTGCAGGAATTACTCCAGGCATTATTATCAAGGATTGGGAAGAACACACATATCGACTTGATGTGTGACTTATCTCGTATTGAACACTTGTTAGAAAAGCTGTTTGTGCTGCTCTTCCATTTTATGGCTTATTTATAATTGTAAGTTGTATGTAAGCCTTAAAACACCGATAATTGTTTAGAAACACTGGGTATTTCACACATTTACCTTCTGTAGTAGAGGCTTTAACTGATGAGCAAAAACATTAAGACCGCTGCATACTGCAATATTGAAGTCGCTGTGGCATTTCAGGCATTTGACACAACAAGGAAAGAGCGCAGACTAATTAGGAATCGTTCTAGTGACGATACAGGCACGAAATCGGGAAACCCTCTAACATAAGGGACTTGTGACAAAGGAGGATTGTTATGGACCGGAAACTGGATATGAGTGTGTCAGAAATGGCGAAGCTGGTCCTCCAGATGTTACTGTCACGAGCTCTATGGAAAGTGGTTGAAAGAAGGTAAAACCATGAGTGATCGACAATGTGTTGAACATCCACACTTCATCAGAAAATGTGGAGGTCAGAATCTTGCCTTCACTGTAATGCAGGATAGACAGTTATCTGTGGCAGATCTGATGACAGAGCACGGTGCTAATGCAGTCACACTTGTATAAGATCACATCGCTCAGTGTACATAGTTAAACATGGTGCACCACAGACGATGACCTTTACGTATTCCCATGTTGAGCCAACATCTTCAATTACGTTTACTGCACGCATGTAATCATCGAGATTGGACAGTGGATGAATGGAAACGTTTTCCTTGGTCGGATAAATCACGTTTATTGCTACACTAGGCCCATGGTTGGGTCATCAAGCCGAACAACTGTTCGAAACATGCGTTACACCAGAGAAACAGGCTAGTGGGACGCTATAGGCTGCAGGGCGACATTCGCCTGGGCTTCCCTGGGAGCTGTGGTAATAAATGAACACATCATGAACATTACTGCGAACCACCTACATCTCTTGGTGTTTGATGTCTTGAGGGATAACAGTCTATGTCACAACAGTAGAATCGTGCTACAATGGTATCAGCAGCATCATAGTGAACTCAGGTTGATGTCTTGGCCACTAAATTTGCCTGATTTGAACCTAGCTGGGAAACATCTGGGCTGGTACTGGATGCCAGCTCCGCGCCCAAACAATGTACCCCTTATTTACTATAACCACGTGACCTGTACATATACATCTGGCTTTGCATACTCCTGGAAACCTATGAAGGACTTGTCGAATCCATGCCAAGCAGAATTCTTGCTCTATTGTATTGCAAAAGTGGACCAACACGATATTAAGCAGGTGGAAAAATGTTATAGCTCATCAGAGTATTATTTAAATTTTGTACCAAGGAGAGCTCTGGCAAACAACATGCATTATACAGAGTGTAGAAAGTAAGCAGCATTTCGTGTGCAGTAATTGTGACGCCACCACTTGTGAAGGGACTTCAAGGACTGTTGATGCGCCTTTTTGCCGTTCATACACGCGACATCTAATGGCACGGTTTTAGACATAGTGTCAGCTGAGATTATCCAGATAAAGGTAGTTCTCATACTTGTTATAGTATTAGAACTACGCCAACAACAAGAAGAACGTAAAACGTAAATGCTGGCGGCAAAAGAGAATTCCAAGTAGAATTAACAGGGAGGCATCAAACAAATAAATAGCACTCAAAGACGAATATTTATCTGAGAACCGTTTCCAAGTTACTAAAATTTTTAGAACTTGTTGAGACATTTATTGAGATCCATTCATAAATTAGTTATTCACATGAGGAATCTGGTACTGGTTCTGAGTGAAACTGCAGGCTGTCTGAACTTGTTTACATACGGTGTAGTCGTATACAGAAAGATGACATCACCAGGAAATGCTACGAAATTCTGAGAGAAAGATGACCAGCATCTGTTGAAAATATTGCAGCACCTAACATATAATGTATTGCGAGAAAGCATAGGCGTTCGCAGGGTGGGACAAGAGAGGACACTTGCCCCCATTAGGAACCTAGTGCAGGTTTTTTATTCATTAGAGAATTCCCTTGAAATTTTAGCAATAACTGTCCGCAACATTACTGAACCACAGATTAAAATTGCCTGTGACTTTAGCAATGACTGTCTGTCTTCGTAATTTTTGGTTTCCATTCCACTTACGAGAAATTATACTGACTCCTTTGTGCCAGCCAGTTTTAGTACTAGTGTACATCAACCTTTACAGAACAGTGCTGGTGTAGTGTCACCAGGCTCTTCTTCGTACAGCCCTTTTTGAGGTGGAAGAAGACTGATCCAGTACCCTGAACGACATGAGCACAGGAGCAGTATACATGCCTTTCATCAGACCAACTTCATCAAGAATGTCCCTTCCCTTTGTTTCACAACGCAAGAACATAACCAAAGGAGCGTCCAGGGATCTGGGCGCCCCCTTTCACCTGAATGAAATTACACAGAACTTAGTTGGCATGTGGTGTAATTGAAAGAGATTTTGAGTTTCAGTCACATGACAAAAAAGGGATATGCACTGTCAGTAGTCAAACAAGCACTCATTAGCTTTAAATTATCAATATCTCGAAAGCATTATCAGCTGTCGCCCATCCATACTTTAGCCAAGACCAACTACTATACGTTTTTTGCCTAACTTGAGCTCAGTTCTTTTGTTAATCAGTTCAGTTTTCACTTGCAGTTGAATTTGATGTACATGCTGCCATTTGCTGCGTTTTTCTGTGAGCTATTGTGATAGTTTCTAGTTGCAGGTAAATTTATAACAATAAAGAAGAGAAAAAACAATTTTGTTCGTCCACTGACGTTAAGATGAGTTGAAAATATTAATGCACTACTATAATAGTACAATTACCTATCTGTAGCAATTTAATGTACGCACTGGAGTCGTTATTTGGGTACTGATAGAACTTTGGGGTTTAGTATTTCACAAAATAGCGGAGCAGTAAAAATAACTATAAATAACATTTAATTAAAATAATTGCTTAGAAACACATGTATGTGCCTGTGTCGCCCAAAAATCGCACTGATTAACAGAAATATCGCACAAGCTGCGATGGCTGCATTTCCTTGCAAAAAATTTCGAAATTATGTCACTAGTAGCCCAATGTCAAATTATCGCCCAATATGGTCACCTCGGCAGTACTCAGTTACGAAAACTAGTTGCGATTTAACGATAGGGACTGATCTGTGGAGAGTGGAAGAGGTATATGATGGTAACACATTCTATAGTTAGTTCGTTCATAAAGATTTTTTTCAGTGGGCCACTTGAATTCGTCCAAGTCAACTGCACCTTCATCCCCCCCCCCCTTGCCCCTCCGCCTCCACTCTCCTCCATACTCTATATAAATAGCTCAAGCTTTTTGAGACATATGATTATCTTCAAAGTTTAATCTTTTTAAATTGTAGAAACAATAATATAAAAAATAATTTTTCCGAATTTTTTCGTTACTTTCCTAACAATACTTACCTTTATTTGGTGAATAGTTATTTATTTCTCTGGCAGGCAGTATTTATTTTAATGTTCTTTTGCATAATACTTCGACAATGTCCGCAGATCAGCGATACTTACATTGGAATGCAGCTAGCGATAATCATTTTGTGCTATGTATCTGTGCATAAAGATGGCTCACTTTTGAAACAGCGATACATCATGTTTTCAAGTTTCACTGCAAGAAAGATGGTGAAATGTCTTACTCGTAATATCCTTGGTACAGTAAGTCCAATCGTCACAATTCTAACGTATCTGTAAATAAACGTCAAATAGGCGATAACATATGTTGGAAATCACAGAGGAGTTTTGTTGTGTCAAACACTGTAGCCGGTGTGCTTGACCCACATGCAAGTAGAGGCATGTGTGCAGCTGCATGCCTCTTCCTCAGCATGTGCGTGCGAGTGGAGTCCGTTCGCACCTGTTTTCATACTAGGCGCCTCTCTTACGTGAGGGGCAAGCTACATGCGCACGGCGACTAGCCGCAAGGCTCACAGATGTAAACGCACCTTAACATATACAGCTACGACATTCACTGCTGTGAAAATTGTTTCCGTCTGACAGTTGGTGCGACATTAGCACCCAAAGCGCGGAGAAATAAGTCGTAAAGTTAAAATTTGTTTTGAACTATTGTTCTAGTTAATTAGCAAAACAGTTGTTACATTATTCCAAGCACTAGTAAATTATCAAGGCACATGACTGATCATGATATACATCTAAAACAGCCAAATCTCCCTGATACAATGACATATGCTGCAACTCAACGCTGAAATGTTAGAAAATGTGCAGCAGTCTTTCCATGTCATACTGAAAGCGTGTATTGCCACTGTTGGTGGTCATTTTGAACACAATTTGTGATGGTCAGTTGCCTCGTTACTGAGCATAATCCACACAGCTAGTGTATGGACTTGTGCTGTTCTTTAGTGTGTGCTACCACAGGTAACGTACAGAGTGTCGGTAGGAGAACGTCTCAAAATATGGCGACTCGTAAACGACTCGCACTAGAATCCTGCAACAAACACGACTAGCATTCTAAGTTACCCTAATATTAGTTTGTTAATGTCAATAGGCATTGTTCCATTTAAAAATTGTATGGTAGCACAAAAATACACTTTATTAAGTATTACTAAAGTTTGTTGATTAGCTAATAATACGAACTCCTGACTACCAATCCATTCAGTGAAAACTGCATATCAATAACAGTTTCCATTTCTGCAACATTTGCTGTGCAAATTTTAAGTGATTCAGTCTATATCGACCTCATAACTCCGTTTTGTTAAATTTTGCAGGTGAGGCAAAAAAGGTTAAAAAATAATATAAAGTGATAAAGAAAGTTGACACACGTAACTGTATAGTAGAAGCTTAGTTTTGACAGATTAGAGAAATCCATGCACTTTTTAATCTCTCTTTGATTGTGGAGTTACTCGTTACTATAATTAGGAGTTTTCACAGACAGATGGAGTTACGAGGTTTTTATGCGTACCATATACGAGGGGCATTTGAAAAACCGGTAAAAATATAAAAACTACTTACGCGTTTGAGGTAAACCTTTTTTATTTTTCGACATAGTCTCCTTTTAGTCTTATATACTTCGCCCAACGCTGTTCTGATTTGTTGATCACTTCTGAATAATAGGAATTGTCGAAGTCTGCAAAATAGCTATTGGTTCCTGCAATCACCTCCTCGGTTGAATAAAATAACGATGAATAATATGCACCTGCAATAGTTTTATCCTTTTCCAGATAGTTGATGAGGATTGTTCCTTGCGAATCCCAAAAGACAGTCGCCATAACCTTTCTGGCTGAAGGGATGGTCTTCGCCTTTGTTGTGCGGATTCTCCCTTGGTAACCCATTGTTGAGATTGTTGTTTGGTCTTAGGAGTATAGTAATGTATCCATGTTTCATCCACAGGGACGAAACGATGTTTTAAGTCCTGTGGATTCTTCGTGAACAGCTGCACCCTTCCAACACTCCACACAATCCCGATTTTGGTCAAGTGTGAGCAATCGCAGAACCTATCTTGTGAATAGCTTGCTCATGTCCAAATGTATAGCAAAATATTATCTACCTATTCATTCGAGATGCCCACAGCACTAGCAACCTAACTCACCTTAACTCTTCTGTCATCCATCACCATATCATGGATTTTATCAATAATTTCTGGAATCGTAACCTCCACAGGGCGTCCAGAACGCTCAGCATCACTTGTACCCATATGGCCATTCCGAAAACTTTGAAAACACTTATAAAGGAAGGTGCAGAATCACTGTAATGTTTATCAAGCTTCTCTTTCGTCACCTGAGGCGTTTTGCCTTTTATAAAGTAATGTTTAATCACCACATGAAATGCTTTTTCGTCCATTCCTTGACAATCAATCGACTTCCTTCATTCACACGAATGCCGAACACAAAAAATAGACCAATATGGCTGAAACTTGGTATGCGTTTTTCCCAAAGATGCTACTAACTAAATGTGACCTCGATACGCGCTGGTGGTGCCATCTCTCGGACTTTGCACCAACATTTCAAACGCCTCTCGTATAGGAGCCGTTCAAGGTGCTCTTTAACAAATCGCATTCAAACTCCTCCCCCTTTGACAAAATTCTGGCTATGTCCTTCCACAATGGGATTTCAATAGTAGTTTATCGTTTGTCTGTGGACGAAGAATACCTATGATGGCTTGCAAATTCTGTATTCTGTTTTACAGATCAGGGCTTGAAACATTTCTGTTACTTCCTGATCTGCCTTTTGGTGCTAATTGACACAAAATACAGCGACTAACGTCGAGAGAAAACCGTTCAGACCCTAACCAACGATGTACTATGATAAAAAATGCCTGTATCGGGAAGTGGAAGCCTAACCAAGGTGCATGACTCAACTGAATTGCAGATCTACCTGTTCGCCCTACGTTTTCATGTCCATCTGCACACCTGTTAAACTTACCTGGCCTTACCTGCAGCGCAGTTTTTCGTATTTGTGCTCTAATATATGAAATCTAATGATTAATTATTCTAAGATCACAACACTAGGAGAGGTTGGTTCATTTGTAAATGAATGGCAAACAAATCTGGTAAAATCTTAATACAGTATATTGTTGATGCCCAATGTGTTACAGTTTTGTAGGTGTGCAGTTGTTATATCAATTTCAAAAAAGTTACAAGTGCTCTTATCAGAGCTTGTGGAGCTCAGACGACCGTAACTCCTTCCTCCCGACTCGATACTATCAATACTACAGAAAAATTACATATATGCGAATCTATTAGTTCTAAGCTGCCACAACTTTGACAAGTTGTGAGGCATATGATTTATGCTATCTGCCATATGGGCTTCAAACTACAGTGCCAGGATAGTTTAGGATTGGCAATTAATAGCCCAATCTTCTTCAAGACACAAAAATAAGCTAAATGCACTGTCGGAATCAAGTGGTCATCTGCAACAAGAACTCGCAACACTGATGTAGTGAACATTGGAATAGTCGCAGCATCCAGCTTACTGATATGAGTTGAAGTGATGGCGTGTACCATGCCATAAACTTTGCTCATTACCTCGCATCGTCTAAACCTGTGTGTATTGTCTAAGTGACTGTACTTTATTAGACGTTGTTAACTCAATAGGAGCAAAAACAAAGTCTACTATGATATAGAAGTGAAGCTGACATTCACTAAACATCCGACCTCTTCCAACACCACCGATGTTCACCCTAACAATGGTGTGTCACCTCCACTGCTACCTTTCCAGGGCTGCAGTGACGCCAGACCACTCACTTTAGGAATATTAATGCCTCTGATAATATAATAGGTTAAATCGATGGCTCCAGTGCAGACGCTCATGGAATGGTACATAACACAATTTCTCATATCTCCAACTAAGGCTGTCTGCAGTTTTGAGATGGTTTATTTTTCCTCCCCCTTCTGCAATCCCTTGGACTGTTCCACTAGGTCATAACTGAGGCGTGTCCATCCATAAAGACTTCGCTATATTTTTATTTCAGTCACTGTTAGTAATCTGACACCCACCTTCGAACATCCAAATGCCATAGTCTAAATTCCCACCATGATAACTTGTATTTTTGTGCCCACCTTCACCCGGCCCAGCGGAAATGGCTGTGTGCTGAATGCGTATCATTAAGCATAATTAAAATTCAAATAAGGACTTCTATGAAATTTGGAAGGCAGGAGATAAGGAACTGGGGAAGTAAAGTTGTAAGGATGGGTCGCGAGTGTGCTTGGGTAGCTCTGTTGGTAGGGCACTTCTCTATGAAAGGTAAAGGTCCTGAGTTAGGTCTTGGTCCAGCACATAGTTTTAACCTGCCATGAAGTTTCGTATCAACACACACTCCACTGCAGAGTGAAAATTTATTTTTAAAATTCCAATGTCTCATGATTCTTCACTCAATCATGGTGTGGTTTTAACCGAGATCACTTTAATGACATTTTACATCCCTCTACATGTGATTCCATCTGATTCCTTCTCCCCTTCATTATTTCAATTGCCAAATTATTAACGCTGAGATGAGCATGTGCAGTGTCATGGCATGCCACTGACATGTTTTAAGCTACTGCATTAGACTCTGAAAACACTGCAGTCTGCATTTAATCTATGAGATCAGGTGCTTTAGTCAAAACGAAAAAGGTGTGAAAATTCGAGGTCAAAAAAATATCCTCTCCATGAAATGGAACCTTCTCATGCCTGTGGGGTGTAACCTAGTGCCACATGCAGTTGTGGAGCTACGGATTCAGCAATCGACTTAGCAGAGCTGCACAGTAATGTGACAAACTGGAGAGATGAGGATTAACTTGCTTCAGTCCAAGGCCATTAAAAGTAGATCTAGTGGCGAATTTGAGGGCTGTTGTGGAATGCTTCTCACTTTCATCTAGTCAGTTACAGACTGTAAGCTCCACTTTACATAGCCAAGCCAAAATAATGGTTCTCAAAACACTGTTGTTCAGTATTAATTATACCAATTAACTTCAAAAAATAAAAAGTATGAAAGTGATAAAGTCCATTAATATGGTCAGAAATTTTTCAGAGCAAAGGAAGTATTGTAAATGACATCAAATCTAGTAAGTCTTTTTTTCATAGATTTTTTCTCTTCCTTTTTGCTGATCCCTAACAGGATTTTCTCACAGTCTCTGACCCTTTTCTGTTTCGGATTTTAATTTTCGTTTCATACAACATTATGGGGCTATAAATATTTTTTTTTGTAAATATTTTCTAGCTTCATTTCAAGACTGGTTGGATACACTGGATTTAATCATATGATGATGAAATTTGACGTTACAGAATTGTTAAGGCTTCCGTGACCACTTGTTGACAAACTGCCTGTTGGCTTCTGTGTCGGGTTCTTCGACCGATGAGTTTTACTGACGTTTCGCCAGCACGAGTGGCTGGCACTGTCAAATCTTTACCCTCCATTGCTGGTGATGAACTAGAGCCGAACTCGCGGCCGCAGACTATATGTAGCGACTTTGCGTGGTCATTTCCGGTTGGTTTCTCCTCTTGCGACGGTCGTTCGCTGCAGCGCGGGAAGCTAGGATCCGTTTACCTTAAGGCTTTCTTCTTTCTTGTTGAAGCTATTCCCGTGTTTTTGTATTTTTATAGCTTCTCTGAACAAGCAGGTGTGATAGCGCTTCTCTACAGCCAGAACTTCCATGTAGGCGAATTTTATTACGTGGTCTGTCTCAGTGCGTGCTCTGCCAAGGTCGATTACTCCACCTGCCCCACCCTGCAATGTCGCTTATGTTCTTTGATCTTGGTGTTGATTGATCGTCCAGTCATTCCGACATAAGCTTTTCCGCATATGCATGGTATGCATGGTATTGCGAGTAGGTCCCTTTTCTCCTTTGCCGATCTAAGACACTCTTTGATCTTCCTTGTCGGTTTGAAAATCGTATTTACACCATGTTTGCGCAATATACGGCCTATTCTGTCCGTCACTCTGGGAATGTAATGCAGAAAGGCCATACCCGACATTCTTTTTCTAATTTGTTACTTCGCCTAGTGTTTGGCTCTGTTACACTTCTAATATGGAGTTACCATTGCTCCTCAGAACAAGTTCCAGGTGTCGTATTTCGCGTCTGAGGTGCTGTGGCTCACATATTCGTCGTGCTCGCGTTACGAGCGTATTAATCATGCCTCTCTTCTGGCTCGGGTGGTGGTTTGATAGCTTGTGCATGTATCGGTCCATGTGTGTCGGCTTTCGATACATGCTGTGTTCCAAGTTTTCGCCATCCCTCGTGACCAGCACATCTAGAAATGGTGGTTTTTTGTCCTTTTCTACTTCCAGGGTAAATTTTATGTTGACATGGAGGCTGTTCAGATGTCTTAGGAAGTCACCGAGCTGTTCTTCACCATGGCTCCACACAAGAAAGTATCATCGACGCGCCTGTACCACACCTTAGGTTTACAAGTCGCCAAGTCCAGTGCCTGTGCTCGAAATGTTCCATGAAAAAGTTGGCCACCACTGGACTAAGAGGACTAACCATGGCGACGCCTTCTAGCTGTTCGTAGAAATTGCCATTGCACGTAAAATAGCTCGTGGTGAGACATGCATGAAACAGCTTTGGGATGTCTAGCGGGAAAATGGAACCGATGAGAGAGCACTGAATGAGACAGATCACGTAATAAAATTCGCCTACACGGAAGTTCTGGCTGTAGAGAATCACTATCGCACCCGCTTGTTCAGAGAAGCTATAGAAATACAAAAACACGGGAATAGCTTCTATGAGAAAGAAGAAAGCCTTAAGGTAAACGGATCCTCACTTCCCGCGCTGCAGCGAACGACCGCCACAGGTAGCAAGAGGAGAACCCAACTGGAAATGACCGCGTAGATACCTTCGGTCGTTGCCGCAACAGGTACGGTATGTATAGTCTGCGGCCTCGAGCTCAGCTCCAGTTCACCACCGGCAATGGAGGGTGAAGCTATGACAATGCCAGCCACTCGTGCTGGCGAAACGTCAGTTAGATTAGATTAATACTTGTTCCATAGATCATGAATACGATACTTCGTAATGATGTGGAATGTGTCAGGTTAATGAAAGATGTCTGTACAAGATATTTCATTACACAAAATATTGCATGACACTAATGCTTAAGTTAGTTTTTTTCCCTCCCTTAA